>NC_056686.1:96777727-97080757 GCF_018350215.1 Panthera leo
TTAACCAACTGAGCCACCCAGGCACCCCAGGACTTAATTTTTTAAAAGTTCCAATATCTGGGATCGTTTTCGTAACATTTACTCAATTGCTGAGCCATACCTACTTTTTTTTAGATCAATATTTCAATTATAGTCTGTAATTTTTTAAAAAGTCAATTTATCCAATCTCTACATCCTGTTCCCTTGCACTTTAAATGGACAGCACTTTACACTTTGATTTTATTTCTTTTAGTACCCAAAGAACATTCACATTTTATGCATTTTTTTAAATTTTAGTGTTTTATTGATTAAAAAAAATTTTTTTTAATGTTTATTTTTGAGACAGAGGGAGACAGAGTGCGAGTGGGGGAGGGGCAGAGAGGGAGAAACAGAATCCAGAGCAGGCTCCAGACTCTGAGCTGTCAGCACAGAGCCCAGTGCAGGGCTCAAACTCACAAACTGTGAGATCATGACCTGAGCTGAAGTCAGATACCTAACGGACTGAGCCACCCAGGGGCCCCAAACATTCATGTTTTAACCAAACAAGTCAAACTATGGAAAATGCAATTCTGAAGCTGTTCTGATCACTCTACATCTAATCCCTGGGGACCCATGATCTAGATCAGTCATTCTCAATGGGGGGTGATTTTGTCCCCCCAAGGCACCTTTGGCAATGTCTGCAGATATTTTTGTTACAACTAGGGGTTCTATTGGCATCTAGTGGGTATAGACCAAAGATGCCGCTAACAATCATCCTACAGGACACGGGAAAACCCTCCACAATAAAGAATTATCTGGCCCCAAATGTCAATTTTGAGAAATCCCAGTCTAGATAGACTTCCATTATGATTGTGTTTGATTGATACAATATAACAAAACACACTTCAAACACCAATCCCAAAATATCATCAGAATCTAATTACTTACAGCCACTCATTCAATAAACATTTATTGAGTAATCACCATGTGGCCAACTATGGAGGTAGAAGGAAAGAAAATCACTGTCCTGGGAAATTGTCCAGGGGGAAACAATGCACAAACCCCAGGCCCTTGCCAGAAAATTCAACACTGTCTGTTATATACTCTTCTTATTAAGAGCCTAGTTGAGAGAAGTAAGGGGTGAAAAAAAATTTTTTAAGGTATGCAGTCCATTTACGTATCTAGGTTGAAGAAGTCATTGAATTAAGCTAGATGATATTTGGATCATGTTATCTTACGTCCTTGAAGAAATGCCCTAAGTTCCATGTTAAAGTTACATTCTCTTTCACTGAAGAACACTGTTAAGTCATGACAAACCCATTGCTAACTTCCCATAACAATTTTGTACCTACCACTCAGTGCTACCCATGTGAAACTATGTGTAAATTTCTCTTAGAAATTAATATTGGAGGGTTTCTTCTTCTCTGATGACAACTATATAACTACTTCTCTTCAGCCTGACTACTAAATCACTTACAGAGCTACATTGGAGACTCCTCTCTACCAAGTATGTAGGCCCTTAAGCCTGAACATTTGTGTACCTCCCCATCTCTAACCAAGCCGGGCTTAAGAGGTATTTCTACTTTCCCTGTTGTAGATCCTCTGGTTGTCTATAATTTACTGGTTATTTGTACTTTAAATCATTTTATTACATCTGCTCTTGCCATAAGTTGCCTCGATTAATGTATAAAATGTGGGTAGGTATGAATAAAATTAAAAGCAAGGAAGAGTGACAGAAAACAGTTACAACAGTAGCAGGGGGACACATGCACTGGAAGCCTTGGCAGCTTGAACAGGATCCATAATGAAGGCAGTGAGGGTCACAGAACACTTCCTGAAAGAGCTCATGACTGAGCAGAACACTGACAGACAGACTAGATTTCACTTAAAGAAAGAAGATAGGAGGGTAAGGAAATGTTCTAGCTAAGAAATAAAAGCAAGTACCAAAGCACAGAGGTGAGAGAGCGCCTTGTGCATTCAAGGAATGCAAGTGGTTTGCTTTGGCAAGAACAGCGTCTGGGCAAGCAGTGAGATATGACGCGGCAGAGGTACTCTGGATACTGCACTAAGGACTTTGAACTCTGGCCTTAAAAAGCACGATTAGGAATATGAGGCCAGTGAGGAATTTATTGCAGTAATACAGGGAAGAAAAGATGACCTCCACAAACGATGACTTCACCAGTTTCCATAGACTTCAGGCATCTTTAATGAGTACGACAATCCCTAAAACGGATTAGAAAAGAATCCAAATCCTATCCTTAGCCTGTTCCCATCCCCTTACCAACATTAACCTTTTCAACATCACCTGGAAAAATGGAGTCATCCACCAATAGGTATGAGAGGAATAAGCCAACAGTCTTTGGACAAAACCATAAGAATCCTGATTCTGAGATTATCCATTCTCCATTGCATTGGATATCATCTGGACTTACAGGCAACTCTAATAAGAAAAACTAGGAACTCTGATAGCTGTTCATCTCACTTAGGACAGGCAGCAAGAATCTGTTATGATTTTATGTCTCCAATTGTTCCAAACACAGTTTCTAATACAGAAATAAAACTATTCAGCGTCTCGGTCCTTGGCTCATTTTGTTTCACAGAGATCTGCATTTCCGAGTTCTCGGACTCCAACAGCAGTTCTGTTAGGAACAGACACCCAGTGTCATCCTGAGCACTGAGATAGGCTTTCCACGGATGAGCCCCAGCCCTGCTCATTGCGATGGTCTGGATGTTCACTACTTGTAGGGCCATCTGGAGAGTGTCAGGATGGACTGCTCCCCGCCAAGGGAACACCTGCTGATGAGCAACTTTCAGGCTAAACCAAGTTTTCTCAAAATACTCAGCAGTAAGCTGGCAATTGGGGACTAGCACGAGGGCTCCAGAATCAGGGAGTTCTTGTACCCTCTCCTTGTTCTCTTCAGGAATCAGGGGACCTAAAAGAGTCAGAAAGCTTCTGTAAGAGATCTTCTTAATCTATAGGAACTATGTTTTCTATCTAGATTTCCAAAAATACACAATGTGACTTTTATCTTTGGATACATCGTTAAAATCACCAACGAGGAACTTCTTTCTTGCTCACAAAGACTTCAATTCAGGCAACAGTCTGAGATATAGCTAGTACCCTACTTTCTACCAGTCATTACAAAAGATAAAGAGTTTTCATGATAAGATCTAAAGTAAGGACTATTTTTACCTGAGGTGGCAAAGGACGCAGTGTCAGGAAGCTCTGGGCCCCGACGCTCTGCCCCCTGGTATTTAGAGATGGTTGCCCAGCGGGCTTTGCCATAGACTGGCACCAGCGTGTTGAAGTCTGAGGCCCAGCTATTCACAGGTCTTTCTGCCTGATCTTCCAAAAGTCCAAGAGAAGGGTCAGATTTAGGGCTACAGAGGATCCGCTTCACTTCATCAATGCCGGCTAAGAGAAGGCGGTAATAGAAGAGACCTCGGTCTCGTACTGCCATATTCTTTTCTTCCTCTGAGGTAAGATAAGAGACCGAGTTAGTTACAAACAAAAACCAAAACACTCTTTCTACCCTGTGCCAACCACAACGGGGAAAACAAAAGGAAGGAGGGAGGAAGCCCCAGAAAATCATTAACATTGTCTTCTTGGGCACCAGACATGACTCACCCAACAGTGTAAGCTGTGAGGGTATTTACCATCTGACACGGCAAGTGCGACTCCCTCGGAAGAGCCTACCTATGCAGTAATGTAACAGGCGCCCCAGCGCGTCCTGGCACTCGGCGGGCCGGGAGAGGAAAAGGCGCAGCAGCGCAGTGAGCAGCTCCATCGTCACGGCTGGAAACGTCTCTGACTTCACATTCTCCACGAAGTCTTCCAACACATAGGGAGCATTGGGAATTCTCTCCCCATGGACACCAAGGAGCCAAATAAGGGCCTGTTTCCCCTAGGGAATGAAGGGGTAAGAGCAGGTGCTCAACATTCGGCTGTCTGAAACACGGTGGCAGGTTCGACTTCCCACCCCCGCCCAATGGCAGCGGAAAAAGCATAATCCTACATTTACTTCAACTCGCACTGCATCGATCCTCCACCCAACACCACTCTTTACAACAAATACGAACAAAATGCTACCACACGAAAGGAGACTCAAGACTCTCATAGCCCGTGTTGGTTAGGTAATAAGGCTTTTTCAGTTAGGGGGCCTCCGCCCCAGTCTAGGGTTTAATGTATCGGTGGAAGCTACTGAAACACTCCTCTAACCACTTCATGAAAGTGGTAATTGACCTAGAGTGCAAATCAAAGTAGGTAGGCCTGTGGTGAGGCCCAAATATCTGTTAATTCCACAAATGATTCTGATTCTCATTCCAGCTGAAAACTCCATTGTCTAAGCCTCTGACTCAAAACTGTTCAAGAGAACGATGATATTAAAGCATCTGTAATAAAAACCATAGATCAATCTCCAGTTTTTATCTCTTCTATCCTATCTATACCCAAAAGAGAATCTGAGGTGGCAGTCAATTCTAAGGATAGCCACATTCAGACTGGGTAGAAAGAAGAATTAGATTCCATTTCACAGAGCAGGGTCCCAAGCATTCCCCTTCTGCCTGTTAGTAAAGGAGAATTACCATCTACCTCGCTATCTTGAATGTTCTCCTCACAGCCGGGCAGGGCTTGACACACAGCTTCCGTACACTGAGGACACAACCAAACCAGGTCTCGGAAAGTTTGCACCACCACTACAACACAGCTCAGGATACAAGAGCACAGGATTAGAGGCTCCACGCAGGAAGGAATCTTAAGAGAAGTCACATATTCAGACTAGTTTGCTAGATGAAGTTCGGTAAAATGGGTGTTGGAGGGGTGGTCAACGATTATCTGAGAAATGTCTGACACGGGCAATAATTTCTTACGAGTGCTGCTCCTTTTGGATCGCTAGGAGGCTAAATGAGCTAACATGTGCAAAAGCGCTTGGTAAAATGTAAAGCAAATGTGGGGTCATGTTCAATGATATTCTGAAGACGGTGTAAATGGAGCCACCAGTGTTGGAACTAGGGTGAGGCAAACAAGGTGCTGGGGGTGTAAAATTTAAGAAAACATGCAGGGTTAGCACTTGCACGAACCTGAGAGTGAGTGCCTCTTTAAATGTTTGCATCCTGGGTACCTTGCTTCCCTCACCCCAGTCCCAGCCCTGGAAGCCACTGCTGCCATAAAGCAGTAAGAGGGTAAAGCTGGGGAATTAACAAGCACAGCATCCTAGAACCCTTCATTATGTACAGAACAGCCTTGTAGAGTCATGGCAACCTGAAAACCCCCTACCTGTTAGATCTATGGACCCTATGCTTCTCTGATGGCAACAGACGATATAACGCAAAGAAAAGTTTAAACCTCTATGTTACTGAACAACAAGCATTTTTGGGGGGCAACTACTACAGGGCAAGCAATTGACAAAAAAAAGCAAAACAAAAAAATGCTCAAAGGGTAGCCAGCCATTACCTGTGGTAATGTGCTCTTGTCGAAGCCCCAGCAACTCTGTTAGAATCTGCACACACTGATCTGTGTAGGTCCTGGCGATACCACCTACAGAGGAACAGAAAGCACAGAAAAGTGGTAAGTCACATACCAGCACCTCGTTCTAAAATAATTTCCCACCAGCCAAACATAAGAGGACCAAAGATACTTTATTTATTTATTTATTTATTTATTTATTTATTTATTTATTTATTTTTTCAACGTTTTTTATTTATTTTTGGGACAGAGAGAGACAGAGCATGAACGGGGGAGGGGCAGAGAGAGAGGGAGACACAGAATTGGAAACAGGCTCCAGGCTCCGAGCCATTAGCCCAGAGCCTGACGCGGGGCTCGAACTCACGGACCGCGAGATCGTGACCTGGCTGAAGTCGGACGCTTAACCGACTGTACCACCCAGGCGCCCCCAAAGATACTTTAAAAAAAAAAAAAAAAAAAAATCACACCTTGCTTGATCTTCCCAAGTTTGGTAAAAATGATTTTTCCATCGAACAACGTTGAAAACTTTCAGTAACAGAGGTATTCACGTGGCAGCCAGACACGAGGCCATGGCTTGGTACAGCACAGCTGCACAGGAGTGTCCCTGCTGGGAACCCTCGACAGTAGTCTCCTGACTGCAGGAGTTCTACGATCTCCTCTTTGTTCCCTCCTCTTGCCCCTAAAAATAACCAATCTTTATTCTCATAGGGACGGTTCCTTCTCCTCTTCCGCTTGAAGCCCTCCAACAAAACGTAGTTCCCCAGCTGCTTTCATTCTGTGAGTCATTCTGGCTTTTTGAATTCCACACAGAGTAGTATGAAAAAGCCTGTGATATTTAGGATTCATTCTGCGCCGCTCTGCACTGAGCACGATACACAGCCCATAGTAGAAGCTCAATAGACAAATGGTCAATTGACACAGGACGTTGAGTCTGGAGAGCTGGGTTCCAGCCGCACTTCAGGAACTACGTGACCTTCTGGCAATAACCTTCTTGTGCCTGAGTTTCTTCATTTCTAAAATGAAGCGATAACCCTTGTCCACTTTTCCTGACTGCCTCCCAAGACCGTGCTAAGATGATATATGGGAAAGCATTCTGGACAGCAATGTAAATTTTAAGTACTATAGTCTGAGTTACCTGTAGCCTCTATCCTGGCAGATACGGCAACACCAGTGTTGACGAAAACACCCCCCCCCCCCCCACTCCTTCTGTGGTCACTGACTCCCAGTTCTTTGGTGCATGGTACTTTGCCTCTGCCGCAAGATTCGTTCCTGTTTATTCCCTATGGTTCCACAGCTTTCTGGCTGGCCCGAGCGCTCAAAAAGGAAAAGCGGCAGACACCTACCTATGGCAAAGATGGCAGCCTGGGCAAAGTCGGCTGACACATCGGTACAGTAGCCCCGGAGCTCCTCTAGCACCTGCTGCACGTTCTCATCGTTCACCAGCTCACACAGCACCTCCACCTTCTGCAGCTTGATGTAGTGCGGCTCCGAGTAAGAGCAAAAAAACTTTTTGTAGTGGCTGCTAAAGTGACCCGGCAGACTATGCAAGATCTGACGCACGTGACAGAGGGCAGCAAAGCAGAGCTCGCGGCTCTCTGAAGAACAGGCGGCCAGCAAAGGTCCCTTGACTTGCACAAGCACGTCGGTTTGTACGTGGGGGAATTTTTTTGCCAAGATCAGAAAGAGTTTCGTGGCTCCCATCACCACACCTGGGCTACTGCTCTTGAGAAAGCTATCCAACAGATTGAGAATGTCAAACAGCTCCTCCTCACTGCGGGGTTCGTAGCGTAGCAGAAAGTTCAATACTTCAGCCTGGCCCCATTGGTCCAGTTTTGGCATTCTGTCCAAAAAAGGAAAGCACTATTTTAGCAACCAAATGAGGACCATCTCCGTGCAACTGTCACCTGTTCATCAAAACAAGGAGAGAATTCTTGAAAACAGATTGTGCCATAACAGAATTATTCTTTTTAGGTACTATTTAAAGTGGACACAAAACAGGCTTTAAATTCCAAGAGGAGTTCACAGTACACATTCTCACTCATCTAAGGCCAAAGACTGTGATTGCTATACCTAGATCCAGATTCTTTAAGACAACACAAATGGCTTAGTTTGGGGGACATAATGATCGTAGAGGAGGACAGAACCTATTTCCACAGGATATTTCTGCCATCTCTCTATATGACCAAAAGAAACTAAGACAAATAAAAGAATATTCTCTCAATAAAATATGAGGAAACTAATAGCTACTGTTAATTTTACTACTCTATAGAAGTTGTTCAAGACGTCGCCTTAATCCAATGTATCAAGACCCCACTAGGATGCAGATCTCATCCTAACAAAAAGAGGACTGAGGCATCCAAACCGATTTAAGAGATGGTGGGCGATGGGCTTGTTGATGACAACACCTCCTTCCTGTCTCAGAATTTCCTCTAGAGACCTCAGGCAGTTCACAACCACAATTGGATCCTGGTCACGCAGCAAACTGTATAATTCATTTACCAGAGCACCGTCTATAAAAGAGCATAAAGATCTCAGATAAAGAACAGTTTCAGAGTCACAGGAATAGAACCAGGACAATAGCTCCAGGCAGATAAAGCTGAACTTCTCTGCTACAAAAATAACAAAGGCAATAATAAAATGCAAAGCACAAAAAAAAGCCATCCCCAGACTGTTCTAAGTAGCTAATGCAAAGGATCTCACCTGGGCTCCAAAGAAAAGACTTCTCCAATCTCAGAAAATACCAAGCCAGCCTTTCTACTTAGAGACACATACAGGAGTGCCTGCGTGGCTCAGTCAGTTAGGCATCTGACTGACTCTTGATCTCGGCTTAGGCCGTGATCCCATGGTTTCTGGGATTGAGCCCTGAGTTGGTGCAGAGCCTGCTTAGGATTCCTTCTCCCTCGCTCTCTGCCCCTCCCCCACTCATTCTCACTCTCTCACAATAAATAAATAAACCTTAAAGAAAAAAAGAGAAACAAGTACACAGCCACATTACGATTTCCTACCAAAGCCACGTGACCTTTTCCAAAGTCAAACATATAATGGAGACACAAAAAAATATGAATCATGATGGATTACACTGAAACTTACCCACTTCCGAGTCTCCGTGAAGATTATGCATCTTGGCACAACCAAGGACTGCCACCCTCCTGACATATGAAGCCTTATCTCGCAGACCATTGAGAATAGGCTGTTGGATGTATTCCTGCACACCAGGCATCCTAAGCAACACATCCTGGAGTCAGCCAGATCCTAAAACACTAGTTTTGACATAATTCAGGCCCTATGCCCTTAACACAGAAGGTTTGGTAAATGTTTGAATGTACATCTATCATGTCATAAAAAATTAGAGAAAGCCACTGGCCAAACTTAAAAAGTCATACTTGACTTTTCATTTGGAATAACACTGCATGGGCAACAAAACTATATGTCTACATAACTGTTTAGAGATCTTTAACCAAAAGCACGAACTATCTCAGCAAGAGTGAGGATGGAAAACTCCCTTTAAGGAAACCATAGGACATAGTTTTTCAAGCCTAAGCAATGGCTGAAAACCTGAGTTCAGGTTACAACTGCATGTTCCCCATGATTAAGAAGCTCAGATAAATTATCATCGTTAAAAACCTGCCCCATGATCTCCCGAATACATCAACCACTGATAAACAGTCCTGGAAGAGGGTACTCACCTGAGACTACACATGCTCCGTAATGCCAGCCCCCGCACCATTGGATTGGGATCCGAACAGTCTTTGCACAGCGTATTAATGGCCAAGAGAGCCAGATCTGGTTTCAGGGGGGCATATGTACACATGTACAGATAAACCAACTTCTTCTGAACAATATCTACGGTGGCACTGGCCTTCACCATTTCCATGAAAACACCAGACATGTCCAAGCCCTGAGTCATGTGCCTAAAACCAACACACATAGCAGGAAGAAGTAAAATACATAATCCCCAGCCTATAACAAAAGGTGTTTTACCTATACACATCCCGGTTATCCAACTAGATTATGAGGAAAGCAACCAGGTCTACGTTGTCTATCACATTGCACAATACTTCACACGATAGGCCTACAATACATTTTCTTCTATTCATTCAAGAAATAGTTATTGAATCCCTGGAACATTCCAGTGAAATTCAGCTTCTACATTCCAGGGATATGCTCTGGGGTCATAATTTTGAAAAAAGCATGGTCTCAGATCTCTAGCAACTCAAACCGTATTAAGGAGCAAGACAAAAACACCACTAATTACAATATGGTCGGTAAGTATTAACACAGAAGTAACAGACAAAGTGCAGTGGGGGATCAGAGGTCTAATACTGCCAAGAAACCATAAAATGTTTCCACAGAAGTAACACTTTAGTTGAACGAGCTGGAATTTGTCAGGCAGGTGTAGTAGACAGGTAATGATAGATGCTATAAGGCACATAGGCATCAGCAAGAATGCTACATTCTTTTGAGAGTCTGCGAGTAGTTGCGTTAGGGTGTTCTTTGGGTACTGTAAGAAATGTGGACTTTATTCTGTAGATCAGTTTCTCAAACTATGGTTTCCTACAGGAGTCAGATGGGGTGTCTGTTTAAAACGCATATTCCTGGGTTCCATCCCACCCTACTGAAAGCAGCATTACTGGACTGGATGAAAACTTTGATTTTTCTTTTTCTTTCTTTCTTTCTTTTTTTTTTTTAAAGCACTGCAAGGGACTGTTGTGCATACTAAGTTTGTGAACCACAATTGCAGGCCAAGAGTTATATACATTCAAATTCATGTTAGAAAAATTCTACTTGAAATGAGGCAAGGTAACCTATTAGCAAGCTACTGCAATTGCTTTGGTAATAAAACCAGAAGAACAGGACCAATAAAAAATAAATACACAAAAATTCGTTAAAAAGAGGATGGATGGGGAGCTTGGGGGGCTCAGTCGATTCAGCTTCGACTTCATCTCAGGTCATGATCTCACGGTTTGAGTTCCAGCTCCAGCTCCGCGTGGGGCTCTGCTGAGGGCTCAGAGCCAGGAGCCTGCTTCGGATTCTGTGTTTCCCCCTCTCTCTACCCCTCCCCCGCTCACGTTCTGTTTCTCCCTCTCCCAAAAATAAACACTAAAATTTTTTTTTAAAAAATAGAATAAAAGAGGATGGATATTTAGAACTGTGTATCCATACCATCTGACTTGAGAAGTGAAAATCGGGCCTCATCAAGACTGAGTCCCTCCCTTGGTCAGCTGGATGGTGACATTCATCAACCCAAACATAAGTGGAAGAGCAGGTTTGGGGAGAGGGGAAGGATGTAAGGTGCTATTTTGCAGGTCTTTGAAGAAATGTCCAAGTGGGAATGCCAAGCAGCAGGATATGTGGGTCTGAAGATACAAAGGGGTTTCTGTACTAGATTCTATAGATCTGGGGGGGGGGGGGGTGCAGCAGTGTAAGTTCAAAACATGGGCGTAACCACCCCGCAGAGTAAACGAAGTCAAGGAAGTCCCACAAAGGGAGGCTGCGATGGCCATGCAGAGAAGCAGGAAGCCCAAATCCTAGCCTGCCCTGAGTTCATTCACTCTTTGGGAGCGGCCGGGGGTGGAGGGCCGGGATGGGGGCTGCCACGGGGAGTTCGGGCGGTAGGGGATACCTAATCACTCGCTGGATGACATTCCGGTAGCGCAGCCTATCCGCCTGAATGTGAGGGTTACACAGAGCTTTCTTCAGCTCCTTCACCACGTCCTCGGAGCCAAGGTACGGCATCGTCCACAGTCGCGGGGCAGTCCCCGCACACCCCTAGGTAACTCGCCGGCTCCTCCCAGCCCTGACGTGGGAACCTGGGTAAAGCAAAGGTCAGTCAGCGGCGACGCGAAAGGCGTGATCTCGCCCCAGCCTCGGCTTCCCCGGGGCCGGGGCCGGAGTCCAGGCCCCAGCACACTCTCACCAAGCCTCTCCGCGCCCCGGCGAGCCCCGAACAAGGCTCTGTGGTTCCTGCCCGGGACCTGCAGGCCGGATCGCGGCGCCCCGACACCTCTCCCGCTACCTCGAAGCCCTCCGCCCCATTTCCAGCCGGGCCGCCGACAGTCTGCAGACCCCTCCCTCTCCAGTTCCAGCCCTTCTTGCGCCTCCGCGCGGTTGCCGCCAAGGATAGGCCCAGTCAAGCTTTCTGCGGAAGTCCCGCCTCCTTGAGGCCGACCGCGCACAGCAGCTGCCACTCACCTTCTCGCGGCCAGCGCCTAGCGTCTCCCGGACGCCGACCTTAGGGCGCCCTTCCCCCACCTCTCACCTCCAGGCGCAGCCGCGCGGCTCCCTCTGGTGGAGGCGCTGCGGGCCGTCGGAAATCGGCTGCTTCGGCCTGTCTCCGCCCAGCAGCGCGCGCTTTGAGCGCCCGGCCTTGGCCCCGGCTCCCGCGCGCGGGTAGGAGTGGCGCTCGGCCGAGAGTCTTTGGCGGTTTGCGATTCCACCCAGGACTCGCAAGAGCACGGCCACTTCCTTTTTCTCCCCACGCTAGGGACTTATTCCTCTACTGGGCTGGCTTCCCGTTAGGGGTTCTGTCCGCGTTCTTGCCCCAGCGTGACTTTCTTCAGGGCGTGGTTGCAGGAGCCTCACGCGGCAGTTCTGTGCCCATGAAGATCTCGCTGGTGACCCTCCAGCCCCGCCACCATGAACGGGACCCTGATCCCCCATACGCCCATCGCGGTGGACTTTTGGAGCCTGCGCCGGGCTGGTTCCGCACGGCTCTTCTTTTTGTCCCACATGCACTCGGACCACACCGTGGGTTTGTCTAGCACCTGGGCCCGGCCCCTCTACTGCTCCCCAATCACTGCTTACCTCGTGCATCGTCACCTACAGGTACGGGGGTGGGGGGGTGCTGGAGTCCTCTGAGAGGTGGGCCGAGCATCTGGGTGGGGATTTCCTATCTGTCACAGCCTCAGACTCGTAGGTTAGGGACCAGGAGGACCGATTTTTACCAGTGCGGGAGTTGTTTGAACCCAGAAATATGTTCTTAGCCCAGAATGGGAGTGTGGTTTCTTGACTGGCTGACCTGCGATGTTTCAGCTATAAGTTGGGGAGATCTTTTGGTCCAGCTAAGGAAACTGTACCTGTATTTTCATATCAGCTAGGCCAGTGTTTCCTAAACTTGTCTCAGAAGAATCCACCTAATATGCTGGGTGACTATACACATTCTGCAGTACCCCCTCCCCCATTATCTCCGCCCCCCCCCCCCCCCCCCCCCCCGTCTGATCCAGTAGATATAGCTGGTGCAGGTCCTGGAAATCTGGTTAGAATTTTAAGAGGTGCCCCCAAGAGATTATTATGATCAGATAGTTTGAGAGACGCTGCCTAGAGTGTTTTCTGGACTCTTTCATTTAAACTGTAGAAAGGGCGGGAGGGAAGAGTGGGGGATTTGGGAGAATCTCTATTACAGCTTCTGCTACAGGGTGGTTTAGGATGTGGTCAGCTTTCCCTCACTTGGGTAAAGGGGTGATTCCTAACCCAAGACAGTATCGAGGAGAGTTTGTGTTCAGTAGAATGACCAACTTTCCCCCCAGGTATCCAAGAAGTGGATCCGAGCCCTGGAGGTTGGTGAGAGCCATGTCCTGCCTCTAGATGAAATTGGGCGAGAGACCATGACTGTAACCCTCCTGGATGCCAATCACTGCCCTGGCTCTGTCATGTTTCTCTTTGAAGGATACTTTGGAACCATCCTCTACACAGGTGGGCCTCCCAAGGGGTCTCTCCCACCTTCCCAGACTAGATACTACTTTTCTTGAGCAGCCTTAACTCAGAAGTCTGGAGGCCTCCTAGCTTCATCCCATGTGAGCACAGTGACCTTTCTCAACTGATTTCCCACGCTTTATGGGTCCAGACCTTGTAAAGAATAATAAAAACAGAAGCAGAATGGAGACATTTCTAAAAAGAAGCTATACTGTGTTAGTGCCAGACTCCCTGACAGTTTTTCCACAGGCTGGTAAGCAAATGTCCATCAGCTGTTGAAAGTGAGAGAGGCTGGGGGCACTTGGGTGGCTCAGTTGGTTAAGTGTCCGACTCTTGGTTTTGGCTCAGGTCATGATCTCACGGTCCGTGGGTTTGAACCCTGTGTTGGGCTTGGTGTTGACAGTGTGGAGCCTGCTTGGGCTTCTCTGTCTTCCTCTCTTTTTGTCCCTCCTCTGCTGCTCTCTCTCCCTCTCTTTCTTTCAAAATAAATAAATAAACATTTTTTTAAGTGGGAGGGGCTCGTCTTCTATACTTTTGTCTCTGACTCTCTGCCCCCCATATATTCTTCCAGGTGACTTTCGGTATACACCATCCATGCTAAAGGAACCAGCCCTGAAACTAGGGAAACAGATCCATACCTTATACCTAGATAACACCAATTGCAACCCAGCCCGGGTTCTTCCCTCCCGACAAGAAGCTGCCCGCCAGATTATCGAGCTCATTCGAAAGCATCCACAGCATAACATAAAGATTGGTGAGTGGTTTCCTTTCCTTTTTCTCTCACCGAAAGCTAGCAAATCTTGGGTTTTGGGAGGGTTTCACGTGTCTTTTAGGTCTTCGTAGATGTCCCCTTCTCCGTGAAACCTACCCTGACCACCTTATTTAAATTGCAACCTTCCAACCATCTCTACTCTCATACTCTCACATGCCCAACTCCTGATCTTCTGTAACCAACTGTTTTATTTTTTCATAGCACTCATCACCTTACTCTTATCCATGCTTCGATCCAAGCTATTACTTATTGTTTGTTCTCTACTTCTCTTGACACACACACACACACACACACACACTCACACTCCTTGAGAGCATGGATGGAGGTAGGAAGAAGTCTTGTTTGTGGAACAGAGAGGCAGCAGCCGGTATGGTGGACACGTAGTGGGTGAGGAGGCTGGAAAGGCAGGAGGGGCTGAAGTGCTTGCTTGTAAGCTTCAACTTGATCCTAAATGTAATCCCAAATGTAACTTCATCCAAATGGTTACATTTGGACAAAAAGCTGTTGAAGGTTTTTAAATAGGAGGGGGCCAATATTGCACTCATCACCTTATAATGTATTCCACAATTTACATGCTATCGTATTTGCTTTTTGTCTCCCCCTGCTAGAATTCCACAATGGCAGGGCTCTTTGCTTTCCTTATGGATATATCTCAGATGCTTAGATTAATGCCTGAGGAGGCAATCAGTAAACCTTTGTTATCTGAGCAAGTGAAATTTATCAGAACGTAGATATTCAAGTGAATGCCGAGCTTCAAATCAGACACATCAAGAAACCAACTGTGTGTTTGTTCTAGCGATTCCACAACAGCGTAAAACATTTTGGGGCCTTCTAACCAGTACTTATGCTTTCAGCATTTCCTCATGCAGGCGATCCAGTAACACTGCTGTCACATTTTTTTTCCCTAAAGCCCTCCTCAGATCATAATATTCCTGTGATTAAAATTAGCCATTTTCCTGGTGCAAACTCTTTAATAGCTCTCTTTCACTTACAGAATTAAGTTCAAGCTCCTTAGCAATATATACAGGCTCTCTATCATACAAGCCTTGCTTACCTCTCCTGTGTCATTTCCTGCCAGTTCCTTGTCTGCACTTTAGTGACACCGAACCACCCCCTTCCCCTGCCAGGTGAACTTACACCTGTCGTTTAGGACCGCCCGGTGGCCATTTTCAGGAAACCTTCCCTGTAATCAACTGGTAGATACTTTCCTATGCTCTCATAATAGTGTGTGTATGCTTTTAACATTGCTCTTGACCACTGTGTCTGGGTCCCCATGTAGATTACACTCCTTGAGGACTGAGGCTTGTGCTTGTTTTCATAGTGCCTAACACCAGGTAGATGCTGTCCTTTGTTGACCTGAATGAGTGAGTGGATCCTGTGTGAAGCCCTCCCCCATCCTCTATGTATCTCCGCTCAAATGCCACCTCCTCCCTGATACACTCCCTGATTGCCCTGTTAGTTTTGTGTGTTTTTGTTAAACATTTGGTTGATTTATTAGGATTCTCCAGTATCTTCTTTCTCTTTCATCCCTTGCTTTTCCCATTCCCTTTGACATCGTTCAGGACTCTATAGCCTGGGAAAAGAGTCGCTGCTGGAGCAGCTGGCCCTGGAGTTTCAGACCTGGGTGGTATTGAGTCCTCGGCGCCTGGAGTTGGTGCAGCTTCTGGGCCTGGCAGACGTGTTCACGGTGGAGGAGAAGGCCGGCCGCATCCATGCCGTGGACCACATGGAGGTCTGCCGTTCTGCCATGCTACATTGGAACCAGACCCACCCTACCATTGCCATCCTTCCCACAAGCCGGAAAACCCACAGCTCCCACCCCGACATCCACATCATCCCTTACTCGGACCACTCCTCCTACTCGGAGCTCCGGGCCTTTGTGGCAGCACTGAAGCCTTGCCAGGTGGTGCCCATCGTCGGTCGGCAGCCCTGCAGGGACTACTTTCAGGACAGCCTGAGCCCCAGGCTCTCTGTGCCCCTGGTCCCGCACTCTGTGCAGCAGTATATGAATTCCTCCTCAAGAAAACCAAGCTTGCTCTGGCTGTTGTTAGAAAGGAGACTAAAGAGGCCGAGAACCCAGGGTGTCGTGTTTGACTCCTTTCCAGAAACTGCTGATCAATCTCAAGGTGACATGGACTCGCAGGAGGCCAAGAATGACAACCTTTCTGGGCACCTCGAGAAGCAGGCTTCCCACCGTCCTTTGCAGATCAAAAAACCGTTGCTTCCGGACCTCTGCAGCAAAGAGCGGGATGGGGCCGTCCCTTTCTCAGAGTCCCAGAAGATGGTGACTGTACTGACTGCCCCCTTGAATGTGTCAGTGCACTTACGGTCTACAGATGAGGAATTTATGGCTCTAGAAACTGGGGAGGAAATTGGTGTGTGGCCCCACTCCGTCCCCAGGGGAAACCATGATGGCGCAGTAGCCACAGGGAACCAGAGCACTTGGATGGGCCAGGATTGTCCCCTGACTCACAGCAGCGAGGCAACCCCTCTCCTGGCTCCTGAGTTCAGGGGCCTGGCACTGAAATACCTTCTGACTCCAGTGAACTTTTTCCAGGCCCAGTTCTCTTCCAGGGGCTTTGACCAGCAAGTGGAAAAATACCATAAACACTTGCTGAGGTACAGGGAGGAGAATGACACCTTCGTTTGATCCAACACCGCGGTTGTAAAGATAGTGACCCATGGCTGCTGGAGAGACTTTGTTTTGGGCCTTACTTTTCTAAAAAAATTTTTTTTTACATTTATTCATTTTTGAGAGACAGATGGAGCACGAGTGGGGGAGGGACAGAGAGAGCCGGGGAGACAGAATCCGAAACAGGCTCCAGGCTCCGAGCTGTCAGCAACAGAGCCCGACACGGGGCTCGAACTCACAGATCGCGAGATCGTGACGTGAGCGGAAGTCAGACGCTTAACCAACTGAGCCACCCAGGCACCCCTAGGCCTTACTTTTCCATCTTCACAGGATCCCCGTGGGCTCACCCTGGAGCAGTAGCTCACAAAGTGTGTTCATTGGAATCCTAGTGCCCGTGAAGCCATTAGTTTCATGGTTGGCTACGTTTAAGAAACACTTTTCAGGGGCGCCTAGGTGGCTAAGTCGATTGAGCATCTAACTCTATTTCAGCTCAGGTCATAGTCTCACGGTTTCGTGGGCTCCAGCCCCACACGGGGCTCTGTGCTAATGGCATGGAGCCTGCTTGAAAATCTCTCTCCCTTCTCTCTGCCCCTCCCCTGTTCACATTCTCTGTCTCTGAAAATAAAACAACACTTTTCAATATACCCTCTGCACAGCATACATGAGCACACTAAAGGTTCTGAGAAGTCTTACAGTAACTTAATCTGTTGAACTCAGTATTTCTGCAACTTTTTTGAACATGCAGTCCTCTGACATGGGTGCAGCAAGAGATGCAGTCTGAATCAGAAAGGACCGGGTCACTCCCATTGTTATTTTGTGCGCCATGTGCCATTCCCAAGTCTTCTTACCCTTCTTCCCAGATAAAAGTCCCAGATAAAAATTCCATTTTTTAAGTTAGGAACTGTTGGAGGGTAAAGTGGTGATCCAGGCGGCATGATACAATCTCGAATGTCACTAACTTGTTGTGACCCTGTCCAAGTGACTTCCTGTCTTTGCCTCTGGGAGGGAACAGGAAGCAGTGAAGAACCCTGGAATGGTAGAGAAAAACTCGCTCCTGCCTCTATGAGAGTCTGCAGTTAGTGTCACTAGAGACTTCTCTGGAACAGAGCCAGCTGGCATAGTGGGTACCCTTCACCAAGGCCATACCTGGAACCCAGCTGAACGGTGCACGTAGGGTATGATGGCCTCCCAGCTGCCTGGAGGCCCTGACTATTTAGCCAAAATAAAGTTACAAAAGATCAAATGTGCTGCCAGATATTCCTGATTGTTCACATAGCTGGGATATTTGCCGCTCTCCCCGCCCCCCGCCCCCTTGGGTTGAGTAGGGAGCCAGAGCACACAGCCTGTTTGTTTTAGTATCCAGGGCAGAGACCAAGGAGCCAGCTGGTGGAAGGGCTGGGGGTGTGCAGCTCTGCCCTGTCCTTCTGCTCCCAGCCTGACAACGTGCCAAACCAATAAGCAGGACAGCAGACACCATAGGCTCTGAGACTGGGTACAGGCATGTAGAGCTGGGCACACGAATAAAAACTACTTCAGAAGGAAGCCTCGCAATAAAGGTTGTTTCTTGCCCAGGAATAAAAAGGTTTTCTACTTTGGGAAGAAGATATGAAGTGTTTATAAAGTCAAATAAGGCCTTGCTCTTCGGCAAGCTGTACACAGCCCTGTTTTGTCACTATAAGCCTCCGGTGCGCCCACTAGGAGCTGCAGCAGGTGAGGCTTGTGGGGCAGCAGGAAACAAGGCATTGTCCTTGGCTTGAATCCAGGGCACCCCGGGGTAAAAAGAAACCAGGCCTGAATAGTGGAGCCTCAGTTCCTCATCTGTAAAACAAGGACTGAGATGCCTCCCTCTCCTGATGGCTCTGGAGGTTAGATAATTGGTAAAATTCTTTTTTTTTTTTTAATGTTTATTCATTTTTGAGAGACAGAGCATGGGGGGTGGGGGTGGGGGGTGGCGAGGGCAGAGAGAGAGAGAGACACAGAATCCGAAGCAGGCAGGCTCTAGGTTCTGAGCTGTCAGCACAGAGTCTGATGCAGGGCTCGAACCCAAAAATATAAGTGGTAAAATTCTTAGCTCAGTGTCTACCACATATGGGTATTTCAGATGTTGGTTCTCTTAGCCTCTGGTTCTCTAAAGAAATTGTTCCGTGTATAAAATGAAATTTTGGAAGTCACTGAAAAACATAAAAAGTCAATTGTAATTCCTCCATGTACATCAATTGTTCTAGTCCTTTTTTGTATGTATAAACATATTAAATATACACTATTTTTCAAAATTGGGGTAACAGTGGATATAGTTTTAATCCCACATTTTACTTTCTTAATCTTAAATGTTTCTTTGTATCATTAAGTACTATTCAAAATGTAGTTATGAGTAGTTGTATAATGCCTTACATAGGTAAGTAAACCATTTCCATATTATTCAACATGCTGTGTGCTCTTTTTTCACAATTAGACACAGTGAACATCTTTGCTGTGCATGTATCATGGCATATTTTGTTTATTTCCTTAAATTACTGGGAGTGGGGTTACAATTTTTAAGTTCTTAATATGAATTGTGCCCAGTTGCCCACCAGAAAGGTTTCCTTACTATCCTTTCTGCAGAGGAGGAGGGTATTAGAATACCTTGAAGATTCCTTAAGTTCAAATGAATGTAAACATGTACATTCAGGTACATGTAAACACGTGGCAAATCATCTTGTGTGTTAAGTTCATAAATATTTACTACAGCTGTGTGGATAAGGCTTAGCTTGAGTTCCTCCAGGAGCCTCTAGCTGCCTCACTTCTCTGCTCCCCAAAGGTGACTGGGAGAGATAAGGTAGTCTTCAGTATCAGGGCCCCCAGATTGGCACTATCTTCTAGCAACAAGGGAGCCAGTCCATTCTTGGCGTGTGATGTATCACACACATTCCTTGAAATGGAATCTATATGAATTCAGAAGGGGGAGTAGAAGCAAATGGCTTTGAGGAATTTAGATGTTGATGGCATGTTTGTGTTTTAATAACGGGGAAATTCCATACTATTCTCAAGTAAATTTGTTCGGCTTATAATAGAGATTGGCAGTTGCCTTATTCATTCAGTATCTCCATAGTCTCATATAAAAGTGCTGCATTGCATATACCTAGAAGTAGCCAATTTATTTTTAGAATCTAAGGATGACCCCACAGATCTGAGATCTTACAGTTGGGCTTGAAGATACCGGGAGAAAGGAAGTTCCCTAGAGATCAATTAGCTGTTTCATGATCTGTGGGAAAACACGTACTTTTCCACAAGGAAACCGACGCTAGCTTAAGTCCCTTTGGAGAAAAAAAAATCTGCCTGGCTGGCTTTGAGGGACCATCTCTCACTCCTGATACAGACTCTCCTTTGTGGTTGGAAATGGGAGATAAGTGAGTCTGCTTATTCAAGTAAAGGGATCTGGACTTGGGTTCTCCATGTCAAGACAATTCCCAGGGAGACTGGTTCTCTGTATTCTTGGAGTGCTCCTTAAGCAGGAGAAATTCCATCTGGGGGTCCATGCTACCACTAGTGAATTGCTGTCAGTTTGTTACCTGCCTTCCACCCTTTGCCCTCCCCAATCACTACCACAACAGGCTGTTTTGTCTTGAGTTCATGGTGCTTCCCACTTCCTCCTCCATGGAACACCCCGCTACATTGATACAGAATAATTCTGCTTGCCATTATAATCTTCTAAATTTACAACTCCCTGTGGAAATTCTCAGAATGGTTAAGCTTATCTTTATTTTTTTAACATTTGATTTTTAAAGTTTGTTTTGAGAAAGAGAGAGAGAGAGAATGAGAATGACGAGCAGAGGAAGGGTAGACAGAGAGGGAGAGAGGATCCCAAGTACGGATACCCCTGACTCAGGAATTGAGCCACCAACGCATCCCAAGCTTGTCTTTATTTTGATCACAGTGCTTTCATTTAACTATGGCCTTCCACCTTGACCATCTCATTCCTGGGTGATTTGTCTATTTTGAACACATCCTTAACCCACCGGATCACAGAAAGCTCCCAGAATCTTGGGCTTGGTTCTTTTCCCGGCCAGATGGCTCGCTGAATCATCTTTCAATCACACAAAACTTCTGGCTAGGCTTGGGTTAGTCTTTCCCTTATAATATTCACTTATTTGATTTATATTGATCTTATTTGACTTATATTGATTTTAATATTCACATATTTATGACACAATTGTATTATGGCTATTTTACCAATTCTGAATCTTCCCATCAATTTTCAATAATTTGGGGGAATGGAGAATGAAAAGTTTGTTCCCAGTGCTATAGTCCCATTCTTAATGTGCTTACTATAAAGTGTGCTTTTGGGCAACAAAGAACATTGGGGGAAGCTCACTCACCCTACTAACCAAGCTCCATAGAAACAAGGCATCAGGGAGGGACTAGACTCCTGTACATAGGGAGTCAGGGATAGAAGGTTTGGAGAAAACCTGCTAAAAGGTTCTGAGCACCCAATTCCTAAACTGGGGAGGAGGGGTGCACCGTCCTCCACCAACCAACAATTCTCCGATACCTGCTGGGTGTCCTGTAATTCAACTCAATTCTGACACTCTCCACGTGAAAATAGCCTCCAATCCCACAGGTTAAGGGTTCAAGACTACAAGACTGCTCTCCTCCCTCTCAGACACCAATTGCAAGCCCAGGTTGTCACCTGTGCTTCTGACCACTGGCTATCAATCGGAGGTTCCAACGACTCCTTGGATTTAGATAATTTGCTGGAGCAGCTTGCAGAACTCAGAAAAAAATTTTACTTACCAGATCACTGGTTCGTTATAAAAGACTATAACTTAGATGGGAGAGATGTTTAGGGCAAGGTATGAGGGAAAGGCAGGGAGTGCCCATGCTCTCTGAGCACACCAGTCTCCCCAAATTGCCACGTGTTCACTTTCTCCTTCACAAGTATGTCTTCACTCTGGATGACTTCAACATTCCAGCCTCTCAAGCTCTTTGACCTCCTCATCTCCAAAGACCTTACTTCCTTCTTCCTCACCACCCTGTCATTAACCAGAAATTGTACTACATCTGAAATCTCGATTTTAAACCTGCTTTTTGCCCACGTTATTTGCTCAAGTACCTCCATTGTCAATGCCAGCCCTCTCTTGGCTTCACACCCCACCTTGACCTGACTGTATCCCATGGTCCATCGATACAACTCCCTTTATCTCTCTCCCACTCAGGCAGACTTGCCTTGAAAAACTCCAATTCTGAATAAATTATACTATCTGCTCTTTATCTGCATTAGAGCAGCTAGATTCTGTTGAAGAAAGCCCTCAACCAGGCTGGCTGGTTTCATTTTAAATTCATGACATCATACATCAAAATGGACTTCCATTCTGCTGAGCAATCCTATTGTTTCTTTAGTGGGCTTGGTTTCCTATTTTCCCTTTCTCTTTGCTTTCCCTCCCACCCACACTACCGTTGGTAAATCCTGTTGACTGCCTTGAAACATATCCCGAATCTTCCTTTTCCCCATCTTCACCTCTACCATCTTTGTCCAAGCAGACTTTGTTTCATGTCTGAGTTATTGCAAGAGCCTCTTCAACGTTCTCCTTGCTTCCAACATCTGCCTCTTCCCCTGCAGATACACGGTCTCGTACCCACAGCAGGCCTGATATAAGTCATCCCGTGTCACTTCTCTGTTCAAATCCTCAAATGTCTTTCCAGTTCACTCAGAATAGAAATGGAAGTTTTTACAGTGGTCTCCCTGGTCCACACGATCTGCCACCTTCTCTCCTCTCCTAGGACTCTCTCACCCTTCGCTTACCCTGCTCCAAGCCTGCTGACCTCCTTGCAGTCCCTCCAGTGTACCAGGTAAGTGCTCACCTCACTCATTTCCTCTCCTTACAGTGTTTTACATCCAGATACCATCCAGATGGTTCCCTTACCTCATTCACGGTCTTGCTCAGCGAGACTATTCTTGGTCATTCTGTTTAAAATTGCAACCACCTGGTCAGCCACTCCCTCTCTCCCTTCCTCGTTTTTTCTCCATAGAGCCCTTACCACTTTCTAACACTCTAACAAATGTTGAGATCTTACTGAGGTCAGTGTGTACTGTACTAGAATGTAAACTCCAGGAGTGGTTTTTTTGTTTGTTTCTTTTGTTCACTGTTGCATCCATAATGTCTAGAACACATAGCAGATTCTTTTTTTTTTTTTTTTTAATTTTATTTTGAGAGAGAGAGAGAGAGAGAGCATGCACTGTAGGCAGGGAAGAGCAGGGGAGGTGCAGGGAGAAAGAGGGAGAGAATTCCAGGCAGGCTCTGTGCTGTGGCTCCATCCCATGAACTGTGAGATCATGACCTGAGCGGAAATCAAGAGTTGGACGCTTAATCAACTGAGCCACCCAGGTGCCCCAGCCTGTTCTTAATAACCAACATTGGTTGAATGAATAAATTAATGAATCCAGTCAGGTTAATGGGGTTTTAGGGTGATGGTGGGGTTCAGAGCCGATGGCCAAGAAAGAATTCTTGAAGATGTCTTTGGTGCAAAAAGGTGATTTTATTAAGGCATGGGAACAGGACCTGTGGGCAGAAAAGAGCTGCATTGGGGTTGTGACTGATAGCTGATTATATACCCTGAGGTTGGGAGACGGTTACGGACAGCCTAAGTCTCTAAGGAATTCTGGAAGCAAGGTTTCCAGGACCTTGAGGGGCTAGGTGTTGTTAGGAAAATGCCATTTATTACCGTTCAGTAAAACCTGTTATGAGACCCTTCAGATGTATATCAGGGGACCATAAGCTTAGAGTATGACTGCAGCATATCTTGGGGGAGTTGAGATAAAGGAAGTTTACAAAAGAATTTTTATATGTTAAAGTAGACTTACAGGATCTTGAGGGGTCAGGGTAATGTTAAGCCAAGATTCCCTTTTGCCCCCAGCAAAGTGTCATCATCGAGGCAGCTGAGCTCCTAGAGGAAGGTCACTCTGCCTGTTTCAAGGAGTTGTCAATGGGCTGTAGGCAGTAAAGGAATTTAATTTTTCATTTGCCTTTGTTTCCCACATCACCACGGCAAGCACTTAAGCCCCCTTTACATCATGATGAGGGTGATATTAGGGCTCCAGGAAACAGAGTCTATAGGTTTCTGGAGATTAGGCTATGGAGAAGATTGCCTTTTTCTTGCAGTTTACTGAGTTATCCATAACTTGAAGGAGACTCCTGTCCTGCATGACTGTGATCTCTATCAGTCAACCATCTGCTTTCTTTCCTTTCCCCTGTTCTGGGCAGCCAGCTGGGAGTGTCCAAGGAATATCACACATATCCCAGCTGGCGGGGGGGGGGGGGGGGGGGGGGGGTTGGGTGCTGTTAGCCTGTACTTTGCCCTCATCTTGCCCCCACCCTCCCTCATCAAGGTGAAGACCTGGAGGGTAGCATCAGTGCAAAGACCATGTGATGGGAATGAGTTTTGTGTCTAAGGAACATTAAGAAGAGCGTGGGTCGGGGTGCCTGGGTGGCTGAGTCAGTTAAGCATCTGACTTCGGCTCAGGTCATGATCTCATGGTTCATGAGTTTGAGCCCTGAGTGGGGGCTCTGCGTGCAGAGCCTGCCTGGGATTCTCTCTCTCTCCCTCTCTCTCTCTGCCCGTCCCATGCATGCGCACATGCTCTCTCTCTCTCAAAATAAATACATAAATTAAAAAAAAAAAAAGAAAAGAAAAGAGCATGTGTTAGAGGGGGAGAAGAGGAGTTCAGAGAGGAAGGCAGAAGTGGGGTCAGAAGTGACTTACAGGTTAAAGTAAGAAGTTTAGGCTTTAGTCTAAGTATAAGCTACTGGAGTGCTTTAAAGTAGGGGGGAGATATTATCTGATATATATTTTTAGAAGCAACAGATGGAAAATGGGGCAAGAATGAAAGCAGGCATGCCAGTTACGAAGGGCTTGCAGCTGTAAGAGATACTGGTGAGCTGAACTGGGGTTTCTGGAAGAAAGGGGATTTGCATTGTGTCTGAACATAAATTTATTAGGGAAACCACTTTAGCACAAGCAGCTACAGAAAGAAAGACATACCTTTGCCTCCACCAAAGCTTTCACAAAGGAGAAGTATATATATATAACTATATATGTACCCAAAAATATATACAGATATTTGGGGGGGAATAAAGAAAGGGAGAAGAAAAAATGAGTTTATTTTACAAGTAACTGGAGTATTTTTTGAATTGACACTATTTCCTATAATAGACTGTTTTGTAACTATGTACTTAAGAGAAAGAAACATGTTTTACTTGCTTTGGAGTCAACACAAGCCTTGGGATTAAAGGTTATATTTTCTGAGAGACTAGGGCTCTTCAGTTGAAAAAAAAATCATTTTGTAGAGAATAGTCACTTTCTAAATTGTTTAAATTATTATAAAGCTTAATAAAATTTTATTGGGAATAACATTAGTCCTGATCTTTGAATATCTGCATCTATGAGATCGAGAAGATATAATGGAGGATAGACTATAGTCAAATTTAGTCTGAATTGAACCTTTTTGATTAATTCACCAAGTTGTAATATTCTACATCCTTACAGAGGAGCACCAGAATGAACAGGTAATTTTTGGTTCTATGTAAGGCTCCTAGTCAATATATTCATAACTAAAACGTGCACTCCCTTTTGATCAAGATAGGACTGAAAAATCTGTATTTATTATATTCTATATAGTATTTATATTATATAGTCTATATTTCACTTCTGTCTGTGAGATCAGAAAGTCTGTATCCGTGGAGATGAATAGTAGTGGGTTCGGGATATTTTTTGAAAGTAACATTGAGGAAACTTTCTGATGGAGGGAATGAAGGAGGTAAGGAGAAGGTGTTTATCATCTCCATTTAAGAACGAGGAGCACCTGTGTGATTCAGTCGGTTAAGCGTCCGACTTCGGCCCAGGTCATGATCTCGTGGTCCATAAGTTCGAGCCCCGCGTCGGGCTCTGTGCTGACAGCTCAGAGCCTGGATCCTGGTTTAGATTCTGTGTCTCCCTCTCTCTCTGCCCCTCCCCTGCTCACGCTCTGTCTCTCTTGCTCTTAAAAATTAATAAACATTAGAACAGAATGAGGAAGGTGACCTTTATAAACATGCCTACTATCACACCCTAGTTACTGGGAGACTCTGGATTCCTACTGACATCAAGGCTCCAAAGCCCATGATTTTCTTCTGTACTGGCCATTCTGGGAGCACTGAGGTTGGTCAGGCAGAAGGCTATTTCATATCAGAGAATTTACCCTTTCGGGTTTTGACAGGGCCCCTCCTCCTGTCCCACCTCCAATGGACAGAACCACTTACTAATCCCTTGATGACAGCTTATAGATTTTATAAATGTGAGTTTCCCAAAGTAATAATAAAAAAATAAAGTTAAATTCACAGCCAAAGGTGAAGATTGTTATTTTGAGATTTCTAAAACTCCATTGTATAGTTAACTGAATTCTGATGCTTTGACACTGTGAATAAACACTCAGTAATTTACTCAGCCAAATAGTTACTGGTACTGACCACATATCAGGAACTGTGTTAGGCAAGGGATACTTCATTGGGGCGTTTTTGATTTCTGAGTCTGTAGGAAGTGCAAAATGACTTAGCACAAATTATATTCAGTGATTGAATTTCAAGTTCCTGTCCTGATTCATAGCCTTCTCCCTTGTGGGTCTCTGTGTCCCTTTCCAGAGCATTTGTTTTGGCTTTGGCTTTGACTTAGAATCGAGAATACAGAAAGACATATGGAGTGCAGGTGCTAAAAGCTTGTGTAACAGTTGGTCGAAGGTGAGAAGCTACAGAATTTTGGGGGCAGGATAATGAGAAATGACAATGACTCAGGGAAAGCGACAGAAAAGCACTATCCCTTGGTCTTGCCGAATAAAGTGTTGGTATATGGAGAAAGTGAGGGAGTAAGATGGTCATGTGTAGATAAAGGGGGAAATAGAAATCATTAGAGGGGAAGGAAGGTCTGAGGAAGAGTAGACACAGTTGTATGAGTATTTAAGGCACGGCTCTTCTCCCAGAAGTCTCTGGGAGACTTGAAAATTAGGAAAACGAGGGATCAAGTCTCTTGCTCATTATCTCTGAATCCTGCAAATCCTTTTTTTTTGAAGTGAAGGTCATATAACACACAATTAACCATTAAAAAAAAATTTTTTTTTTTAATTTTAGAGAGAGAGAGTGAGGGCAGGGGGGAAGGGCAGGGGGATAGAGAGCCCTAAGCAGGCTCCATGCTCAGCACGGATCCCGATGCAGGGCTCAATCCCAGGACTCTTGGATCATGACCTAAGCTGAAATCAAGAGTTGGACACTCAACTGACTGAGCCACCCAGGCGCCCCACAATTAACCATTTGAGAGTGTACAACTCAGTGGCATTTCAGGCATTCACAATGTGGTATAAGCACTACCTCTCTCTAGTTTCACCTTCCCTTTCTTTCCATTGGTTGTATTGGACTCTTTCTCTTTAATCCCACAGCTATGGCCTTCTTCCAAACTCCCCTTCCACCGAAGCCATCATTTCTGCTGGGACCCAGTCCCCAAAATGTCCTCTTTTGATACAAAAAGAAAATAAGATTAGCAAGACTTACACCTGAGAGCAGGGAAGCCAGGTCCTACCTGCCATTGTATTATTCAGCCCAGCAACCAACCCAGCTTTAGTGGGGGAGACGCTGGGGAAGTTGAGAAGTGTGGGGGGCTGTGAGGGCACCAGGCCTTCTAACAATATAGAGGAGAGATTTTCTCTATAAAAGGAGGGTACTCACCTGATCATCCTAGGTGGATTGCTAACACAGGTGGGTACTTGACTTCTCAGCTTTGTATATGACACTCATCTTCTCTGGTTTTAGTTTCTAACCCCATGGCTCTCAGGCAGCCTAGTAAATACCAATAACTTCTTTCCAAGGAGTACCTGTCATACTTAAGAGCTCATGCCTCCTGTATATGATAATATAATGGCATATTTATTCTTCTGTTCACATTTTGCATGAAAAAGGTAGAGAGTTACTAAAAACAAAAAACATCTGGGGCACCTGGGTGGCTCAGTCAGTTGAGCATCTGACTTCATCTCAGGTCATGATCTCATGGTTCATGAGTTGGAGACCCACACCAGGCTCGTAGCTGTCAGTATGGAGCCTGCTTGGGATCTCTCTCTGCTCCTCCCCGACTCACACTCTCTCTCTCAAAAATAAATGTTAAAATAATAAATTAAAAAAAAAAAAAACCAAGTAACATCTCACTGATGGCCTAACCAAAATAGTGCTGCTATCTTCTTTTAAGTCCCTGCTCAGTCAATAGTGATACTTCTAGAAGCTTCTGCAGTGATCTCCAGAGAGTTAACTGCTATATTCCTCAGCACTTGTAATGCCACTTTGAGGACCAATCTTGAACTTGTTATAATTGTTCCTAATTTATCTCTTTAATTACGTTGAGGACCCAGAGGTCATGGGATGTGCTTTATGCACCTTTTTATTCTGTTTAGCTCAATGCCTGGTACTTATATGCAGTCAATAAATCCTGGAAGGAAATGTTTTAAAAAGGTCCTATTTAGTCCCCATCATACATGCTGGATTTGCCCTCTATGAAACCAGTTAAGGGGCCAGAACAACCTTTCCTGGCTCCTTCCTGTGGGGAGTAGCAAAGAGAGCAATGAAAATGATTCAGTTCATGATTTCTCAGATGTAGCCAAAGTAGACGGCATGGACCCAAGCAGCTTCCTTGGATATTAAGAGCTGAATATGGGAAGTGACTACAGTAGATTTTATCACCCAGTTGGACCAAACCATCCTTCCTCATTTGTCAGTCACCACTCATATTAGGAAAAATCCCTTGTAGAAATCACATCATTTCTGTCCCCACCATGCCGCTAAAATTGCTCTTACCAAGATCAGCAGTGACTTTCTAATTGCAAATCCACTGGCCACTCTTACATCCTTATTCTCCTTTACTTCTCAGATTGGACACCACCAATTAGCTCCTTCTTCTAGAAAATCTCTCCTAGTTCTCTCCTATATTGCTTAAGACTAATTTTTTTTTTGACTGAAAAGAATAGAAAACTTGTCTAATAGTGTTGTTGATACACAAGAACATTTATTTACTTAAAAAAAGAAGTCCAGAAGCAGTGGGCAGTTCCAGGTTCATTCAGAAGCTTACCTATGTCATCAAGGACCCGTTCTTTCTATCTGTCTCCTTTGCTGTCCTCAGCATGCTGACTGTGTCCATCTTTGTTTGCTATCACACTTATGGTCACAAGATGGCCATGGCAGCTCCAGGTCTGGTGTCTTTGTTCCTTTGTCTCAGCAAAAAGAGAGGCAGGAGCAAAAGAATTTCTTCTGCGAAGTTCCTGTCTTTTTTATACAAAAAGAAAAACTTTCCTAGGAGCCTCCCAGTAGGCTTCCCTTCCTATTTTGTTGACCAGAACTGAGTCCTATACCCACCCCTAGATTAGTCATTGGTAAAGAGAAATGGAATTACCAGGACTGGTTTGGTCCACTGTGATTTATCTCCTGATTTGGTGAGAGGAAGCCACCTTTCTTGAAATCAAAGGATCTTCCTTCTATCTGTATAAAACTGGAATTCTATTAATATGGAAAATGTAACATAGGGAATGGCTTTTGGACAAGTGTGACAGAGACTGGCCTAATTTTTCTGAGTCATGCCTCTTTTCCTCTTGGCCATACAGAGAGATTTTTGTCATCTCCTAATCTCTCTAGCAGCATCCACATTCCTGAGTTCCCACCAATGTAACGTGTGCAGAGTAGATCTATGTGTTTGCTACCTGCAGGCCTGGCCTATAAAAACTTCCCACACAAATAATCCATATTTTCTCCCCGCCCCCCCCCACCCCTTTTTTTTCCCGGCCAGATACAAGGCATCCAGTGGAGAAATCCAAGCCTCCCAGGAATGGTGAATCTGCAAGGATCAAGACTAATCCAGAACATCTCACATTCAGACATGCTAAAAAAAACCCCACAGTTTGAAAAGGTACCCATTGACTAGATCTGGAAAATTTTAGCACCCAAATAAAGTACATAAGGAATTATAAATTATTGAAAACCATAGTAATCCATGAACCTATGTAGCATTAATAGACAACTAAATTAATTAATTAATGAGAGATAAGGGAGGATTGCTACAAACAAGAATCATCAATAGACGTTAAATCTAGGGGAATCTGTTTAACAAGAAGCAGGATATTTGCATGGTCTAAGATTCTCCCCACAGATTGCTTATTACTAGAAACAAAATAGGAAGTATCCTGTGGGGGAATCAGACACCTCAACTACCAAAATTATTACCGCCCAGTGAGGGACAGTGACATCAGCTGACTTTGGGTTTCATATCCTGGGAAGGGCACAATATCAATTATGTAGTATTCTGGCCAGGAATGGATAACCGGGATCTAATAATGAATAAATGTGAGACAAACTATAAAAATAACCATTGTAAAATGAGGAACATTCTATTGTCTAAACAAAGGGGACAGGCTGTATGTACTCTTCAAAAATATCAAAGACAGAGAAAAGCTAGGGAATGGGTGCAGATTGAAGGAGATTACAGAGACAGGCGATGTATGATCTTAAACTGGATCCTATATGGGAAGGGGGAAAATGGTAAGAATGATGTTATTGGATTAAGTGACAAAACTGGGAATATGAATGGTAGATTAAAAGTATTATATCAATGTTAAGTCTCCTGGAATTGACAACTGTATATATGGTGTATGTAAAAGAATGTACTTATTCTTAGGACATTCAAGTATTAAGGGATAAAGGAGCATGGTGTATGCAATTTACTTTCCTTTTTTTAAAATAATTTTTTTAAGGTTTATTTATTTTTGAGAGATACAGAGAGACAGAATGTGAGTGGGGGAGGGGCAGAGAGAGGGGGAACCACAGAACTCAAAGCAGGCTCCAGGCTCTAAGCTGTCAGCACAGAGCCCGATGTGGGGCTCAAACTCACAAACTGTGAGATCATGAACTGAGCTGAAGTCGGAGGCTCAACCGACTGAGCCACCCAGGCGCCCCTGCAATGTACTTTCCAATGGTCAGAAAAAAAAAAATGTGTATGTATATTGTCTGAGACTGCAATTGTTAAAGCGAAAGGGGCAAAATATTAATAAACAAATCCAAGTAAAGGATAAAGGATATAGGAGTACTCTTTTTACTATTCTTTAACTTTTCTGTGTGTTTGGAATTATTCCCAAATAAAAAGCTTTCTGGAGACTAGATTTTAAAAGTCATTGAGGATTCCCTCTCGTTTCAAAGGATTTTTGCATGTTTTGCCCCCCATCCTTTCCTTTGGGCCTTTACTCTCATATGGTTTTTCCCTGTTTTAGAACTGTTGGCTTCTGCTTGAATTCTCTTTTCTTCCTGGCCCCTTGGATTCACTACTTGTTCTGATAGTTTGACTAGCTTTTTGATTAAACTTTTCTCATGACACAGCCTTTTGGTCAGCTTCTCCTAGTTGGCCTTAAGCTTTGCAGCTCCTGAGCAAGTGACTTCTTGCCTGCAACACTGAATCTAGGCTCTAGGCCCAAGGGGAATGTTATACCCTAGGTGAGATTTAATGCTTCCAACTGGCATTGGCTCCGTCTACCTCTGTGGCTGCACTGATTCTGTCTGGGAGGAAATAGTTCTCAATCTGCCCCTTTCTCTCCATGTTCTCTGCTTGACCAAACCCTCATCATAGCTTATTTTTATTTTTTTATTTTAGAGAGAGCAAGAGAGTGAGCAGGGGAGGCCGGCAAAGGGAGAGAGAGAATCCCAAGCAGGAGTCCAACACAGGGCTCCATCCCACGACCCTGGGATCATGACCTGAGCCAAAGTCAAAAGTAAGTAGGACGGACATTCAACCAACTGAGCCACCCAGGCCCCATCATCGTAGCTTTCTAATTAGGATTTCTCTAGTGTTACACATTCTACAAGACCAGTGCTCTAACCCCTGAGCTATGGAGCCTTATCCTTAGTGTTACACATTCTAGTCAGCCATCCTCCAGCCACTAGCTCTCTTTAAAGCACAGATTCCTTCATATTACCTGTCTGATTAAACCTCTAATTACCTGTCTGATTAAACCTTCATTGCCTTTAAAACCTGATTCAGGGGGCGCCTGGGTGGCTCAGTAGACTCTTGAGTTCAGCTCAGGTCATGATCTCACGATTTGTGGTTTCAAGCCCTGTACTGGGCTCTGTGCTGGCAGTGTGGAGCCTGATTGGGCTTCTCTCTCTCTCTCTCTCTCTCTCTCTCTCTCTCTCTCTCTGCCCTTCCCCCTCTCTAAATAAATAAATAAATAAATAAATAAATAAATAAATAAATAAACTTAAAAATCTGATTCAGTAGAGGCACCTGGGTGGCTCAGTCAGATTAAGAGTCTTGATTTTGCCTCAGGTCATGATCTCACAATTCGTTAGATTGAAACCGCTTTCCTCCCCCAACCCTGGGAGGTGCGGGGAGGCTCTGCTCTTATGGGGAGGAGCCTGCTTGGGATTCTCTCCCTCTGTCTCTCTCTCTCTCTCTCAAAATAAATAAATATTAAAACAATAAAATCCAATTCAATCTACCTTACTAATTCCACATCCTGCCACTTCTCTGCCAAACTGTAAGCCCTTTCAGAGCATGGACCATGTCTTTCTTTTTTGTATCTTTAATTTCTAATACAGTCCCTGGCACACAGAAGATACTCTATTAATAGATATTTGCTGAATGGACAAATGAACCCTAACTACATTAAACTTTGACATTTCTTTGACCATTTTATGTTTAAATATCTCCTTCTCCAAAGTCTTCCCTGGCTCTGTCATTCAAGTCTTATATATGTCTCCATGCATTTTTCTCCCCCCTCACTAGACTGTAAGCTAAAGGAAAAGTTCATGTCATATCCATTTGGCATCTGACCCAGTATCTAGGAGAGTTTCTGGAATAAAGCAGGCATACAATTTGTTGGATGGATAAATGAATGATATTAGAGAGGGGAAAAAAAGCAGATTTTGAGAAGGTCTCCATGCAGTGAGGCAGGTTGAGGAAATGGCCTGAGAACCATGAAAATAGACAAGAATAAACAAATAAGGCACAAGGAAATCAATTAAGTAGACAGATGATGATGCAGAATTAAATGATTAGAGTAAAATGGGGGTCAATCAGGAAAGGCTCCTTAAGGCTGAATTTTGAGATGTGTTTGAAAAGAGGGAAGGGACATAACTTGAGCGAACAGGGGCCTAAAAGCAGGTCATGGAGTTTGGTTGAGCCAAGTCATGGTGAGCAATTAGTGTGTGTGTGAAGTCTGACTTTTGAGCACGATCAGTTTCCACACCAGAGCTCAAGTTCTGCCTTTTTCCTGGCTCCCCAAGCGGGCATACTTGCCCACTCTCTCTATTTTGATGTTTCCCAGGTCAGCCCAATGTAGAACTTTATGTTCTCTAAATTCCCTGTGAAAATAAGCAAACAAAACTGCCCTGTGAGATTGAACACTTGCTAACCTTGGTCCCCTAGGGAAATAAATTTCCGGTTCCCAATATAATAGTATTGCTCCCTGTGTTGTTAAGCCAGAAAAGAAAGCCTAACGTAGGAACTTAGCATTATCACTTCTTCACAAAAGTATGAACACATTTTCACAAAAATTCCTTTTTTTTGTTTTGTTTTGTTTTTGGTGAGGAGATGGGGATCCAAAGAGGTCAAGAACGTACAAGTGAGATCTGAGAAGTACAGTGTAATAGGAAAATCTTAACGTAGCCACATCTGTCCACCTCTTCAAAGAGTATATGCAGACACCCCTTGTGCTGACCAGTCACTCTGTAGGGCTCAGATCATTGCTGCCTCCAGCACTTGCAGGATAGAAAAAAGTAGATTATATTACTGTCTCTCTAAAAATGGTCCCTACTTTAGGAATAAGAACATTTTACACAGCGGGAGGTACATCTGAAGTCCTACAGTCTCTTGACTCTGGAAGACGGCAACTGTCTTTCTGTAAGGATAACCTAGTTTTCAGTGTCCATTTTTTCAGAATGCTCTGTGCCCAACGCACCTCGTTTCCTGAACACCCAGCCTTACCACCTCCTGGTAGAGGCAAGAACATTACCATAGCATTTGCTCACAGCTCGTTTTGAGGTGCTGGGTCCAGAGCACAGCTGCTCTTTCTCACCTCCTAATGCAAACCCAGGTTCCTAAGGCGGCAGTGGAAGAGCCTTAGTGAGGGGCTCCTGATGTACGTGGAGGCTTCCAGATCCCGTACATGGAGGCCACTCTGCTAGAACGTCTCCAGACTGCAACGAAACGTTAAAGCCTAAACTGAGGTAATTCCTCACCAGCAGGGTGGCTTCCCGGGTAGGCAGTGCCTCCCTGCGCGCTGCCCAATCTCTGGGGGTGTCACACTAGACTGTGGTGATGTCACACTGGCTGGGATGACATTTTACAGCTGGACCCCCCCACCGCCACCAAGCACCTTTAAATCACCGCGGAGTCTGCTGCGGGGAGGGAGGGGGCGGGGAATCCGGCCCCCGCACTCGATCCACGCTGGCTCCCCACGGAGGTCCTCCCGGTCCCACTCCCATCTGTACTATGTTGTCGTCCTAATCGTCCCGCTCCTCGGCACTTCCGCCTCAGTAGGTGTCATGGCGCGGGGCCGGTGAATGGTTCCCGCGGGGCGGGGCCGCCGGGGGGGGGGGGGCGGTCGCTCGGCGCTCGACTCGTCGGGTCTGGCGACAACGGCGGCTGCGGAGCCAGGGGCCCGGCGGTGGCCCCGGACGGCAGCAGGAGGCCGAGGCGGGAGCGCGCGGGGCTGAGGCGGCGGCGGCGGCGGCGGCCAGGGGCCGGGCGGCGGAGCGGGCGGGAGGCTGAGGGGGCGCCCCCCGCGGGACAGGCGCGGGGACGGCTCCGGGGGGCGGGGGCCGGGGCCCGGGCCGGCTCGCGCGGGGGGTATGATGACCCGGCGGCGGGGCCCCGGATCTCGTCTCCTCCGCCGCCTCCTCACGGCAGCCCCAGCTCGCGGCTGAGAACCAGACCCACCGGCGGTGAGTCGGGCCGGGCGGGAAGGGGCTTCGGCGGGAAGCGAGCTCCCATCCGCTCCCCGAGGCGGGGCCGGCCGGGCCGCGGGGCTCTTCGGGGCGCCCGGCCTGCGGGGGGCGCCTCCCTGGGCGCGCCCCCACCCGGGACCCGGCGCCCAGTCCTGCGGCCCGGTCGTTCGCGGCCGCGGAGGGGCTTGCGTCCTCGGGAAAGCGCGAAGGCTCCGGGTTTGTTTTCGGGGCAACTCCCCCAGCCTGCTGCCACTTCTCTTCGGGGCGTGTTGTTGTCCTTAGATGACAGGGGGCCGCCTTGCGCCTCCTCACCCGGCCGGTTCCCCCCCACCCCCCTACCCCACGGCCGTCGTGGCAGGTTCCCAGCGTGTGACTTGTGCGTGTGCATTTCACAGCTCTGCTTATCACCATGGTTTTGGGTTATTTGTGCTCTTTGCGACCAGAAAGCGGTGCCTGGAAAGGACGGCAGTGGTGGGGTGGGTGTGGAAGCTTTTTCTGTCCTCTCCGCTTCTGTTCTTTAATCGTTAGGTTTGTAATTTGTAATGATGGTGGAGACTACGTGGGACCAGCCCACCTAATGTGTGTCTGTGCAAGGCGGATCTAGAGGTCTGGCTCAGAGGGAAACTTTTGCTGTCGCCGCTTTCCCAAAGCTTTCGTTAGAGAGAGAGAGAGAGAGAGAGAGAGAGAGAGAGAGAGAGAGAGAGAGAGAGAGAGAAGGTGAGGAAACAACCAAAAACTCTTGGGTAAGGCCCGCACTTTCATAGGTCTGTGGGAAAGAGGCCCTTTTTGTGTTTAGCAACCAAGACTTGGGGCTCGGTCTCCAGGAGCGCTTGTCCAACCTCCAGTTTGTTGTGGTGACAAGTCGTGAGCCTTGGCCTGTGTTTATGCTGGGCGCGTTTTCTTTCCTGTTTAGGTGGGGGGAAGGGGGGAGGGGCTCGAGAAGGGGAAAAAACAATCCCAAGCTCCAATTGTCTTTCCTCCGCTTAAGCCTCGACCTCAGTTGTAGATGGACTCGTTTTGAGGCCGCCCGAGGTGCTTTTCCTTAGTGACACTTTGGGAATTCTCAGTGATTGCATCAAAGTATTCATTTCAACTGTAAAAATTCTTCTGCCCGCTCTATCCTTTATCTTATTTGTTCCTTAGTAACTGATGAGAACAGCAGCCTGGCTTCCTGCTCTTGATGAAGTGGGGTTAAATTAAGTGGCTGATGCCCTCAGCGAAACCTACAATTTTGTTCTTGTTTGTGTAAAGCTATTTTAGATTCCTGATCTGGTGTGTGTGTGTGTGTGTGTGTGTGTGTGTGTGTGTGTGAGATTTAGAGATTGTAGAGAATTCAGATCATTACCAGTTTTTATTTATGTAGGTCTAATGCTTTCTGTAAAACATTAAAAAATCTAACAAGTCCTATTACTTAATAATTGTTATTTAGCTGGTGATTTTGGACCTCCACACGTAATGGGTTCTGGGTTCTGTGTTACAATACTGGTATCCTTCACTTTAAGATACTGCTCCTTGCTTGAAAGATATTCTGGTAAAGTCACTTGTGGTTGGGACTGAAGGCAGCCAAGCCAGTAAAGCATCTGATGAGTAAAGTGGTGATTGAGATCTTGTAAATGTGTCTACTGGTTCTAGTTGGTAAGTAGGACTTTTGCTGTGATTCTCATAAATAGTTTATACTATTTTTGGATATTATAGGTTTATGGACTGTAGAGTAAGTTGATTGGTAACTCGAGATTGAAAACCAAACCAGAACTCCCTCCTAAAAGAAAAAGAAGATAATCTCAAAATTCACAGTTCTCTGGAAAATCGAATTTCTTCATCCTGTGGTTTTGTTTTCATAAGCACAGCTTAGTCACTGGTTGTGTTGGGAGAAATCAGGGAGCCAGACCTGCCCTGTAAACTTCTTACACTTGGAACTTGTGCAACTTGTTGTTGGTTATGTATTGTAACCGGTCCTTTTGTAATTTGAACTAATTTTGCAAACATGAACTTCCTGATCTGTCCTTTTATTTTCATTTTCAAGACTGCATAAAGCAATCCATATTTTTTTAGTCTTTTTTTAAAGTTACAGTTATTAATTTCTCCCCAGTCTCTTCCCTTACATTTCATGCCATTCTGAACACAAGTGATCAAAATCCTTTTTCCTTCAAGTACTACCCCAACAGTCACTGATTTGCTTTTTGGTTCCTTTTTTGTTCCTAATTTCCCAGCTCCCTACATGACTTAAGTATTTTTGTAGAGCATAATTTGGCTTTTTAAAAAAAACTTACATCCTGTTTTTATATTTCTCTCTCTCTCTTTGGTTATATCATCTGAGCAATATTCTAAGCTCTTTGAAGATAGGGAAATGTGTGTATTTCTTTTGGAATCTTTAAGGGCACCTGGTACAGTGCTTTCCCAGTGTTTAGTGGAAAAGAATCAGAAGACCTGAATTCTTTGCCAGCAATGCTACTCATTAGCTCTGTGTGAAACTTGTCTGCCTTTCTTGGGTCTCCTTTTTCTCATCTTGGAATTAGGGGGTTTTGGAAAGAATCTCGTAAGGTCCATTTTAGCTGTCAGACTCTGTACTTTTTGCTAGTGTCTTCTGCTTCTCAAATACATCTCCTTCCTAGAAACAGTTTTTCACTTTTCCACATTCCCTGGCATACTGGTAAAAGTTATCTCATCTGAAAGAACTTGTTCTACCTTCCATCTGCCAACCTGTTGTTACCTTATTTAAGTCCTGTTTTCCTTAGGCCTTTGCTGACGGATCTAAACAGGGTCATCCCAGCGTTTATGTTCCATATTCATCTACGCTGTTAATTTGACATTTTCCTTGTGCTTGAAACTCCTCGAGGTATAGCTTTCTTCATTCTAAACTTTATGGGACTTGTCCTGCTTAGAAGGAAAGTACCCATCAGCCAGTTTACCAAGATATTACAAAATATTGATTATATGGCTGTAAATTACATAGAATTGTAGAGTTAGTCTTTCATCAGCTAACACCACTTATTCCACACCCTCTCTTTGCATACTGGTTGGGGAGCTGGCTTGTTGGTTCCTTCTGAAGGAAAGTGCTACAGGAAAGGGGTGGGGAACTTCCATTCAAATGGTGTCCTTAGGGTTTCAAGCTTATTTTTTCCTTTTGTATCACTACACTTAGAAAACTAATCTATATATTCTCTTGTAGGCAAGGGACTATAATTTCTGTCTCACTTGAATATTGCTCTAATTTAGAATGACACCTGAGATCCCCTTATGTTTACATATGGAGAAGTATGTGATCTCTTTCTAGTCATTCATCCTAGCAAACATTTGACACATACTATATGCTAACCATTGTGATAGATTCTGGTGATAGAAAGAAAGAAAGAAAGAAACCTTCTGTGATACTGAGAATTGTCCTCATGAAACTTGAAGTTTGGATGTCAACTTTGAAATAAATAGTCATACTTAGAATGAAATTTAGGGTGACCTCATGAGTTAATATGTGATCTGGCCCTTGTCTGCCTCTTTGGGCCCTGCTTCTATTATTTTCTTCCCTGTTCTATTCCATCCATACTGGATCTCTTCTTCAAATAGGCCAAGAATGTGCCTTGGCACCAACTGTTCTCTTTCACTGGAGTGGCTCCTTCTTGTCAATTAGGTCTTAGTGTAAGTACTACCACCTTGCAAGGCCTTCCCTGACCACCAAATCTAGAGTATGTCTCCCCTTCCCACTGTCTCTATCATATTACTGTGTTTTCATCATAGCATTATCACTAGCTACTATTTTCTTGGATGTGTGTGTGTGTATTTGTCTTCCCAGCAGAAAGTAAATTCCAAGAGATGAGGGAACTTGTCCATCTGGAACACCACTTGTTATCCCTAGTTTCTAGAAAAGTGCCAGGCAGACATATTAGGTACTCAATACATGTTTGTTAAGTGAATAAATGAAATAAGTAAGTACAAGTGTGGTGAGTGGTAAGAAGTGGTAGAGAATGCTATGAGAGCCTTTACCAGGAAACGTAAGCTAGTATGAAGTGGTCTGGGCAAGGCTTTCCTGAGTGTATTTGTCAGCGTAAGGCTGACTAAAATGTACATAACCTAGGAAAATAGTTTTTCTCTCATGCAACAGCCTGAAGTAAATGTTCCGGGTTGAACTGAGCATTCGTGGTGGGCAGGCGGCTCTGCTCTGATCATCCAGAGACAGTTCTTTACATCTTACTGCTCTGCCTCCCTTGGATGTGGTCTCATGGTGGAACCTGGGTCTCCATAGGTTCTTGCTGCTGTAAATGGAAAGGAACACAAAGAGCTCACCCACACATCACTTTCTGTTGGTGAGAGGGACTGGTAAACACAGCCATGTGCCTGGGGTGAATGAGAGAGTAAAGCAGAGACACTAAAAGGATAAGCAGAAGTTATAGAAAAAGAGAAGGCTAACAGGCAAAAACAAAGTTCAGAGAGGGAACGTTACGTGTGAAGGAACTAGGATAGGAGAAATTTAGCACTGCTGGAAATTTAGAGATTTTGGACTTTATCGTAAGGTTTTAGGCAGGGGACGGATTGGCGCTTTTTAAAACTTCAGTTGTAAAGAATGAATTGGGAGAAAGGAGCTTAAAAAGGAGGCTTGAGAGTACCATTTGGGGGAGGTAAGTTAGGCTTAGTCCAGGATTGTCAGCAGGGGTGGAGAGAAATGGGTAGAGTGGAGAGAGAGATGATATTGCAGTGAAGGAGTTTTCTTCCCAAACCTGCTTGCTTTACTTTTACAGCTTGTGTTTTCTCACTTACCTACTTGAATGATATGAATATTCTTTACATATCAGCGTGCTCGAGAATATGTACATCTGTGTACATGTCAGCCGAGGACAAGTGCCTCAGAGGCGGGCAGTCAACATACAGTATTGATTTTAGGTTATTTTAGGTCACCAATTGTTAAATTGTATCAAAGAGGCAAAGATGATACTAAGTGAAAGCAGTAGGAATTTATTATTGGTGTGGAAGATGGAAGTTACCTGAAGGGTAAAGACAGAACTCTGACAAATGATTATCTTGGTTGTCATCACCAACTGTTCCATTCATAGTTATAATATTTGAATTCTTTACAGTAAGGGTACCTACCTGTGCTGCCCATAATAAATGTTGTTAAATAGATGGGACCATTTCAGGGAGTGAATGGGGAGGCTGTTAATTTTTTTGCTTTTGAAAGCCTTGGGTTCTAGCAAGACTCAATTCTGTTTAGCAATTAATACAAGCATCAATAACTTTCTGCCTATTAGTTCTAGTTCCCAGATTAATGCAGTGGCCTAATTTGTCATTATGTTCAGATGGTTAAATACTTGAAAAGTCAGGTATGAAATGAAAAGACTAGTTTATTATTAGAGTCAAGAGGTAGGACATTTTCAAGAAGTCAGAAATAACTTTTATTGGCAGCTGTTCTCATGTGAGTTGAGAATATTTGTAACTTAGCAGAGTCTGATACATAGTAAGTTTTCCACAGATGTTAATCCTGTTCCATATCTTCCTTTGGGAGGTCTCACCCTAGGAAGAAAATTGCTTCCCTACTTTGCAAAGGCAAATTTTATGGAACATAGTATCTTTATCTTATGTCTAAAAATGGCTGCTTGTAGCTGAATTATATAAATAAGAGTGTTGATTTTTCTAGGCAATTTTGATTTTGTATCTTCTCCTCACCTAGTGCTTGTTGAGGTCAGGATGAGTCTCAGCCACACTGGCATGATATTAATTACCATACACACATGCTGTGGGGAAGGCCAGTGAAATTCTGGATTGTTCTTTCCCTGTGGGCAGACATAGAAATTTGTCTTACTGAATAAGACTTATATTCATTTATTTATATACTTAAACTTTCAGAAAAATTTCCTAGAACTTGTGCTTTTTGCAGTGCTCAATGTGAAGATTTGAAACCACCAGTATCTATTATTTTGTGTATTGGGTGAAAGTTGTCTATAACATTACTCTGGTAAATGTAATATTTTAAAAAATATTTCGTTATTAATGTACTTTCAAAAATTTGGCATTAAACTTCATGAATTCTATTCAGTATTATTACTTTAGGCTTCTATATTCTTAGACATAGCTACAAACTACAAATTTTGTATTCAAATGCTTTCATTAAATATTTTTAGGTATATAAAATTTGTGCTCCTGTTTTTTTTTTTTAATTTTTTTAACATTTATTTTTGAGAGACAGAGACAGCATGAGTGGGGGAGGAGCAGAGAGAGAGGGAGACCCAGAATTTGAGCAGGCTCCAGGCTCTGAGCTCTCAGCACAGAGCCCCGACGCAGGGCTCGAACTCAAAAACTGTGAGATCATGACCTGAGCTGCAGGTGGACGCTTAACTGACTGAGCCACCCAGGCACTCCTGTGCTCCTGTTTCTTCATAGATTATTAAAATTAGTAGCTCAACAGATACACAATGGAAAACAAATTTCAAAAATTTGCTTCCTTTCATTGTTCAAAAATTGGCTCAGTTTTATGATAAATATTCTTGCATAAATTTTAATAGGTAAATTTTGTAAAGGTATTACTTTGTTTAACATTTTTCTTCTATTATAATTTGGTATTATGTCAGTGATATAGGCAGAACAAGATGACTTATGAATTCCTAGCTGTGGAGTTAAATTGCACTGACTTTAACTTTTAATTTACACTTTTTTGTCTTCAAGGTTCACGTAAATTATGGAAACTCTTGTTTAAGGTAAATCCAGATCACATTTTAGAAATTGAAGGCTGAGGATTTGTTCTTCATTCCAGCTGTCTAGTCCAGTACAGATGGTTTTTAGTTACATTCAGTCACAAAGAAATGTACACATTGCTTTTTTATGTCTGTAACATCCTTTGTCACGCTTCCTTCCTTTCTTGTGTGTGTTTATTCTCTTATGACTGGTAAAATTATACTATGTGTTTCGGAGTGGAAACTTCCCCTGTATCTCAGAGACTGCACAGATAAAAGAGAGGGATATTTGAAAAATAAAACCAAGCATTTGAAAATCTTGCAGTTTAATGAGTGGTAGGGAGTAGATAGGAGGTTGGTAGGTAAGGGTCAGAATCATCCAATGAATACTGCCTGTCTGTATATTGCCAGAGTCTGGTAGTTTCTGGTGATGTAAGCAAACATCAAGACAGATATGGCACCTATCATGCAACTATCCTGTAGCTGGGAATGTAAGTAACATTAAATAAATAATTTCCAGTTGTAAGGGAGGAGCAGGATGCTATGGGTGTGCATGGTGGGAAGGATGGTGGTGTATGTGTGTGTGAGAGAGAATGAATGGTTTTCCCAGAAGAAAATCTTCAACATATCAGAGGGCCTTCCAAGAACTGGAAGGAGGGCAGCATGGCTGGAATGGGAGATTTTGGAAGACAGGAACCAGATTTTTGTAGAGCTTGTTAAGGCAGATTGAGGATTTTGGATTTTATCCACAAAGCAATGGAAAACTTTGGAGGCAGGAGGAGGAAGGTGGTTAAGAAAGAGAGAGCAGTCATCTGATTTGCATAATTTAAAAACAAAGATCCCCAGAGTGCATTCAAGATTAGTTTGGAGGCTCCTGGCTGTTTGAACTAGAAAGGTCCCAATAGGGGTAGAAAAAAATGGCTGATCTGAAATATACTTAGGTGGTAGAATTGGTAGGATTTGGTTATAGATTAAAGATGAAGTAATAAAGGGAGAAGAATGAATTCCAGACACTAAGAACTTCATATGTATTAAATAATTTAATTCTCAGAGTAACCCCATGAAGTAGGTATTGCTATCACCAATTTACAGATGAGGAAACTGAGACTCATTTCCTCTCTGATTTTTGGCTTGAGATGTTGTATATATGGTGGTGTCTCATAACTGAGACAGAATACTGGCGGTGGGGTCGAGGCTCATAAATTTAATTTTGTACATGTTAAATTTGAGGTATATTCAAGATATCCAAATTGCAGTGTGGGGTTGTTATTTGGAAATAAGAATTTGAAGTTCAGGAGAGAGAAGTCTGAGTTAGAAATAAAGATTGGAGAATCTTTTGCAGATGACTAACCCTGGGAAGTAGTTACTGAAAACGGGGGAAGTGTGGACAAGAGAGGGAGGACTAATGTAGAGCCTGAGGCATCTGAGTGTTACATGGTCGAGAAGAGAGAAGATAAATACGAAATGGCTTATATGCTATGTCGGTGGTTTGGACTTTATTCTAAAAGTTTTAGCTTTGGGAGTCTTGGGGTTTATTGAGCTTGAGATATTTACGGATGTTCAGGGACAAAAAGCTGGGCTTTTCTCACCCCCTTTCTCCATAATTTTTGTAAGAATTACTTCCTGTGGTTCTTCAGGAGATCCTCTCTATAGGTTTCACATCATTTGATTACTTTTTTCTGATCATTTTATCAGTGGTCCTCTTATATTGTAGTGGGCAGAGCTAAACACTATTAAAATATTGTATGACCTGAGCAGAGTAGATAGCATTCACTTTGTCCAGCACGTTCTGGACACTATTTCTATGAATGTAATTGAAGATTGAAATAGCTTTTGAGGGGAGGGGAACATTATCACATAATGTTTCTCTTACCAACTGAAAGTGTTTTTCGTATACGTATGCTCCCGCTAAGCCTTGTATTTCTTATCCTTGTGCTTTGTGGTAGTCATATTTTTTGGACCTAAGTAGGATTCTGTATTTGTATTAAATTACATCTGCTAGATTTGTGTTGTGGTTTCTACCCTATTGTTATCTTTTTGGACCTGTTCCTTAGCAATATATTGAGTATCCTGCCCAAATTTGGTTCATCTGTAAATTTTATAAGCATGCCATCTATGTCTAAATTTAAATAATTGATCAAAAAGCTAATCAGGGAGTGCCTGGGTGGCTCAGTTGGTTAAGTGTCCGACTTCAGCTCAGGTCATGATCTCATGGGTTTGTGGGTTTGAGTCCTGTGTTGGGCTCTGTGCTCAGTGCTCGGAGCCTGGAGCCTGCTTCAGATTCTGTGTCTCCTTCTTTCTCTCTGCCCCTCCTCTGCTTATGCACGCACGTTCTCTCTCTCTCTCTCAAGAATAAATAAGTAAACATTAAAAAAAAAAATAGAAAGCTAATCAGGGCAGGAGTGAAGACAGCTGTGGAGTGAGCTCTGTGGCCATAGAGTCTGGGTTTGAATACCTGTGTTGCCACTTAATGGTTGTGCTATTTGGGGCAAGTTACTTTAAACACTCTGTGTCTTAGTTTCCTCATCTGTAAAGTGGAAATAATGTTAGTATATTCTCCATAGGGTGAGAATTAAATAAGTAATACATGTGAAGTGTTTAGACTACTACTTGACACATAGTAAGGGATCAGTCATCTAAGCTGTTGTTATTATCATGCTCATTATTTTATAAACCATCATAGATGTTCATGCTCTTTTAGCAATATGACCTACTATTGCTGAGTCTCAAAGAGTGCTTACGGTTGTGTATTTAGACCAAAAAGTTGAACTTTCTGTGCTCGGAAACATGTTTTAGAAAATGTGTGAGATAAAATCTTAGCCAGATAGTTATATTTTACTTGTGGTTTTTCTAAACTAAAAGTTTTCTTATCTATTAATTGAGGAGTTGTATAAAATTGAGGATCTAATTCTTCCTGTCTCTCGATGTAGGTATGGCATCACAGCTGCAGGTGTTTTCCCCCCCATCAGTGTCGTCGAGTGCCTTCTGCAGTGCGAAGAAACTGAAAATAGAGCCCTCTGGCTGGGATGTTTCTGGACAGAGCAGCAACGACAAATATTATACCCACAGCAAAACCCTCCCAGCCACGCAAGGGCAAGCCAGCTCCTCTCACCAGGTAGCAAATTTCAACATCCCTGCTTACGACCAGGGCCTTCTCCTCCCGGCTCCTGCAGCGGAGCGTATCGTCGTAACCGCTGCTGATAGCTCGGCCGGTGCTGCTACGGCAACCTTCCAAAGCAGCCAGACCCTGACTCACAGAAACAACGTTTCTTTGCTTGAGCCATATCAAAAATGTGGATTGAAAAGAAAAAGTGAGGAAGTTGACAGCAACGGTAGCGTGCAAATCATAGAAGAACATCCCCCTCTCATGCTGCAAAACAGGACTGTGGTGGGTGCTGCTGCCACGACCACCACTGTGACCACAAAGAGTAGCAGTTCCAGCGGAGAAGGGGATTACCAGCTGGTCCAGCATGAGATCCTTTGCTCTATGACCAATAGCTATGAAGTGTTGGAGTTCCTAGGCCGGGGAACATTTGGACAGGTGGCTAAGTGCTGGAAGCGGAGCACTAAGGAAATTGTGGCTATTAAAATCTTGAAGAACCACCCCTCCTATGCCAGACAAGGACAGATTGAAGTGAGCATCCTTTCCCGCCTAAGCAGTGAAAATGCCGATGAGTATAATTTTGTTCGTTCTTACGAGTGCTTTCAGCATAAGAATCACACCTGCCTTGTGTTTGAGATGCTGGAGCAGAACTTGTATGATTTTCTAAAGCAGAACAAGTTTAGCCCACTGCCACTCAAGTACATCAGACCAATCTTGCAGCAGGTGGCCACAGCCCTGATGAAGCTCAAGAGCCTTGGTCTGATTCACGCTGACCTTAAGCCTGAAAACATAATGCTGGTCGATCCAGTGCGCCAACCCTACCGAGTGAAGGTCATTGACTTTGGTTCTGCTAGTCACGTTTCCAAAGCTGTGTGCTCAACCTACTTACAGTCACGTTACTACAGGCAAGTGGCAAATGCTAAAAAGCGTATCTTAGACTAGAGATCTGTCTTTATACTTAAAGGTGTTACATAGGGCTACATATAACAATGAATTTATTTACAGAGTCCAAGATAGAATACTGTGTTTTACTTCATACCCCTGTGTGGCATTCCTATATGTAACATTATTTTATTTAACACTGGAAAAATTCAGTTTGATTCTGAAGGTTGTTTCTAGTTGAATGAATACTAGCATCTGGTTCTTTTTTAGTAAGTGCCATTATACCCAATTTTCCCATTCTAAAGAGTCTTTAAAAATATAAAGATGTTCACTTATTTGTAATGAATTTGGGCATATGCTGCTACTTTTTCCACATTCCTATCTTGGCAGGTAGGATGCCTTGGGAATAATTCCAGGTTTTTCATTCTTATACATTTCCTATCTTGTGTAATTTAGAGAATTGAGTTTGTTGATTACCAAGGGCTCTTCCTGTTTTAACATTCTCTGTAATAGTTTGAACTTTTTTGGTTATGAGCTTATTTGGTTATCCTAGAATGTCCTTGACCCAAGTGCCTTATACTTCAGTGATTTATATTTCCAGATTGGTACTTCTAACAAAGCTACCTTTTTAATATATAGTAATTATTGGGACAGTACTTAAAGGGTGGTATATACAATGTTGTTTGTGCTGTTAACCAAGGAGAATTACTGAAAGGAAAGGGGGAAGTCTTTTGAAGTGAGCTTTTATTTCTCAGTACCTCATTTATTTGACTAGTTATTAATTTTAAGTAATCTGATAATTTTAGTGATCATTCACTAATACAAATTTTCTACTCACCCAGTCAAGAAGTGAAACAATAAACAAAAAATAGGTAATCCACAAAACATGTTTATCAGGAGATAGTCCAACATGTCAAATGCCTATATGAAATTTTGAGTAAATAGAAAGTCTGAACTTAGAAGTTTATATTATGCATGAAAGTAATAGGAGGGTGTTTTAACCATTTAGGGGCTCAGAAAATATGCCATCTGCATATTTTTTTTTCTAATGGTGTAAAATCTGCCTAACATAAGTCTGCCATTTTAACCATTTTTAAGTGTACCGTTCAGTGTCATTAAGTACATTCACAATGTTGTGTAACCATCACCATTTCTAAATTTTTTTCATCACCCAAAACAGAAATTCTGTAACCATTAAGCAATAACTCCACCTTCCCCCTTCCCTCTGGTAAGCTCTATCTGACTTTCTGTCTCTGTGAATTTGCCTCTTCTAGGTACTGCATGTAAGTGGAATCATGCAATATTTGTCCCTTTGTTTCTGGCTTATTTCACTTAGCATAATGCTTTCAAAGTTAATCCAGACTGTAGCATGTATCAGAATTCCATTCCTTTTCATGACTGAATAATATTCCAGTGCATGAATGTACTACATTTTGTTTATCCATTCCCTTGGGTTTCCACATTTTTGGCTATTGTGAATAATGCTGCAGTGAACATTAGCTCTCAAGTGTTTAAGACTCTGTTTTCAATTCTTTTGGGTATATAGCTAGAAGTAGAACTGCTGGATCATATGATCATTCTGTTTAATTTTTTGAGGAATCACCAAACTGTTCTACAGCTACACTATTTTACATTCCCAGTAGCAATGCATGAGGATTCCAATTTCTCCACCTCCTCATCAACACTTGTTTTTGTTTTCTGGGGATGGGAGGGATAATAGCCATCCTTATGTGTGTGAAATGGTATTTGATTTGCATTTCCCTAAAGATTAGTGATCTTGAGCATCTTTTCATTTACTTATTGGACATCTGTCTATCTTCTCTGGAGAGATGTCTGTTCAAGTCCTGTGTCCATTTTTGAATTGGGTTGTTTTTTTGTTGAGTTGTAAGAGTTCTTTATATATTCTGGGTATTAATCCCTCTGCAGATAGATGATGTGTATATATATTCTCTCATTCCGTGGGGTTGCCTTTTCACTTTGTTGATGGTGTTTGCACAAAAGTTTTAAACTTTGATGAAGTCCAGTTTGTGTATTTTTTTTGTTTGTTTCTCATGCTTTTGGTATTATAGCTAAGAAATCATTGTCAAACCAGTGTCCTAAATTTTTTCCCTTTTGCTTTCTTCTGAGCATTCTATAGTTTTTAGCTCTTATAAGAATATAATATAGACATAGATAGCTCTTATATTTTGTTCTTTGATCTATTTTAAGTTAATTTTTGTATACGGTGTAGGGTAAGGGTCCAGTTTCATTCTTTTGCATGTGGATATTCAGTTTTCCTAGCACCATTTGCTCAAAAGACTATTCTTTCTTCAGTGAAAGATCTTGACACTTGTCAAAATTCATTGACCACAAACACAAGGGTTTATTTCTGGGCTCTTTTGTCCATTGGTCTGTATGTCTGTCTTTATGCCAGTAGCACATCATTTTGATTACTTGTAGCTTTGTAGTAACTTTTAAAATTAGGAGTGTAAGATCTCCAGCCCTATTCTCTTTTAATATTGTTTTGGCGGGGCGCCTGGGTGGCGCAGTCGGTTAAGCGTCCGACTTCAGCCAGGTCACGATCTCGCGGTCCGTGAGTTCGAGCCCCGCGTCAGGCTCTGGGCTGATGGCTCGGAGCCTGGAGCCTGTTTCTGATTCTGTGTCTCCCTCTCTCTCTGCCCCTCCCCCGTTCATGCTCTGTCTCTCTCTCTCTGTCCCAAAAATAAATAAAAAAAAAAAGTTGAAAAAAAAATAAAAAAAAAAAGAAAGAAAAAAAAATATTGTTTTGGCTATTTGGAGTCCCTTGAGATTTCCATATAAATTTTAGGATGAATTTTTCTATTTCTACAAAAAACCTCATTGGTTTTTGAAGGGTTGCACCGAATCTGTAAATCACTTTGGGTAGTAATGACATTTTCACATTACGTCTTCGAATCCACTCTTCTCTATTTTTATCTTTTCCTTTTATAACTTTGTAAAACTATGATATTTCTTACTTGAGAAAGATGGAGTAAAGAAATTCCTAGAGCATTGGTTTCTGGTTTCATCTTGCTCTAGGCAGTTGGGCTAATTTTGAGAATCTCTCCTCCATTTACTGATTCACTACTTGGAAGATTTAGGTTCTGATTACTTTTTCTTTTAGTTTGCTCCTTTGAGTAATCCCACCACTACCCACTCGTGTGTATTTGCAGAAACACTCTACAGGTCCACTTACAAGTTCAGTTCTGCATCTTGTTGGGAGCCTTGGGGAATTAGGAGGGAGGGCACCGCTGTGGGGTGGGGGCTGGTGGGCTCTTGCTTCTTGATCTCTTCTCTAATCAGGCCTGCAGGTGTTCTTTAACTACTTGCCTTGGCTTGTAACGAAAGCAATTTTAAGATAGAAGAAGAGTGATAGAAATAAGAATTATTTTGTGAAATAATTTTGATGGCATTTTCTCTTGAGGGGCAAAGATTTGAGGGGTACATAGTTCTGGCTGCTTAGCTTTCTCCAATAAGTAATTCGTTTGAATAATTTTCAGTGTTAGGTTGCTGTCTTTGCTCCTTTCCCTGTCCTTTTAAATTCAAGCTGCGATTTGAGTAATTTGGTTGTTTTGTTTTTGGAAACAAATAGGATTTTCAAATTTTTAAGTCCACTGGTGATTACTCTTCAACAAATCATCCTGCAAATCCATTGCATTGAATTGCTGAGTATAGGAGTAATTTTAAATGGAGCTAAGTTTACCCCTTAAAAACAGGAGTTCTTTCTGTGTATTACTGAGTAATTAGTTTGCATACTGAAGTCCAATATCCAGGGCTTGACTGCATTTAGGATTTAGCAGTGGGACTCTTCTGTTTTATCGCAGCAATACTTGATAATGAACCCAAAGCCAATGGAATAGCAGCTCAGGCATTCCTTCTTTATCATTAGTTTTATCCACAGTGGTATTCTTCGTGTTGCTTTTAGAGGCTATTACGTCCTCACCCTGTTATCTTTCAGAAAACCTCTGTAAAATCCCTTTGGCCGTTGAAGCATCCTGGCTCCAAAGCCAGCCTTCCCCTTCCCCTCCTTTTTAGTTTACATTGTTTCATCTTGCTGATAACATGCCAAAATATTATCAGTTGACAAACTTTTGCCACCATCCTGTCTCTGTTAGCAGTGGGCATGGCTAAATGCCTTAGGCAGTGGAAATAATATGCTTTATTTCCTGGGCACTTTAAACGTAAATGTAGACTAATTTCAAGAAAAGTTGCTGTCTTTGGGGCTTGAGTTTCAGGCACAAAGGTTTGCCATGCCTACAAGCTCAGTGCTTTTCCATTCTGAAAAATGGAAAACTGTCCTTTATTGAAAGTTGAGATCGCTGTATTTGTTATATATGGAAGGACAAAGTCTAGAGAAGGAAAGCATATTTTCAGTTTATCCTAGACAAATAAACATACTACAGTTTCACCTAAGCCACAGATGCAGGAAGTTAAGACTTTATGTAACATATCTGATCTGGTAAGTAAGTTTGATGCCTCTGAGATGGGCAGGAAGAAACAAAGAGTGTTCATGAAAATGAGCAGAGAATAGTTTCTGCTGTTAAGTGATCCTACCCACAGCTTGCTCTGGGTTCTAATAAAATAACGCTTTATAACTTTGGAGGAATTTTTTAGTTTAAAGAAGTTTGAAGTTGAGAAATCAAAAGACAGGGATTGCTATTTCTACAACCTGGTTACAGTAATCAGAGCCTGTTTAGTATTTGTTTTTTAAGGATGGGATGTATTTTCAAAGAAAAGACACTCACCATGTCTAAAGTACAATTAATGCCATTTTCCTACAAAAGTGAATATTGTCAGTTTGGATTTTTCCCTCTCTTCCCTGTGCTTCTATAGATAATCTTAAAAATTAAAAAAATTTTTTTTTAACATTCAATTTTGAGAGACAGAGAGAGATAGTACAGTGGGGGAAAGACAGAGAGGGAGACACAGAATCCAAAGCAGGCTCCAGGCTCTGAGCTGTCAGCATAGAGCCCAACACAGGGTTTGGACTCACGAACAGAGAGATCATGACCTGAGCCGAAGTCGGACGTTTAACCGACTGAGCCAGGCACCCCTAAAAAAACTTTTTTAAAGTTTATTTATTTAATTTGAGAGTGAGAGAGACAGCGTGAAAGGGGGAGGGGTAGAGAGAGAGGGAGAGAGAGAGAAAGAATCCCAAGCAGGCTTCACAGCACTGTCACTGCAGAGCCTGACTCGGGCTCGAACTCGTGAAACGGTGAGATCATGACCTGAGACGAAACCAAGAGTTCGACGCTTAACCGACTGAGCCACCCAGGCGCCCCTCTATAGGTAATGTTTTTTACTGATCAGTTTTTAGAATGTCAGAGCTAGAAAGGGACCTAGAGAAATAATTATCTCAGTATCATTATACAGGTAAAGTAGAACCAGAATTTTACTGCCTGGAGTTCTTATTGAGGGATTGAAAAATAATAGAGGCCAAGGGGAAAGATGATACAGTAATGAAGATAGTACCAAGAATTATAATCTGAATTCAGAATTTAAAACATTCAGTCTTTAGAGAAGTACTTGCTTTAAATGATGCTGTTCTGCGCAGTAAAAGAAAATAATTTCAATCTTTTTGCTTCTTAGAGTTTAGGTCAGCCAGCATTTCTAGTTTCTAATGGTAGTGAAAAGCTCTCAGTAGACTGAGCAGCCTTATTTTACTTTTTTGCTTTTTTTTTCTTTTGGTACTCATCTTTTTGTGTGGTAGATGGGGTAGAATTACTCTTTTAGTGAGTTTTTGGTAAAAATCCTTAGCTGCTTTTGTTACTCCAGAAGCAGAGTGAGACCAAATGGAAAAACTGATTCCAGCCAGTCTTTAGGGTTTTTTTTTGTTTTTGTTTTTGTTTTTTTTTGTCTAATGGAGCTTGGGGGCTGGAATTAGTATTTTTCTTAATTTCTCTGAAACTTTAAGCTTTGGAAGCCTAACGATTACCACATATTATTGCTACTTTTTTAATGAAGTAAGTTATTGGGTAGCCTGCCCCTCCCTGTGACCTACCTTTGGATTTTAAAATGTCTTCCTGGTATAGTGAGAATGGCAGAATCAATCTGCTGCTCTTCAGTTGATGCTTAGGAATGTTCTAAGCCCAGTTTTTATTTTGGCACAAAGCCATTTGCACTTTCCCTGCCAGCTATTTTTGGCACTGTCATGAACTTGGAAATTAACGATTCTGCTCACTGAAAGTAAAAATTTTGTCCCTTTTCAATTTTAGAAAAGCTTTTATGTTTCTGGATAGTCTTACTCTCTAGTTTATTAATGCTATTAAATTTGTGCCATCTTAAAAACATGCTATACTGGTTGGGGTTTAATTAAACTCTGAAACTCTCTCAGTAATATGTGGCTCTAGCCACCTGCAAAGAGTATCCCCTTTGAAGGTTGTTTCTTTGGTTCGCAGAACCACAGTTCACCTCAAATAGCATAAAAACAGGTGATAGTAGTCGTTCTATCCATAGCTGTCAAATAGTGGAAGTCTCAGCAGGCTCGGATCATCCTTCTGCTGTTTCTGTACAAGGGTCAGGAAAGCCTCTAGACCCTATGGAGTCCTCTACTTTACCTTATTTTCTAAGGGCTACTTACTTAGAAAAGTACTTGGGGAGGATATTCTTATTTTAGGAAATATCTTTATACTCTTCCTGCTCAATCCTCCCTGCTCCAGAGCAACAATAAGCACATATTACTTAAAAGTGAAGTTGGGGAAACCTATACATCCCATGAGGGTTCATAGCCTGTTAGATGGAGAGATCTGCTGAGGGGTCTGGAGCTGGTATTCCCTTACACATTCCAATTCTGTGACTTGTAAGAAGGAAAGGAAATTATTTGGAGATGATGATAAAATGTTTAAGAGCTCAAACCTTACATCCAGACTGCCTGGCCTCCATCATTTTGTAATTATGTGGCCTTCGGTGAGTTACTTATCTTCTCAATGCCTAGTTTCTTCATCTGTAAAATGGAAATGATACTTTATTACATAGAATCTGATACACCATTGATTGGAAAAAGAAACATTATTTAGGTCCCAATAAGAAAGTAAAAGCACTGCCAGTGAACTAAAATACATCATCATTTGCAAGAATCTTCTTGATTTCAGGAATGTTAAAATATGAAAAAAACAGGGATGCCTGGGTGGCTCAGTTGGTGAAGCGTCCGACTCTTGATTTCGGCTCAGCTCATAATGATCTTATGGTTTGTGAGTTCAAGCCCTGCATCGGGCTCCCGGGCTCCACGCGGACAATGCGGATGCTGCTTGGGATTCTCTCTCTCTTCTCTTTCTGCCCCTCCCCCACTCATGGTTGCTTGTGTGCTCATTGTCTCTCTCTCAAATAAATTTTTAAAAAAAGTGAAACAAACATTCATCTTAGAATTGATGACTTAACATTAGTAATACCTACTTCCATAGGATTGTTGTAAAGGAATAAGTGACCACATTTATGAAGAGCTTATTAGAACATTTCATGGCACAGAGTAAGCACTATATAAGTGTCATCTATAATTATTATTGATATTAGTGATACATATTATCACCCTCCCCTTAAAAACCCATTTATCTCATAATTTTAGTCGTGGTTGGAAAATGCCATGTATACCATCAAGCCAAATTGATTTATATAGGTGGGTATGTGCTTAACTCTTACTTATTTAGAGACAGTACAATATACTCAGTTCTGGGGCCAGATAGCCACGGTTCAAATTCTAGCTCTGCCACTTATTAACTGTGATTTTGGGCAAATTTTTTTGCCTCAGTTTCCTCTATAAATGGGGATAATAATTTTACCTTGAATGTATTCATACATATAAAGCTCTAGGCTTATGGTATTATCTTCATTTTCTCTTTAAGATTCCCTAGCGTTAGGTTTTTCACTTGGAGCATTCATGGAAATGAATATTCTATAGTGCTGCCAACCACTATATTTCTGTAGAAGGCATTTCTGTTACCAAGGGGTATTTATTGATCAGGTCACTTAATTGATTTTTCCGTAATTAAAAAGGTGCTAAGAGTAAAAAGAATAAATCTGGGATCCTTTATCTGGGATCCCTTATCTGAAATCTGTGATTTCAAAATCCAGAAAGCTCTCAAAATTAAAAAACTTTTTCTAAGTTTGGTGTATTGGCAAAGTCTGACTTGAAACAATGTAAGGTCGGGGCGCCTGGGTGGCTCAGTCGGTTAAGCATCCGATTTTGGCTCAGGTCATGATCCTCGCGGTTTGTGAGTTTGAGTCCCGCGTCAGACTCTGTGCTGACAGCTCAGAGCCTGGAGCCTGCTTCAGATTCTGTGTCTTGCTCTCTCTGCCCCTCCCCTGCTCATGCTCTGCCTCTCTCTGTCTCAAAAATAATAAAACGTTAAAAAAAATTTAAGAAAAAGAAACAATATAAGGCTACTTAAAGTCTTTATTCACCAACATGGTATGACTATTCATTGACTTCGGTACAGAAGTATTAATGTGTTTGATTTGAGGGTGCTTCCCTAAACTCCATTGGGAATATTATGCAATATGTAGTTTATGCATGGTAGTACCTTTCTGAAATTAAAAAAAAAAAAAAAAAAAAAAAAAAAAGAATTCCAAAACACAGCTGGCCCCAGAGGTTTCAAATGATGGATTTTATATCAAAGATAGTTTTCAGTTTCTTTAAATCAATGTACCTTTAGCTGATACTAAAACGGGACTTAGTCAACATAATTTCCCCAGATAATGTTTATTTTTTAATTTGCTATTTTTGTTTTTGCTAGAGCCCCTGAAATTATTCTTGGATTACCGTTTTGTGAAGCTATTGATATGTGGTCATTGGGCTGTGTGATAGCTGAGCTGTTCCTGGGATGGCCTCTTTATCCTGGTGCTTCAGAATATGATCAGGTAAGAGTGTATACTTGAATAGAAAGCAAGTATTTACTAATGAAATAGATTTTAGAGGAAGAGAAGTACTTACTAGTGAAGTTTTTAGATATGGAAAGAATAGTCTAATTAGAAAGGATTTTTTAAAGAATACAATTTTCTCTACCTGTTTTTTAATCTGATGTTACATTCGCAATTCAACAGTTAAGAAGGTTCTTATTTCATATTACTTTAGATTGGTACCTTTCCAGATCTGTGATGATTTATTAGAGAGACTGACTTTGGTTAATAAATGTGTCTTGTGAGTTTTAAGATATGAAAGTAAAGAAGGATGAGGAATAGGAATTTTAAGAGTGACCTTTGGCTCACTCAGAGCTGTTACTTCCTTTTATACATGCCATATGCTGAAGTACTCTCTACAAATTGAAACACATTGGGCCCCGGAAGCTGTGATATATACTGGGTCTCTGTAAAATACGATTTAGGAGGGAAATCATAGGAGTTGAAAAGTATTGTAATAAATGGTCTATATCTCAAAACAAAGGAGCTTTAGAAAATATGCTGCAATTTCCCAAGGAGCTGGTCCTAAGGGGAAATGAAGGGAAATAAATTGTAAATTCTTATTTCTTATTCTTTTAATAAAAATGGTTCTAACCACTATGCTGTAAGCTCTTTGAGGGGATAGACTGTTTCATCCCACCAGTATATCCTCAGCTTCTGGTACTGTGTCTGGCACATAGTAAGTACATGAGGTTTTTTTAATTTTTTGTTTTTAAATTTTTTTTAATGTTTATTTATTTTTGAGAAAAGGAGAGAGAAACCGAGTGCGAGCAGGGGAGGGGCAGAGAGAGAGGGAGACACAGAATCTGAAGCAGACTCCGGGCTCTGAGCTGTCAGCACAGAGCCTGACGCAGGGCCTGAACCCATGAACCGCGAGATCACGACCTGAGCCGAAGTCTGGTGCTTAACTGACTGAGCCATCCAGGTGCCCTTGTTTATTGTTTTTAAAGAAGTAAATGGTTATCTGGAATTATTAAAAGGAAAAAAGAACAAAACAGTGTTTTTCCCTATTCAACGTAGAATTTTGATTCCTTGATCCATTTTAGATTCACCTTCCAAAAATATGACTCTTTGGGCAGGTCTTTGATTGAAACATAAAAAATGAATTACTCATGTGAGATGTAACTAGTTATATTGAACTTTGAAATTTAATCTCTCTTGTACCTTGTGAGAAAGAAGCCAGCTTTCTTATTTTATAATAAAAAAGTGTGAAGGAGATTAAGTGAGGCAAAAACACAGGTGGTTGAACTAAACTATTGATTCTCCTTTTTGAGAATCCGATGAAGTTAGGGATGTGAGTCTTCTCAGAAAAATTTGCATATGGTATTTTGAGTACAAATTTAGGAGATTCATGGATCCCTAGTTAAGAAACCTTACTCTGAGCAATCACAGTCATGAAAGTGCCATCCCTAGGCCAGCCTTCAACTTTAGTAAACAGATTGGTACTATAAATTTTCCTGGGAAGTAGAACCAACTAAAATTAGATTTAAAAGCTAAGGTATGCCTGAGGCTTTTTAAAATAAAGAGATGAACTGGTAGTTTTGAGGATTTTTGCCCAGTGTGCATAGATGTGAAACTGTGGGTGGTAGGAGGAAGTCATTTTTCCCATGTTGAATAAATGGGATACTGCTGTTTTAGAGCAGGATTGGGGATAGGTTATCCTGATGCATCTCTGGTTATACAAAAAGATTTCTGTGGCAGGATCTCTGTTCTTACAGCCAAGTTTCTTTAAAACAACTTTATTGAGATATACTTTGTATATCATGTAAGTCAGTCATTTAAAGTGTACAACTCAGTGATTTTTAGTATGTTCACAGGGTTGTGAACCATCCCCATAACCAGTTTTAGAACATTTTCATCCCTCTGTAATGAAACCCTGCACCTAATTAGCAGTCAATGCCCATTCTCCCCTAACCTGTACCCTCTCCTGCCCCTGGCCACCACTAATCTACTTTCTGTCTCTATAGACTTGCCTATTGTAATTTATCATATTTATTACACACGATGTGTAGTTTTTTTGTGATGGGCTTCTTTATTAACATGTTTTCATCCGTGCTGTACTGTGTATCAGAATGTCGTTACTTTTTATGGCTGAATAATGTTCCATTGTATATATGTTCATCACATTTTGTTTATCCATTTATGTTTTGATGGATATTGAGTTATCATCTTTTGGCTATTGTGAATAATGGTGCTATGAACACTGGCATACAGATGTTTAAGTTCCTATTTTCAGTTTTTTGGGGGTATATATAGCAAGAAGTGAATTACTGGGTTATCTGGAAATTTTATGATTAAACAAACTGTTTTCCACAGCAGTCATATCATTTTGCATTCCTACCAGCAATACACAGGGGTTTCAATTTCTCTACATCCTTGCCAACACTGGTTATTTTCCTTTTTTCTTTTCTTTTCTTTTCTTTTTTTTTTTAAAGGTAGCAGCCATCCTTATGGATATGAAGTGACAGCACAGAGCCCACTGGGGATTGGTTCTCTCTTCTCTCTTTGCCCTTTCCTCACTCAAGTGCGCCCCAGGGGATACCTGGTTTATCTCCTCTAGAGAAGTTTACTTAAGTCCTTTGCCCATTTTTGAATTGGGCTGTTTATTGTTGTTGAGTTGTAGGAGTTTTTATATATTCTGGGTATTGATCCCTAATTAGATATATAATTTGCAAAACTTTTCTCTCATTCCTTGGAGTTGCCTTTTCACTAAGTTGATAGCATTGTTTGCACAAAAGTTTTTAATTTTGATGAAGACCAGTTCTTCCTTTTGTTACTTGTACTTGTGGTATCATATCTAAGAAATTATTACTAAATCCAAAGTCATGAAGATTTCTCCTGTGTTTTCTTCTGAGAGGTATAGTTTTGTCTCTTGCATTTAGATGTTTGAGCCATTTTAAGTTGATTTTTCAACATAGAATAAAGCAAGGGTTTACTTTCAGTATTTTGCACGTGGATATTCAGTTTTTCCAGCACCATTTGCTACAAGACTATTCTTTCTCTGCTAGATCTTAGCAGAGAAAGCTAAGATCTTAGCTAGGTCTTAGCATCCTTATCAAAACTCAGTTGACCATAAATACAATGATTTATTTCTGGACTGTCAATTCTGTTCCATCTGTATCTTATATCTGTCTTTATGCTGGTACCACGTTGTTTTGGTTACTATAGCTTTGTAGTCGGTTTTGAAACCAGGGAGTGTGAAGCCTCTAACTTTGTTCTTTTTTAAGATTGTTTTGGCTATTTGGGGTCCCTTGTGATTCCATATGAATTTTAGAATTTTTTTTCCTGCAAAAAAAGTCATTGGGTTTTTTTCTTGTTTTTTATTTTTTCTTGTTTTTTTTTTTTTGTTGTTGTTGTTGTTTTTGTTTTAGTAGTGAGTGCATTGAATTTCTGGAAAGTATCAGCATCTTAACAATACTGTCTTCTGATCCATAAATGTGACCAGATTTTTTTTAGGTTTTCTTTGGCAGCTTTTTGTAATTTTCAGAATATAGGTTTTACATTTCTTTTTTTTATGTTGATTTATTTTGAGAGAGAGAAAGTGCGCACGCATCTGAGTGAGCAGGGGAGGGACAGAGAAAGAGAGAGGGAGAGAGAGAATCCCAGGCAGGCTCTTTGTTGTCAGCGCACAGAGCCTGACTCAGGGCTTGATCCCACAAACTGGCTCATTTCCTGAGCCAAAATCAAGAGTTGGACACTTAACCAGCTAAGCCACCCAGGCACCCCTACATTTCTTTTATTTCTAAGTATTCTGTTTTTTGTTGTTGTTGTTTTGTTGGCTGTGGTGAATGGAATTATTTTCTTAATTTTATTTTCAGATTGTTTCTAACGTGTAGAAATACAATGAGTTTTGTAATTGATCTTGTATTCTGTGACCTTGTTGAACTCTATTACCAGTAATTTTCTTCCTTTTTTTCTTTTTAAAGGTTATTTATTATTATTTTTATTAAGTAATCTCTATACCCAACATGTGGCTTGAACTCACGACCCCAAGATCAAGAACTGTATGCTCTACTGACTGAGTCAACCAGGCACCCCTCTAGTAGTTTTCTGATAGAACTCTAGTTCTAATAGTTTTGATGGATTCCTTACAATTTTCTAACTATAGATCATGCCAACTACAAATAAAAATAGTTTTACATCTTCCTTTCCAATCTGGATTCCTTTTTTCTTTTCTTGCCTAATTCCTTTGCAATGAACCACTAATACAGTGTTGAACAGAAGTATAAGAGCTGACATCCTTGCCTTGTTCTAAGTTTTAGGGGGAAAGTAGTCTTTCACTATAAGTATGATATCCACTGTGGATTTTTCATAAATACTAGAGCTGAGATTATATAGCAAATGTTTGTGAGTCTTTAAATATTAGTTAATAGCTTCAAATTTGTTGGAAACATTTTAATTGTTTAAGATAACAAATGACATGGGAATGCAAGCTGGTGCAGCCACTCTAGTATGGAGGTTCCTCAAAAAACTAAAAATAGAACTATCCTACAACCCAGCAATTGCACTACTGGGTATTTGTCCAAGGGATACAGGTGTGCTGTTTTGAAGGGACATATGCACCCCATTGTTTATAGCAGCACTATTGACAATAGCCAAAGTATGAAAAGAGCCCAAATGTCCATCGATGGATAAAGAAGATGTGGTGTATATATATATACACACAATGGAGTATTACTTGGCAATCAAAAAGAATGAAATCTTGCCATTTGCAACTATGTGGATGGAACTGGAGGGTATTGTGCTAAGTGAAATTAGCCAGTCAGAGAAAGACAAAAATCATATGACTTCACTCATGTGAGGACTTTAAGAGTCAAAACAGATGAACATAAGGGAAGGGAAACAAAAACAATATAAAAACAGGGAGGGGGACAAAGCATAAGAGACTCATAAATATGGAGAACAAACTGAGGGTTACTGGAGGGGGTGTGGGAGGGGGGATGGGCTAAATGGGTAAGGGGCACTAAGGAATCTACCCCTGAAATCATTGTTGCACTATGTGCTAACTAATTTGGATGTAAATTTAAAAAAATAATAAAATTAAAAATAAATAAATAAAAATAAAATAAAATAACAAATGACAGTAATACTTTTTGTTTGTATAAATGTAAGACTTGTTTTTGCTGTATTATAAGCTATATGAAAAGTAATGTCTGGATGATAGCTTCCCATTCTACTTTCACTTAATTTAATTCTGTAATACTAACATTAAAAAAATTTTTTTAATGTTTATTTATTTTTGAGAGAGAGAGAGAGAGAGACAGAGTGTGAGCAGGGGAGGGGCAGAGAGAGAGGGAGACACAGAATCCGAAACAGACCTCAGGTTCTGAGCTGTGAGCACAAAGCCTGATGCCAGGCTTGAACCCACAGACCATGAGATTATGACCTGAGCCGAGGTCAGATGCTTAACCGACTGAGCCACCCAGGCTCCTCTGTAATACTAATATTTTAAAATATTTTTATTGTTTAAGTGCATTACTATAGAAAAATTAGAAAAGATGCGGTAGGCCAGGAGATAAAACTTTCAGTCTCTAGTAGTTCCACCCTTTAGAGGTAACACTATTAGGATTTGGCATATTTTGTGTTTAAATGTATAATTTGTTGATTTTCATCATGTATTTATGGATTACCTACTTTGGACACTGGGGATACAATGCTGCATAAAACATTGTCCTTGTCCTCATGGAAGCTATAATTTGATGATGAGAGATATTAAGTAAACAATTATATAATACTTTCAGGGGCACCTGGGTGACTCAGTCACTTAAGCGTCCAACTTTGGCTCGGGTCATGATCTTGCAATCCATGAGTTCGAGGCCAGCGTTGGGCTCTGCTAACAGCTCAGAGCCTGGGGTCTGCTTCGGATTCTGTGTGTGCCTCTCTCTCTGCTCCTTACTCTCTCATGCTCAGTCTCTCTCTCAAAAGTAAATAAACATTAAAAAGATTTTTAATGTTTTTATATATATAATAAATACATAAATGTATAATATATAAATAAATATATAATTATATAATATGATTGAGATCCCTCCTCCCATTGCTACTACCCTACTCTAGGCTGTCTTGTTAACTTGCCTGGGTTACTAGACAATCTCCCTTTATTCTGACCTCTCTCCAGTTTTTTTACAAAATGATTTTTACAAAACACATTTGATCATGCTACCTCCCTGCTCTTCAGTGGATTTTTATACTTTTAGAATAAAGGGCTGAATCCTTCATATGGCCTCTGAACCCCTACATGGGTTGTCTTTCCCCTTTCTCTCTCCTTCTCTAGATTGATCTTACACCATTTCTACTTGCTTTTTGTGCTCTAGCACCAGTGGCACCATTTCAGTACTGGTTAAGAATATGCTTTTTTCTAGCACAGGCCCATGTACATACTGTTCTCATAGTCTGGAATTTCTGTGCCACCCATTCATTTCATCTAGTCAGTGTCTACTCATTTATTAGCTCAAGTGTTACTTTCTCAAGGAGCTTTTCCTCACCAGTCCTCCATCTAACTCAGGTTCCTTTGTGATGTATTTTTATACAAGTCTATTTCTTTTTTTCAGAATGCCAATTCAACTGAAAGTTTGAATATTCAGTGTCTGTCTCCCTCACTTGACTGCAAGGTCTATGAGAGCAGGAACCGTGTCTGTTTTTAAAATCACCAATGCCTGGCTCAATAAGTACTTACTAAAAGAATGAATGAATATATGTGCTATATATAATTCTATTCTACATAATAAACTTATGGATATAGAGGAGCATATCTGGTCATATCTAAGACACTGTTGATTGATATATACACATTTTTCTGTACCTCTACGAAAGAATGCTGCCAATTAAACCATGATAATTATCAGTTGTAAGATATATCTTGATTTCAGAGATGTTAGAGTAAAAAAATATGCCTCTTAAAATCAGTGAAATGTAATAATTTTGTTAAAAAGTGAGATTATTTCATTTGTAATCTGCTTTTTCTACTTACATTGTGAAATATCTTTACAGGTCAATAACTATACTTCTTTGTTCGTTTTAAATGTCTGTGTAGTATTTTATTGCATAGATTTTATCCTGGATTTAAAAAATTTTTTCATCCTTTTTGTATGCAAAAGAAGTTCACATTTAAATTGTCTTTGGGGCACCTGAGTGGCTCAGTCAGTTAAGCGTCTGACTTCAGCTCAGGTCACGATCTCACGGTCCATGAGTTCAAGCCCAGTGTCAGGCTCTGTGCTGATGGCTTAGAGCCTGGAGCCTGCTTCAGATTCTGTGTCTCCCTCTCTCTTTGCCCCTCCCCTGCTCGCACTCTGTCTCTCAAGAATAAGTAAACATTAAAAATTTTTTTTAAATGTTCTTATCTACATTAAAAAGTTTTTTTTTTTCCTGTTTTGCTAATGCTGTATTAGCTTCCCATTACATAGTTCCCACAGATTTAAGAGTAGGGGCGCCTGGGTGGCTCAGTCGGTTGGGCGTCCGACTTCGGCTCAGGTCATGATCTCACGGTCCGTGGGTTTGAGCCTCGCGTCGGGCTCTGGGCTGATGGCTCAGAGCCTGGAGCCTGCTTCCGATTCTGTGTCTCCCTCTCTCTCTGCCCTTCCCCCGTTCATGCTCTGTCTCTCTCTGTCCCAAAAATAAATAAACGTTAAAAAAAAAATTAAAAAAAAAAAAAGAGTAGTATCCTGCTGTTTTCTGATAGGTAGGCCAGATTTGGCGTATAGGCCATAGTTTGCTGACCTGTGCTTTACACTGTTAAAAAATTGGCGAGGATCTCCAAGAGCTCTGTGTAGTTTATATCTACTAGTATATAGTACAGTAGAAATTAAAACTGAAGATTTTTAGAAGGAGTGGTGGGAAGTAAGATTTATTTCCTTGCTTACACGTTTCTAATTTAATCTTAAGTATAGCCATTCAAATATGGAAGAGTTGGTAAAAAAAAAAAATTGCCTGTTGTAACACTCTCAGTAGTGAAGAGAAAAGCAAATCATCTCTTCTGTTGCTTTCTTGAGTCATGACAATCGTGCAAGCAAACAAATATGAACAATAAAACTGGGAAATTTTAAAAACATAAGTACATACAAGCACGTTTCATTAACCATTGGAGCAATGACACATCCTTCTAGAAATCTCTATACCCGTAAGAAGGGAATGAAAGACAGATAACTTCTTAGTATTATTTTAAAAATAGTTTTTGCTTCATGGACTCCCTGAAAGGATCTTAGGGACCCTCAGGGGTCTCCAGACAAGACTTTGAGAACTGCCAGCCTTGTTCATAGTAGGTGTTCAGTAAATGTTGATTGAGTGACCACAGTGCCTGCCCTCTAGTGATGTAGGGATAGAGAAGCTAAATGAAGTATCTAAGTTTATGGTGTGAGAGAGAAGTTCTATGGCAGTTTAGAATAGGGACAATTGACAGGAGCTAGAGTAGCCAAGAAAGACATTTATAACAATGTTTTCCAAATCTTTTAAATTTGATAATGTATCAACAAAGAAAACAAAAAAAACTCCTGGTGGGTGATCCATTGAATAGTTTGTTGAAAATTATTCTCTTCTGTCCTAGAAATCTCCTGATGTTTTCTGAACTTTGTATCAGAAGTCAACAAGAAAGCAAAAATGGTGGGGCACCTGGGTGGCTCAGTTAAGCATCTGACTCTTGGTTTTGACTCAGGTCATGATCTCACAGTTTTGTGGGTTCGAGCCCCACGTTGGGCTCTGCGCTGGCAGCACAGAGCCTGCTTGGGATTCTCTCTCCCTCACTCTCTGCCCCTCCCCCACTCGTGCTGTCTCTGTCTCTCTCAAAATAAATAAGTAAACTTAAAAAAAAAAAAAGCAAAAATGGTTACAAACAAAATTTTCAAAATGGAATTTTCCTGGTAAATGACATATAGTAACATGGCAATAACTGAATAAATATTTGGGAATTAACCTGTGAGTGGGTTAGCATATTTATGTATTTACAGATGAATTTCATTTGTATTGACTTGGCTAGAGCAGTAATGTCTTTGTGTAAAAGTTTTTAATATTTCCCCTTTCCACTCCAAATCAGTGTTTTAATGATTTCAATGTTTCAGATTCGTTACATTTCACAAACACAAGGCCTGCCCGCTGAATATCTTCTCAGTGCTGGGACAAAAACAACCAGGTTTTTCAACAGAGATCCAAATTTGGGGTATCCGCTGTGGAGGCTGAAGGTCTGTCTCCTCTACTATAGTACTCATTCCTGTACTCCTTACTCCCAATTTTTTAGTTATTAAATTCTTGAGGTGGAGGAGGGAAACGGGGTGGTGGTGGTCGTGATGGGAATGTATGTTTACAGGAGGAAGTACTTGGAAAAAATTATTTCACTGTACACATTTGATCCGATCCTTAGTTAAAAAATAAACTGGACGCCTGTTCACTTGTCTAAGGTTATTTTGCAAATGTGAACCAGCAGCTGAGAAGGGAGTATTAGAGAATAGTGCTTCCTATTGAGTCACAGGAAGAACTAGAGTAACTTAGCAATGACTGTTTTTTAGAGAATTCTCAATGGATGTGAGAAAACATAATTTTCTAACTCCCTACATTAAGGCCTTACATATTTTCTTGATCCAAATACCTGTTTTTTACTTCTGAACCTATTCCTTTAACTTGAGAGATCTCTTGAGTAATTTGCGTAACCCTGTGAGTCTCCCTCTGAGCCTGTTAAATAGTTAGCATTTGAAATAATTTCATTTGAACGTAGCTTTAAGGGAAAAATGATAATGTGCCTTCTTCTATGACACCCCTCAGGAGCAGTGCTGCGTCATTGTTTCCACATTTAATTTAGCACTGTTGAAGGGGTAGTCAGGTATCCAGGTGCCATCTGTCCACAAGAAGATTTTCTGGTTGTAAATTACTTCCATGTTTGCCATCTCTGGTTGGCAGGGTGACGATAGATACTTGTCTCTTTGTATTCTGGTTTTAATTTAGAACAAAATGTGAGAGTAGTATATGGATGGAATTGAAAAAAATCTGTTTTATAGACACCGGAAGAACATGAATTGGAGACTGGAATCAAATCAAAAGAAGCTCGAAAGTACATTTTTAATTGTTTAGATGACATGGCTCAGGTGAGTATAGAAAATTTCAGGAAGCCAGACATTTATGTATGTCTTTAATCAGAGACACACTTCTGTTGATTAATTATATTAAAGATAGATTCAATCTGTTATCTTCTAGTATATTTTCATTTTTTAGAGAAAAAAGTTCATTAATATTCTGCCATGTATTAAAAGAACATTGAATTTTAACCAAGGACACTTTTAAAATTATTTCTCCTTTGCTTTTGCTTTAACTGGTCTTGTTGCCTGTCAGTATTTTGAAATACCATTTCTGAAGGTTTCTTTCCTATTTTCTCTGTTAAATACATACTTACATAAGAGCTAACATTTGTTGAGTGCTTATTATGTTCCAAATTCTGTTTAAACACTTTATACTTATTGTGTTATTTAATTTTTTCAACAATAGAAACTTATATATTTAAGTAATAATAATCGCTTTTGTTAACTTGTCCAAATTTTGAATGAAAAGACTTCATTCAGCTTTATTCTACCAACAAACTCAAACGCTACCAAATTGAAGATTTTAATTAGACAGCATAAGAAGAGCTTCCACTTGTGAAAATGATTATACTATAATAAAAAGGATTTCCTCAGGTTTTTCTCCTAGATCTGTATCTGTCTATCTAATCTGTCATGCAGATGTTTAGTGTCGGCATTCAAGATTAAGTGATGAAGTATAATGTTTCTAAATTTTCCTTCGAAGGTGAATATGTCCACAGACCTAGAGGGAACAGACATGTTGGCAGAGAAGGCGGATCGAAGAGAATACATTGATCTGCTAAAAAAAATGCTAACAATTGATGCAGATAAGAGGATTACTCCTCTGAAAACTCTTAACCATCAGTTTGTGACAATGACTCACCTTCTGGATTTTCCACATAGCAATCAGTGAGTATGGTCTGGGGTACTTGCCCTGATGTGGTTCTGTGTTGAGTTACCATCTTACAGCTTAAATGGAGTGGTCACATGTGAGTGGCACTCCTGGTGCTTGCATGTTTGGCTCACTGATGCTTTCCTTTCTCACTGAAAAATCATGAGATTAAAAATAAGATGTATGGTTTTTTCTCTTTATGGTTATAAAAAGTCTTGATTCATTTTATTTAAATATACTTGGGTAAAAATGTTGATCCACATTCATCTTGAGTTGTTTGTTATCTGTTTAAATCTCAGCATTCATTTTACTGAATCTTTAATCTCTTTTTCAGTGTTAAGTCTTGTTTTCAGAACATGGAGATCTGCAAGCGGAGGGTTCACATGTATGATACAGTGAGTCAGATCAAGAGTCCCTTCACTACACACGTTGCCCCAAATACAAGCACAAATCTAACCATGAGCTTCAGCAACCAGCTTAACACAGTGCACAATCAGGTACTTAATAAATGATTTTGGAAACTCAAACCTAAGAAGGGTAGAAACTAGTAAGAGTACAGGTTGAGATAAACCAATCTTTGCTTTGGTGATCTTGTTGCTTCTTACGAATTTCTACTTGGCAAAAGTGATGGAAGACAGGGTAGACTGATAATACCTACCAGTCATGCGTTGCCAAAAATTAGATACACAGGCCTAATCCAGGCCCTCATAGTCTCAGGTTGTCCCATAAATGGACCCTAGTTAGTTGTACTGACTTTAGCCAGATGACACTCTTTCTCTCTGTTGGAAAGGTTTTATATGTCTCGTTACATGTATTGAAGGGTGTTTCCAATAATTTTTTTTGATGCTGTACATTAGATCCTCAGAACGTATTCATCTTGTAATTGCATGTTTTGTACCCTTTGACCTTTCACCCATTTTCTCTCCACCTGCCACCCTGTTCCTAGCAATCACCAATCTACTCACTGTTTGTAGGAGTTCAGTTTGGTGTTTCCAATAATTAACTTTAAGAGTGGTTTTCCATTCGTTTGCCAAACGGTGATATTTACATTTGTTTGTTATTGAAGGCGTAAGCTTCCTAATTTCTTAGCTAGATCTACTTTTAAAATGAGATTTGGTGGTATCTCACATCCAGCAACTTTTTGCACAGAAAGAAGAGATAAGGGTTTATACAACCTCAGTTGGTACAGGACCATTTTTTAAATCTTTGTTTTCTTCTTCAACCTTACAATATGCCTTAAATTTAGAGATTGGGAAATTTTCTTGAGCAGAGGGTTATTTCAAAGACAGTTAATATTACATTTAAAACTTTGTTTTAAGTTTTTCTGAGCAGATTCTGCACGTGTAAAAATATTGTTATTTCCATTTTATACCAGTATACAACTGTAATCCTTTTGTTTTCAGGCCAGTGTTTTAGCTTCCAGTTCTACTGCAGCAGCTGCTACTCTTTCTCTGGCTAATTCGGATGTCTCACTGCTAAACTACCAGTCGGCTTTGTACCCATCATCTGCAGCGCCAGTTCCTGGAGTTGCCCAGCAGGGTGTTTCCTTGCAGCCTGGAACCACCCAAATTTGCACTCAGACAGATCCGTTCCAACAAACATTTATAGTATGTCCACCTGCTTTTCAAAGTAAGTGGGGGAAACGGTTATATCAAACCCACAGATCTTGCTGTAGACAGTTCCTTACTGGGTATCTAGTTGTTTAGTTTTGATTTCTGACAGGTTTAAACTCTGACTGTGAAGATAACTGAAATTAACAAAGTGTATTTACCCTTTTTACATTGATTATTTATCTGACTTTGGTACTGTCTGACACATTACGGGAGTTCAGTTAACATTTTCTTATTTGAACTGCCCTGATATCAATTTCTTGCCCATTGAGACCTTCTACCAATGTCCTGTATCTTGTATAAGCATGTATCTCTCAATATGCAGGAAATATTAAGCGTGAAGAAATTTGTTGTAAACAGAAGTTCTGTTGAATCTTGTTTCCTGTATCATTCCATTATTAAATAAAATTAGCCTTCCAAATAAAATATAATTTTATTCTAAAATGTAAAAATTATGCTTAAGAATGCGGAAACCTTGTGAGTTACATTCAGAAATAAAGAGCATTATTTACTGAACTGAAAAATTCTACAAGTTGAAGTACTTGTGTGGGGAATGCATTAAGATTATCTGCTTCAGCTTATGAATCATACTGTTCCTGCAAACTCCTACCAACAGAGGAACAGAATAGCTGAAGAGGGAGGCTCTGATCCCATGTGTTGCAATAAGATTTAAATTTTCACATTCCTATCCTTCCTCATTTTTTTCATTGTTCTGTAATTCAGTCTGTCCAGTTCCTTTTTTCCTGAAATATGGGAAATGTGTTTATTGATCTGCTGAACTATTTGAAAGGGCACATTATTTTAGGGATATTTTCTGACGACACACTTGATTTTCCCAACAGAAAGTCAGAAAGTCAGGTTTATACCCTGTGGAAATAAACCAGGATTCAGGCTTCTTATAGCACTTTACATAAAAGCATTTTTATCTTTTTACTTCAGTTCCTTATTGACTGTGACTCTCTTGTTTGTTTGGTTTCTGACAGAGTCGGAGCAAGCAGAAGGAAAAGAGGGGATAGGGGAGACTGAGAGATTACCGGGAGGACAGGAGAGCGATAGCGATGTAAACCAGGGAGAAACCACAGGGAGAGCGGAGGAGCAGATTCAAAACCCGTAAATGCAAATTTAGCCTAACTTACCAAATTATTTTCTGTGTATGCTGCATAGTAGTAAATTCTATACTTTGGGTTGTCATATGTTGAGTGATTCTTCTAGTGAATTTAGCAAACTAGCCACATTCCTCCCCCTCATCTTTTCCAAAGTGAATCTCATGGGAACAGTTTTCAGATGTGGGACTTTGAAGTCTTCTGCTGCTTCTCAGATGATATTTATGACATGAGGCAGAACTTCTTAGTTCCTTTAACAAAATGAAATATAAACTGGGTATGGAGGGGAGAAGTGGTATAACTACTTTTGATGTAATTAGGTAAGTATAAGCTTTGGAAATTTTTTTCTCCTTAGGAAGTCTAAATAATCTGAGGAGCTAGGTAGAGCAAATTGTAAAATTTCCAAATCAAAGGGTTTTTAAATTAAGGTAATGAGGATGATGATAGTTGGTACATACTACTACATGCCACATAATGTTCTGACTGCTTCTACATGTATTTAATTCATCCTCACAAACAACCCTAGGAAGTGACCCAGTGTCATCATGTCCGATTATACACGAGCAAATTGAACATGATTCTCTCATCTGCCTAAAGACTTAATAACTAGTTAGTGGTGGAATTGCAATTTGAACCCAGGCGGTGGGGTTATGCACCTGGGGTTTGAACCCAGGTGGTGGGGTAGCTTATGCATTTTGAAGTATTCTGTACCACCTCTCAGTATTTAAACTCTGCTGTTAAGAGTTGTCAGTTGATTTGCACCCACAGCCGTATGCTGGATTCTGCCCAGCAGTCCTATATTCCAGGTCGCCTCCTTTTCTTTTACCATCTGCTCTGTTACAAGATGCTATACTTAGAGAAAAATAGACCCTCATCAATTAGACAGTTTTATTCTTCCTCCCATACTTTCCATGGATTTTTATTTAACAAGTTGTATTCATCAAAAACAAAACAAAACAAATCAAAACTTTAATCATTTCTTAGTTCAGGGTTCAGGGAGAACCTTCCAAAAGTGTTACTTTTAGTAATTGGTTGTTTCCACTTGTAGTTTCCTGAAGAAGCTAGTTTTAAACTAGCTTAACTGCTGTGGTTTAGCCTAAATTACAATAGCAATCTGTTACTTATTTAGTTACATTTGTAGGTCAGTACTATAAATATTACTTTCTGTACTATTCTGATTGCCCAAAATAGATCTACGTTTTGCTCAGTGGTAACTATTATTCTGTAATTTTGTCCCCTTTTACTTCATTATTCTGGGACTCCTAGGTGAACTTCTATCATGAACATTTCTTCCTAAGTTTTACCTCCTTTGTTCCTGCCCAGTTGTAGGAGGTCTATGACAATAATGTTGTCTTGTAGTGTTGTGGGAATTTAGACAAGAATTTTGATGTTGCTTAGCTTTCCTATTAGATAGCATAGCCTTATGAAGAATGGCTGGCAGATTTTTTTATGTGGATATCTGGATTTGTTACCTTTTATTTTTATGTAAGAAGCACTTTTAAAAAAAAGTTATTGTTAAGAGTGTTTTAATTCTGATTTGACTTGTCTCTCTTACTTTGTGTATTCCTGGATTGTGTTTTCCAGAATGAGATCTTCTAAAATACTTGTATGTCACTGAAATAGAAAATTAGAAGACTTGCTGAAAACCTACAGTGTTAGAGTTTAGGAGTTATGCTTATTTGGCATCTCCATAACAATGTTGAGAGAAATTAGCGATGGGTTAGAAAATGTCACTGAAGAAGATCTCTAATTAAAAGAAAATGTTTGTGTCCCCACTTAACAAAAATGCAGGAATTAGTGAATTAGAGAAACTTCCATTAGTGGGTAATAGAAACTTAAATTCTCCACATTGAGGGTTTTGGTAGGGCAGGTTTAAAAAGCTTTTTTTTAAATTTGTATTTATTTTTGAAGGAGAGAGAGACAGAGCATGAGCTGGGAAGAACAGAGAGAGAGGGAGACAGGGATTCCGAAGCAGGCTCCAGGCTCTGAGCTGTCAGCACAGAGCCCGACACCGCATGGGGCTGGAACTCACAAACTGTGAGATCATAACCAGAGCTAGAGTCAGACACTTAACCGACTGAGCCACCCAGGCAGATAGGGCAGGTTTAAAAGGAAGTTGAAGTGTCTCTTCTCAACGCTTGACAAGAAGGAGAAATATCTTTGCTTCTGAATGAGAAATTCTGATTTGTAGGAAGGATTTATTCAGCATTTGTGCTCAGAGCATAATGAATAAAAAGATAGATATGGTCACTGTTTTAAAAGCAGCAAAAAGTTCTTAATTTTCTTACCTCTCCATAGTTAGTTGCAGAAGAGCCTTACTAAAAAGCTGTCAATAGCAAAAGTAGATTTCTAAAATAAGTAGAAAAAAGTGTTTCTGTAAACCAAAATGACTCCTTTTTAATATTTTTTATCCTGGGTTATAATTTCTTCAGTCCACATACCAGTTAAAGATAATATGTGTAAGTAACTTGTTAACTGGGTTATATTTTCTGAGGAGTAAGGTAAAACATCTTCAAAGGGTAACTCAGGTGATAAATTTTTGAGCTTTTCGTATTTTTTCTTAACTAAGAGTCATAATTAAGCAAAAGTTAAAATTATATTCAAGTTGTTGCTTTTAATAAATTACATTTTAAAAACCCAAGTTTTTTCCCTCCCCCAATGAATTAAAAGGTGAATGCAACTTAAGTATAGGTTTTTTGTTTGCTTTTGCCTATGCTATTAATGGGAATAGGATGAGTATTATAAGTGTTGTAGGGTAAAAAAAAATTTTAGAGTTCCCTTAAACCATCCGTTCTTGTATCAGACATTTTCCCATTAATTTAACCTGAAGGGAGCCAAACCAGTCTCCCTTTTCTTAACTCCCTAGACTTCTATGAAACTCCTTTGTCTTAAGTGTGTACAGCTAACCTGGGTGATGGATTATTTGAACAGAAAAGCTAAAAACAAACAAACAAAAGCCCCTAAACAAACAACACCACAGACCCAGCAAAGCAGTTTAACTGTGGTGGTGTTTTCTACAGCTGGACTACAAGCAACAACAAAGCATTCTGGGTTCCCTGTGAGGATGGATAACGCGGTGCCGATTGTACCCCAGGCGCCAGCTGCTCAGCCACTGCAGATACAGTCGGGAGTTCTTACGCAGGTAAAAGCCGTAGCAGCTTGGATACTCGATGTTGCTGAAGCACTACTGAGAATCAGATATTTTGTCCTGGAAGATGGTATTTGCTTTGACTGTAAGATCTTTCTTGGTCATGATTCAGTGGACTTCAGGTGAAACCTCTATAATAGAATGATGACTCATACCTAACACTATTGTAGCTCTGCTGGTGTCTTCCTTAGATTTATGTGGATAAATACCCAGACCTTGAGAAATCATGTTCTGAGTGAATTGCCTCAGATTTTGTGGGATGAAGTTAATTTTTTGTACATACATAGCAACATCTCGATTCTAAATATGAAGCGTTCCCCTTTGGTTCCCTTTAGTGTCCCCTTCGCTCACTCTTTCAGAATTACATCATGGCGGAGAGGCTGGATCATATCAGGATGCCTCTTCGAGTATTACAATTCCTTCATTCTGTGTGTTTAGCTGGGCTGTAGAAAGCCTTATTAACACTTTCTACGTGCCATGGAACATGCAACTAAGACGGGCAAGAGAATCACGAAATATTCATATAAGCAACAGATACCACATTTTCAGTTTTCTATGTGTAAATGTTTGTGGCCCATGACACACAGGAAATCTGGAGGTCCAAAACCCTTATTTTGTGAGGAGGAAGAAGGGGAATTCTTAATACGTGCCTTTGTTGACGGAGTTTTAACTGATCCTCTGAATCTGGCCCAAGAAGGATTCCCGTACTTTATTGCTTTAGGCCACTGACATTTGACCCAGTGGGCTGACGCTGTGCAGAGCTGAAGGGGAAAGCTGTGTTTGTACGTGCATTTTAGGTGATACGAAATTCCTACTTGTTGGTAATATCTTGGGGGGAGTGAGAAACCCTTCTGAATCCAGATGACCTGCCTCCGTGTTTGTTTCACTCACCTGCCTAATCTACGTTTCAGGGAAGCTGCACACCACTAATGGTAGCAACTCTTCACCCTCAAGTAGCCACCATCACACCGCAGTACGCGGTGCCCTTTACTCTGAGCTGCGCAGCCGGCCGGCCGGCGCTGGTTGAACAGACTGCCGCTGTACTGGTAATTCCCCTCACTTGATTGTGTTACTAACGGAGTTTCTTTGGTTTCTTTCTTTCTTTCTTTTCTTTTCTTTTTTCCTGTTTGTTTTTGTTCTGTTTTCCTCTGGTTTTTCTCATTTTTCAAACAAAAATTTTTTTAACTTAGTCTTTGCAGAGGGCATGGAAGCATGTGCCATCTTGTGGCTGTGTTCTTGCTACATCTTTAATGTCTCATTGTTTTCCTCCCCAACATTTCCTGAAGCACTGTTTAACTCTGAAAATCAGTGTGGCTCTGTAAGGAGCCAGGTCCCTTTATTCTTCTTTGCCAGCCTAGTGTGATAAAAGCTCTTGGTGTAGCCTCAGAAGAGCTTCAAGACTTATCTGTTTTCTGCCCTTTTACCCTCTGATCCCTGAGAATGAAGGAAATGGCTTTTAGTTTGGCTCGGCTACAGGTATCCGGATGGCCAAAATTTGAACTCCTTGGCAAGTTAGCCTCCTTCTTTATTTGCTATTTTAAGCTTCTAAAACTTTTGTGCACGTAGAAATGTTTAAGATGCTCTTAATGTATTGCTTTACCAGTTGATGTTAACTTTCCTAATACGAACATATGAAGATAACTCTTTTTGCCACTTGTGATCCGTGTGGCAGCTTATATTTTCCATGTAAAGATATCCCCTTTAGAATCTTTTTAGATATTTCATTTGTTGGTTGAGATTAAAGGTGAGCTCATTTTTAGGAGTTTATGGAGAAATTAATTACCTTACAAATAGGTCTTTATACAAAGGCAAAAATATGGCTGAAAAACTTTATGCAAATACAAGACCTTTGTTAATAAAAGTCCTGGGGAAAAGTTATTAAATACAGCAGCAAATGTAGTAGTATGGGGCTTAGAGACAGGAAAAACAAGTAGGACTTGGAGGTGTATTTCAGGATTTGTAACCTTTAGAGTGATCTTTGGATGTGTTTTGGTTTATTTGGGGGAGTTAGAATTGTTTATTGGACATCCGGCATTTCATTATTTGAAATTGAAAAGTAGGAAAGCTTTTGAAAACCTTATCAATACTATTGAATACTGATATCTACATCTTTCAAAGTGGCTTTACATTTCTTTTGTTGTTTCTCAAGGATTCGTGTGAGTGTAAACACTTCCAGAGACACACTTTGGTTGTTGGAGTTTGTTTGGTTTTTAGTTTAAAAGTCTTTGTCCACTTCCACATGAATTATAGCATAAGCATAAAACCTGAGTGCAGGGAAGTTAGATATATTTCCAGCTTGATTGATCCAAGCCACTGGTTTTAACTTGCTCACCTATAGTTTTGAGAATGTCAGTTGATACTTCTCCTTTGCTGCTTCTCTTAAGTTTGCACTAGTCATTTGCTAAGCTTTGCATATTTTTGTTCTTCCTCTGTCAAAACAGTTCGTCGCTTGGAACGCCAGATTTCTGCCTCACGTTGGAATGTTATTTCTTGCTCTGTATTAAACTACATGCTTTGTCTTGTGCAGGTGTTGGCTTATGGAAAGACGCATGGTGTGACTTAACATACTTCTCTTATTTTTTGTTATGTTTTATTTTGTTTTAAATTCTGCTTATGATAGCAGACGTGTTTGCAGTTTCTCTGCTTTGAAGGCTTCTTGTTTGGAACCGGTATTTGTAACAAGTGGATCTGTTACTTGCAGAAATATTTTTAAAACAGTGTGTTGATGGCCTTGCAGTTTGAAATTCAAGAAAAGAACCATATGTACCCAAGCATTGTAGGTGATTGTACTGTAGAATTTGAGTTTAAAAAGGAAACTTTCAAATCTGTTCCCCTTTTTTTCAGAAAATGCCAGAATTTCTGTAAGAAGTTCAGAAAACATATTTGTTGCTGTCTATGGCAAGTGCTTGTTAAAAACTAGAAATGATGTATTTTCTTATAGTGATTAGTTTTTATGTTGAAGTATGTTTCTGCAGATGATACCTTAAACAGTATATTTTAGGTAACTATTAAGAACAAAATATGGTGCTCTCTGCATCTATTTCATAAATATTTTAATTGCTGCCTTATTTAATTTATCACGTGGCCGTATATGATGAAGTTAGCCTTCTTTTGCTGGCATAAGCTTGTTGGCCAAAGGATTTTGGCCTTTGGTCATCCACATCTGGCTCCATTTTCCAAGTTCTACCCTTTTAAAAAGGCACAATTCTCCCCTCTGTTTTATGGGTTGAATTGACCTCATGTCTTAACTGATTGGCACTTAAAATTTTAAATTCTTATTTTTAATCTCAAGGGAGCTGTCTTAACTCTTTCTAGGGATATTGTTAGAATCGTTGCAAAAATGATACTCCATCGTTTAACCAGAGCTTACCTCTGAACTTTCGGACTCCTTTGCTCTACAGTATAATAGGAACTCTTAACCACAGGGATCCTCTTTTCTTTAATACCCTGGTGGTCATGTTACAGAGGTGGCTGAGAGAAAGCAACATGTTCTCTTTCCCTTTTCACAAGACTTGTAACCTTGAGCCCCTCTGACTTTTCTTTTTTGATCTCTGCAAGTTAACAATCTACAAGCCACTTCTTTAAAGATATGAATTTTTCTTTCATCTAAAAAACAAAAGAAAAAGCCAAGAATGAGTCAAGTCTGGATCTTTTTGTGTGTGTTTCCTTGCAGCAGGCTTGGCCTGGAGGAACCCAACAAATTCTCCTGCCTTCAACTTGGCAACAGTTGCCTGGGGTAGCTCTGCACAACTCTGTCCAGCCCACAGCAGTGATTCCAGAGGCCATGGGCAGTGGCCAGCAGCTCACAGACTGGAGGCAAGTATCCTGTGTTCCTCTCTGGGATGTTTGCAAGCGTAGTTCCCTTAGGGTAGGAGTGCTTGATGATGACTGGGACGAAGATAAAGGAGAGATGTATCTCTGTTTCAGATTCTTTAAGAAAAGAACCTTATCGGTCTCGGAGATGGGGTAATGGGAAAACTTTGAATACAGGAAGACAGTAGGTTCCGAGATCAGGAATCATTTACTTCAGATGTAAAGACTTATGCAATAAGAAACCATATGGTGAAAACTTAGAGCCTTGTAGTCCAGGTGCCCAATTTTAAAAATAAAATGCAGCTCTGTTTGGTTGTTTTAATTGCTTTTAATGCCTGTTTGGTCCTCATGTCCCAGTGTTTTAGGCATTCAGTCTTCTGTGTGTGTTTCTGTTGATACAGGAATGCCCACTCTCATGGCAGCCAGTACAGCACTATCATGCAGCAGCCGTCCTTGCTGACGAACCATGTGACACTGGCCACTGCTCAGCCCCTGAATGTTGGTGTTGCCCATGTTGTCAGACAGCAGCAATCCGGTTCCCTCCCTTCAAAGAAGAATAAGCAGTCTGCTCCAGTCTCTTCTAAGTAAGTCTGTGTGAGAGCTGGTGGTCAAAATCGCCAGTACGGGAGAGATGCCGCCAGCATTTAAAGCGCTGTGGTACGGATGCTTGTGGTGTGAAGCAGCAGGTAGCTGCCATGTGTGCCGGAGCTAACCTTTCTGCTTGGACACGCGTATCAGGCGTGTCCTGAATACGCAGAGCCTCTCTCTGCTGCCCCTCTGAACCCAGGCCTTCTTTAGGCCAATGTGTCTGTTTCTCTGGTCACTCCACAGGGTGAGATTTAACCATGGGCATACCCAAAATGTGTGTTGTATTTTAGGGTTGTTGTCCCCGGAAATCCTGACTAGAGCGGTTAGTTTATTTGCTATTGGAACTTCTGTAGTTAAGTGTATTGGCTTAATGATCAGGTAAAAAAGGAATCAAAAAGCAAGCTGGAAAGAGTTCTAGGGAAAGATGGATAGTTTTGGGGGTCAAGAACTGAGCGGTCTTTCATGTGACCTTTTTCCACAGGTCCTCTCTGGATGTTCTGCCTTCTCAAGTCTATTCCCTGGTTGGGAGCAGTCCCCTCCGTACCACATCTTCTTATAACTCTCTAGTCCCGGTCTCAGATCAGCATCAGCCAATCATCATTCCAGATACTCCCAGCCCTCCTGTGAGTGTCATCACCATCCGCAGTGACACTGATGAGGAAGAGGACAACAAGTATAAGCCCAATAGGTAAGTAAGATAGGTAAATGGTTCCCTGGCTCAGTGGCTCCTACCCTTAAGTCTTAGACTCGTGGCTCCCGGCAGGTGTTTGGGCTATTGAAAGGAAGGACTGAAAAAAGGTATTTGGAAGCATGGCCTTGGACGCATGAGTCAGAACACTCAAGTTTCCATAACTGAGCATCATGTTGACTGACATGTTGTTGACATGTTCCAAGACTGAGCGTCAGTCTTTCAGTTATGTTGGCTAGAAAGTGGATATTAAGTTGCTTCATATTCAGCTACTCTGGTTTGGAATGCACATTATACCATAGACATGATCCCCTGCTTTTAAGGACCTTTAGAGTCTGAAAATAGATGCCATAGCAGAAGCATATAAACAACAGTGAAACAAATCAGTAGATAGGAAGTTATTTGTAATTTCTTTTTTTTTTTTTTTTAAATTTTTTTTTTAACGTTTATTTATTTTTGAGACAGAAAGAGACAGAGCATGAACGGGGGAGGAGCAGAGAGAGAGGGAGACACAGAATCGGAAGCAGGCTCCAGGCTCTGGGCCATCAGCCCAGACCCCGACGCGGGGCTCGAACTCACGGACCGTGAGATCGTGACCTGAGCTGAAGTCGGACGCTCAACCGACTGAGCCACCCAGGCGCCCCTATTTGTAATTTCTTAATCTGCAAAGGCCTCTTTGGAAGAGGTGGAACTTTGAGTAGGGCTACCTTCTTTTTCTCCTTCTGCCGTATGGTCTGAAAATTGAAGAATATAAGTACCAGATAATTTCCTCTTATCTCAGCACCTTAATCCAAGTTCTTAACTGGGCAGTTAACCAAGAGAGAGTGGATACGTTCAAGAACTGTTACATGCACCTCTCTCTTAGTGCTCGCATAGTTAACTGCTTTGATTGTTCTATGTTGCTTTCTTCATTGGTCCTTTAGTGTTAGAGGAGAGAAGAGAGAATAACCCCGTGTTTCCCTGAGGAGGTAGGATTCACACATGACAGTAACTTATGAGACTTTACAAAGTTATATATAAATGAAGCTTAAATGAAATGAGAGAGCAAATTTAGAATGAAGTACTTCAAGAGAGCTGTTTACACATGGTATTTACAAATGGCAAGTGGACTTGAAGTTTTGAAAGCGGTTTCTGAACTGATCTGGGGAAGAAAAGTAAACTTTCCAGTGAGGAAAAGTGGCCTTATAGTGGCAAAAATTATATAACCCAGCAGGATGGCTTTGACTGGAGCCAAGCCTATTGAAAAAAAATCAGGAAAATTAGGAAGGTGGGGTTCAGTTTGTGAAAGTACTTAAAAAAAAAAAAAGTGTGGTGAGAAGTTTGACTAGACATACTAAGGTACCATTTACAGCCTAGCAGGATGCTGTGGGGAAGAGTGGTGCCTGAAGAATACTGTGGAGACAATCAGGAGCGGAAATGGCAAAGGGGCCGTGGAAGAGGTGTAGGAGACGTGTGCTGGCATCATTGTGTCCCAGCTCTGAATCCTGGCTCTACCGCTCATCACTGAGTGACCTTGGCCAAGTGTCTTAATCTCTGTGCTTCGGGTTCCTCATCTGCAAAACGGGGGTGATAGTACCAACTTCATAGAAGTGTTGTGAGGATTCGGTGAGACAGTATGTAGAGTGTAAGCATAGTGCCTGATGCATGATAAGCACTCAGAAGTTTGCTGCTGCTAGAATTATTCTACTGTCATAGTCGTCGTCATCATCATTGTCATCATGGGAGGACCGGAGATTATCAAAGAAACACTGCCAGAAACGGGTTGAATTTTCACGTATTTTCTTCTCCTCAGCTCTGGCCTGAAGGCAAGGTCTAACGTCATCAGTTATGTCACTGTCAATGATTCTCCAGACTCTGACTCTTCCTTGAGCAGCCCGTATTCCACTGATACGCTGAGTGCTCTCCGGGGCAATAGTGGACCCCTTGTGGAGGGGCCCAGCAGAGTTGTGGGGGATGGCGCTGGCACCCGCACCATCATTGTGCCTCCTCTGAAAACTCAGCTTGGTGACTGCACAGTAGCAACCCAGGCCTCAGGTGAGCATCTTCACAGCTACGGTTGAATTCTCCTTTGACGTGTGTACCCTTAATATGTTGCTATGACCTACTTATGCCAATAGTAGAGACCAGTTACTTAATTCAGAAATCAGTTGCTTGTCGTGTGAAATTGTTTTCGGCAATCAGTTTATCATACTATGTTTATTTTGTTTGGATTAACATAAAAGTGAATTTTGTAGTCCCAGTAATATACTCACTGTTGGTGGGAGAAGGCAGACCAGAGCCATTGTATGGCCAGAAGAATTAGCAGGCAATTTTTTTTTTTTTTCTTTTGCCACAGGTAATTTGAATTTGACAATCCAGTGTGACTAGGAACTGATAATATTAAAAATGACTGCAAAAGATCTTTTAAGAAAATGATATGTACTTAGATCTTTTCTTACCCATGTCATAGCAGTGATACTTTTGTGGTTTTTATTATCAACCTAATTTCCACCATCCTTTCTGCAGTTAGGTGCTGGGCTTAGGCTCTCTGGTCCAGTTATCAGGTAAAGCTAGTTGTAACAGCAAGCCCCACATTTCCCTTGGGGACATAATAGAAGTTCGCTTCTTCCTCACATGACTTCCCAGAGCTAGTGCTCCTTCTGGATGGGCCTGTGGTGAGTTAAGGATCAGAGCCCAGAAATCCTCAGCCTCCAATGAGAAGGAGAAAGAGTTTGGAGGAGGGACCCACATTTCTTTACCTCTTTAGCACTGGAAAGAGTGGAAACTAATCACATGGCCCCACCTAGAGGCCAGGGGGCCCGGGAAGTGTAGTTCTTGTCTAGGCAGCTCTAGACAGGGACAGCTCTCTACACCAAAGGAGGGGAGCTTCAGTTTTTGGTGCCAGTATAGCCATCTGTGCTGCACTTACATGAGTTGGTGACTTACTGTGAATTATGCTACTGCCGGAGACATAAACAGGGTTCAGAAATAGGCAGCTGTCCCATTGCAGACAAGGCAGAACTTCCTGATGCCAGGCTACTGAACAACATTGTTAGGAGCTCTTTACACTGTTGGGTCCAAAGAATATAGGCTACTCCACAAATCCTTGAGGAAATGCTCCAGTGTTCCTGGTGGGACCGCAGAAGGAAGCAACAGGTTGACCTTGATCTTGCTTAAAGCTAACTGCCCTGCAGTTTCTTAGAATTTGAAGATAGTGAGTGCCCAAAAAGATCTAGCCTTGTTTCAAAGCCTCTTTGACACCTAAATGTCCTAAGTATTACCAGCATCTTACTCAGCTTCCGATTGTCATGTCTATACTTGTTTAACCCCTTCCTCCATAAGACTTTAGGCCCCTTGTGGGTAGGGACCATGTCCTACTGGTTTTTGTATTTCCAGTAGTGCCTTGCACATTACAAGAGATTAGATAATATTTACGAAAGTGAGCCTTTCGAAGATCCTTTATGGAGCTTTGTAGCAAGACAGAAAAGAAATGGGTTGTATAGTTTTTGTTTCTCTGGTGTAAATGTAATTGAGGAAATAAGATATACACCAAACCTTAACTCTTGCAGACTTTGTACAAACCTGAACTGATTAACGTGATGCCATCTGAGGTTTAACTCAACTCTGCCGAGCAGATGTCTACTCATAACTAAGTCAGGTCTGACCCGTTTTTAGGTCTCCTGAGCAGTAAGTCCAAGCCAGTGGCCTCAGTGAGCGGGCAGTCATCTGGATGCTGTATCACTCCCACAGCGTATCGAGCTCAACGCGGGGGGACCAGTGCGGCGCAGCCACTCAACCTTAGCCAGGTAAGCGCTAGGGGCTGCTGCCTTCTGTTTGGGGCCCTCCCTGTTGTTACTCTCTGGAGAACCCTGCTTCTGGCTGGACTGCTGAATAAAGCCAGATGAAGCCCCTCTTGTGTCAGTCAGTTTGGTGTTCTGTGGCCTGCGTCATACCTGCGTGTGCTGTGTCTCTATTCCCTCTATAAGTGTGTTGATGTACATTCCAGGTTTTCTGTTGGATTTTGCCAGTCTATCCCGGAAGCTTAGAGAAATGTCTAGCATTCAGAAAGCTTCGGATACTTTAGTCCGTGCCTAGTTCTGTACTACCACATGCTTTGAGACCAAATTCTCTTCCTTTATCTCCCAGGTCATAAATAACCTGAGCCTCACACTGATTACTTGAGGCAAGAGACAGTGAAAAACTGGTTCTAGTCCTGTGTGTTGGCTCGAGTCTGGGATTTGCTTCCTCCCCCCCCCCCCCCCCGCCGCCCCCCCTGCCCCCTACTATCCGATTCTCCTATGCAGCGGGGAAGGGTACTATTCACTCTTTCCTCAGCTAAAATTCCGGTGCTTGTATGATGTCTACCAGTGGTGAGAAAGTGTGTATATGAGGGGGTAACTGTGAGTGAGTATGTGTTGTGTGTGTGAGAGAGAAAAGCACATGCAAGTGCAAATGTAAGTTCGAGTTAGTGCATGTGTTTTAGGCTCCACAAGCCAAGAGGGATATGAAGAACTTAGAGGAGAACAAAAGAAAACAATGGCAAGAAAGAAAGGTTAGGAAAAATTCAAATTCACTGGCGCCAGAATAGGGTGAGTTGAGTCAACAGGTACTGACTTGCAGGAGTGGGTAACCCTGTGACCTCTCGATCCCCCCCCACCCCCCAACCCCTTGCCTCTGTCACACTTAAGAGCAGACTGCTGCTATCTGGGCTGGGTTAGGATCTGTTCTGCTGAGAGGTGGAGGGATGAAGGCTGACTTCTGACGGCATTGCCAGGCTGGGAGATTCTGTGCTGTGGCAGCCCAGGAGCAGTACAGGTTAGAACCTCAGCTCTCAACTTGGCCTTTGGTGCTCTGAATCAGAATGACCTCAAGGTTCCTCACTCCCTTCTTCCTCCTTCCAGAACCAGCAGTCATCGTCAGCTCCAACCTCGCAGGAGAGAAGCAGCAACCCTGCGCCCCGCAGGCAGCAGGCGTTTGTGGCCCCGCTCTCCCAAGCCCCCTACGCCTTCCAGCACGGCAGCCCGCTACACTCGACGGGGCACCCACACCTGGCCCCCGCCCCTGCTCACCTGCCGAGCCAGCCTCACCTGTATACGTATGCTGCCCCCACCTCTGCTGCTGCATTAGGCTCCACCAGCTCCATTGCTCATCTCTTCTCCCCCCAGGGCTCCTCAAGGCATGCCGCAGCCTATACCGCCCACCCGAGCACTCTGGTGCATCAGGTCCCCGTCAGTGTTGGGCCCAGCCTTCTCACTTCTGCCAGTGTGGCCCCTGCTCAGTACCAACACCAGTTTGCCACCCAGTCCTACATTGGGTCTTCCCGAGGCTCAACCATTTACACTGGATACCCACTGAGTCCTACCAAGATCAGCCAGTATTCCTATTTGTAGTTGGTGAGCAGAGGGAGGGAGGTGTCATGGCTGCCTGTTCCTGGCCCAGAATCTTTAGTAACAGGCTATGATGAGCTCCTCCCTTACCCCCTCTTGAAACTCCTTAGCCAGCAACTTGTTCTGCAGGGGCCCACTGAAGCAGAAGGGTTTTCTCTGGGGAAACCTGTCTTCGTGTTGACTGCATTGTTGTAGTCTCCCAAAGTCTGCCCTATTTTTAAATTCTTTATTTTTGTGACAGCATTTTTGGTATTTGGAAGAGTTCAGATGCCCATCTTCTGCAGTTACCAAGGAAGAGAGATCATTCTGAAGTTACCCTTTGAAAAATATTTTCTCTCTGACTTGATTTCTATAAATGTTTTTAAAATGAGTGAAGCCCCTCTTTATTTTACTTTGTTTTATTGTAATTGCTGGTCAGAGGAAAAATGCTGATAGAAGGACTTGAAATCTGGTAACAAGTGAGAAAAGAGAAATCGATACTTTGTACTTGTTTGAAAACCAAGACTCACTTGCCTGTTTTAAGAGCAGCGCACCCAAGTCTGCATTTGACTATCAGGCATTTCTCCTCAAAATTTTACCTTTCTTTATGGGACATTAGACTTAACAGCGTTTCAGTTTTGTTTTCATGTCACATTAAACGTACTGGGCAATTGTTATTTTTGCAAAACTGGTTATATACGGCTCTCTGTGTTACTGTTGGGATTCTCTCAGTTGCTCCTGTGTTTATTTTAAAGTGTGTTAAAAAGGCAGCTCACCATTTGCTGGTAACTTAGTGTGAGAGAATCCATACCTACCGTGAAAGCACTAGGTGTTCTTTTTAAATGAAGTACCATGCATTCTTCTTAAGTTATTTTTTAAAAGTCCTTCTCTCTCTGATTCAGCTTACATGTTATTATTGGAAAAGCCATTACGGTGGTTATTATTGTATGGTGGTGATTGTCTTATTATATGCAAAATCTCTTTGTATTATGCGAGACTGGTATTGATGAGCTTTGCCTAAAGGTTGTTGGCATCGGTGAGCTTTGCCTAAAGATTAACATGAATTTTCAATAATACACCTCTCTCTCTTTGCCTCATCTCTCCCTTCTGTTCTATGTGATTTATTTGGGGAGAAAGCTAAAGAATATGAAACCAGATAAGAACGTTGTGTATAGCTTTTATACTTTAAAGTAGCTTCCTTTGTATGCCAGCAGCAAATTGAATGCTCTCTTATTAAGACTTATACAATAAGTGCATGTAGGAATTGCAAAAAATATTTTAAAAATTTATTACTGAATTTAAAAATATTTTAGAAGTTTTGTAATGGTGGTGTTTTAATATTTTGCATAATTAAATATGTACATATTGATTAGAAAAATATAACAAGCAATTTTTCCTGCTAACCCAAAATGTCATTTGTAATCAAATGTGTAGTGATTACACTTGAATTGTGTATTTAGTGTGTATCTGATCCTCCAGTGTTACCCCGGAGATGGAATTGATGTCTCCATTGTATTTAAACCAAAATGAACTGATACTTGTTGGAATGTATGTGAACTAATTGCAATTATATTAGAGCATATTACTGTAGTGTTGAATGAGCAGGGGCATTGCCTGCAAGGAGAGGAGACCCTTGGAATTGTTTTGCACAGGTGTGTCTGGTGAGGAGTTGTTCAGTGTGTGTCTCTTCTTCCCTTTCTCCTCCTTCCCTTATTGTAGTGCCTTATATGATAACGTAGTGGTTCATAGAGTTTACAGTGAGCTTGCCTTAGGATGGACCAGCAAGCCCTTGTGGACCCTAAGCTGTTCACTGGGATTTATCAGAACAGGATTAGTAGCTGTGTCGTGTAAATGCATTGTTGTCCGTTTTCCTGCCGACATTGAAAAATAAAAACAGCAGCTTTTCTCCTTTACCACCACCTCTGCCCCTTTCCAATTTGGAATCTCAGCTGGGTTCTCACAGAAGCATTTTCCCCATGTGGTTCTCTCTCTCACGGTGCGTTGCCACCTTGCTTCTGGGGGAATTTGGGAAGCAGGTGAGAGGAGTCAAGCCAATATAAAAATATGTGGTTTTTTTCTTTTTCTTTTCTTTTCTTTTCTTTTCTTTTCTTTTCTTTTCTTTTCTTTTCTTTTCTTTTCTTTCAGAGTATGTGCAATCACTTTTAGAATGAGATTTTTTTTTTTTTTCCTTTTCCCATGTGGCAGTCCTTCCTGCAAATAGTTGACATTCCTAGTAAAATATTTGCTTGTTGAAAAAAACCTATAACAGATCTGTTTATACCAAAGAGCCTGTTGTATTGCTTACCATGTCCCCATACTACGAGGAGGAGTTTTGTGATGCCGCTGGTGACCGGGAACTCACAGAAAGGTTTCTGAGCCGGTGAAGAATATTAAGAAGGAACCAAAGCCTGTTCAGTCATCAGGCTGTTGAGGTTTCTTTTTAACAACTTGTACATTCTTGGGGCTGTGAAATTGTCCTTGTACTCTCAGCTCCTGCATGGATCTGGATCAAGTGGAGGGTCCTGGGGATGGGGATGTTTCCTGCCCATAAAAGATTTGGGGGAAGAAGGTTAACTCTGAGATGTAGAAGTGTTCCATCTGAATTGAAAATTTTGTACTGGAGGGCTAAGTCTAGGACTGGTTCCTTGTAGAGATGGTGTCAGGAGGTGCAGGATGGAGATGGGAGATTTCATGGAGCCTGGTCAGCAAGCTCTGTACCAGGCTGAGCACCGAGGAGCTGTCAAGGTATTTGGAGTTTCTTCATTGCGAAGAGTAAGGGCTTCCACGATGGGGCATAGTCAGTACAGCCTACCAGGAACATGTTGGTGTTTTCTACTTTCTCTTTTTTCTTTTTTCCTTTTGGTCATTCTGTTGAGCTGTGTTTGCGCCACTGTATTGGTGAAGATACCCAAGCAGTTTGTATAGTTTCCGTCACTCAGCGTTATACGGTTTTCTGGTCAACGTGTGTGATCTCTGTTTCCTTTTTTGCCAAGCACACATTGATTTTCTTGCTCAAAGGCAGATCTGGTTTCTAGTAGAAACATGTTTTGTTCCTTAGCTTTCCTCTACAAGGGATAAGATTTGTTGTTTTTGTAACAAATGAGATGCAGGAAAAAAAAAAAAACCACAAAACACTCCACTCCTGCCCCCCTGTCCAGTAAGTAGATACCAGTTAAGATACGAGTCTCATTAACTTCATGGGGAAAAGACAATAAATACCAAGAACTTGTATGGTTATCTTAATCATCTTACTAGCTGTGTGTGTGGCTTTAAGAATTTTAGAAATTTTCAGCCTTAGTCTGCAAATTGGCATTTCAGATTTACCAAGATAAATGTCCATCTGTGTCTGCTGAATGTATATGTGCTCGATGTGGCTTTAGATTCTGTCCCTGGGGCTTATTAACATTGCCAGCCCTGACAGGGCGGGGGGAAGCCCTGTGAATTCGGTGAGCAGCCCGCCTGGGTTATAGCAGCCTAACTTCAGACCAGCATAAGGCTCTAAGTCCTTTCTGAACTTTGTATTTCCAGCTTCTCCCCTTCAGGGTGAGTGAGAGGGAAAGCGGGGACGGTCTAAGTACAGCCACTCTGGGCTCATCGGGACACTTGATCACTCCAGAGCTTTAATAGCTTCCAGGAGGGGATACTGCTGTCAGTGCTCAGCTCAGATACCAGCCCCAGGAATAAAAACTCCATTTCAAACAGTTCTGGCCATCCATCGTCCTCCACTAGAGGGGCTCAGCTCGACTGCCCTTAGCCAGGCAAGCACAGTAATGTGTGTTTTATTCAGCATTATTATGCAAAAACCCGCTGGTTAGGTTGGTTTGTTTTAGGATAGGAAATGAAATTGCCTCTCGGTGACAGGAATGGCCCAAGCCTGCTTCCTTATTTTGGTTTTTGGTTTTTGGGTTTTTTTTGTTTTTTGTTTTTTGTTTTTTGTTTTAACTGATGGATGGTGCAGCATGTCTACATGGTCGTTTGTTGCTAAACTTTATATAATGTGTGGTTTTGATTCAGCTTGAAAAATAATCTCACTACATGTAGCAGTACATTATATGTACATTATATGTAATGTTAGTATTTCTGCTTTGAATCCTTGATATTGCAATGGAATTCCAACTTTATTAAATGTATTTGATATGCTAGTTATTGTGTGCGATTTAAACTTTTTTTGCTTTCTCCCTTTTCTGGTTGTGCGCTTCCTTTTACAACAAGCCTCTAGAAACAGTTTCTGAGAATTATCGAGCTATGTTTGTAATGCAGATGTACTTAGGGAGTATGTAAAATAATCATTTTAACAAAAGAAATAGATATTTAAAATTTAATACTAACTACGGGAAAAGGGTCCATTGTGTAAAACATAGTTTATCTTTGGATTCAATGTTTGTCTTTGGTTTTACAAAGTAGCTTGTATTTTCAGTATTTTCTACATAATATGGTAAAACGTAGAGCAATTGCAATGCATCAATAAAATGGGTAAATTTTCTGATTCATGTGGCTGTTTTTGACTTCTGTTTAGAGGGGTGCAAAGGGGATGAACAGATGGCATCTTTGGAGTGGCTAAATGCGTTGCATCCGAACATGAGTGGCATGTTAGAGGCAAATCCATCTTTCGTACAAACCTCCACGATGGAGGCGAATCGGGGCTTGGCAGGAAACACTTTTCACAAATGGAGTGTCCAGGGCCCTAACTTAAGCTCGTCTGGTTCTGGCCCTTTGAAAGAGGCAGAAACTTCTGACACGGGATAATTAAACTTTGTTTCCTAGCGCGTTCCACCAAACATCTGAAGTATCATTGCTGGAGGTCAGAACACCACAAGAAGATGCTATTTTTCCCTCCTTTCAAGCTGCACTATTAGAAGCATAGTCCTTTTGGAGGAGGAGCCCTTCTGATGAGATCTGTCTTGATGCCAAAGTGAATAAAATTTGTCTAGATTTGTCTAGATTGATCACTGCAGGTCTCTGAATATATGCTGTACTCGTTTGATTTGTTTTGACACATGCGTTTCAGGCCACATCGACCCTAGGGTGGCCATTAATTAATTGTGGGGTCCTGTAGTCACGGTTGGGAGATAGAAATGAGACACATTTAGGGTTTTGGACCATAACCAAGAGAAATGATCAATAGGCTGTTCTCTCCCATTAGCAGGGAAGTCAGAATACATTTATTTTGATTTAGACTGCAACATCTAGATTTTTCAAAAAAAATTTTTTGCCTAAATAAATGAGCATAAAATGAGTGTGAACTCACTGAACATTCCCCAGTTTTGGTAAGAGAATATACCTGGAAACATTCAGGTAGAAAAGAAAGGCCCTGCTGTTGATCTCACTTCCACATAATCAAGGATTAATTTGCTGACTTCTCAATGATCTGGGGTTTTTTTGTTGTTAGTTGTTTAAATCTCAGTGATATTCTCTTACTTAAGCTAAATGAGAGAGTTGGGATAACCCCTTGAGTAAGTGGGTAGTCTGTGGGTTAATCTGTGTTTAAAAAAATTTTTTTTTTAATGTTTATTTATTTTTGAAAGAGCGAGAGCAGGAGAAGGGCAGTGAGAGAGGGAGAGAGGAGCAGAGGATTTGGGGAGAATCTGAAGCAGACTCCAGGCTCTCAGCTGTCAGCGGGGCTCAAACTCATGAACTGTGAGATCATGACCTGAGCCAAAGTCAGATGTTTAACTGACTGAGCCACCCAGGCACCCCTTAATCTGTGTTTTAATTATGAACACCCCTGTAAATTCAATCCGCTTGGCTTGCTTTGTGGAAAAATTTCCACAGGAGGTGAGGTCTAAGCCATGGTTTCCCTAGGAATCCCGTGATGACACCAGGTGCTTATCACAAGATGGCGCCAATGAGCTATAGAAGAAGGTGGACAAGACTTGACCACTGTGATCTTTTTCCCCCCACCTCTTCCCCTCCAACCTCATCTCCCCTGCTCCCAGCTTCCACTGAAAAGGCAGAAAACAATCCATGCTATTATCGCTGGGCAAGGAAAAGATTAATGAAGGATGTTTCTTAAGAAGCCAGCACTGGAAGGAAGCAGGCATTCTGGAGCAGAAACAGAGTTTGCCGAGTGTACTCTGGGACCCCTGCCTCCTGCTGCTAGCTCCTTTTACTGGGTGACTGCTCACAAGGCCTCTGCCCTGGGGTTTCATCTCCTTCCCCTCTCCTGGGGAGCCTACAGCCTAGGCGGGAGGTGGTTAAGGCTTCTGGCTGCTTTACCATAGGGCCATCTGTGTTTGATCAATCCAGGCAGAGAGGAGGGGGTGGGGGGGGTAAAGAGACTGTGAAAGCATTCCAGAGTAGTGAGAGAGATCCGAGATCCAGAAAGGGAGAAGGGACCGCCCCCACCCCGCCTCCGAAGCTGACCGGCGGGCTTGAGTGGAACAGGCACAGGACTGCACGCTCCTTCTCCTGCTGCCATGGGGCCCTGCACGCCTCTCCTCATCTTGTTCCTTTTGTCACGGCTGCGACCCCTTCAAGGACAGCAGCACCACCTTGTGGAGTACATGGAACGCCGACTAGCCGCCTTAGAGGTGAGTGACTCCTTTCTCTCCTGGGCCGGGCAGGAAGGACGCCACATCTGTTGAGTCACCCCGTGTGTTGCGGATCTGGGGATGACAAGATGGGGCTCTGGAAGAAGCTACAGAAAACTCTTACCTTTTAATAAGAATATCCTTGCAATTGCAAGCCCTCCTCCTTCCCCATGTCCACAGAGCAATTCCAAAGCAAATAGGCCTTTGTGTCTTACCCTGGGATTAGATGGAATACAAGGGGGGTGGGGGGCGGGTGGAGAATATAAGGAAATGGGAGCTAGCATTGTGGGAAAGCGTCTCAGGACAAGCTGATGGTTCTGTGAAAGTTGGAAGTTCCCAGAGAATCTGCAGCTCCCTGTCTTTTAAACAGTTTGAAGTCTCTGGTGTTCCCAAGTTGAAGTCTGTTGATTCCCGAGGGGAGAACTGCACAGTGGAGCAGAGACCCCTTCCCGCCCTCACGCACTTAGGCCGCCCCAGAGGCTCAGATGACTCAGTGGCGCTGCTCACAGAGAACATGGGCTGGAGGACACGAAGCGGGGGTAGGGGCCTAGGTGATCTGAGCCGGGCGTTTTGCACATTTAGCATCTCTGAACATCTGGTTTCCTTTCTGTGGGGGTTGCAAGGGAGTTGATGCCTGGCTGAGTTTGTGCCTTTTCCCGTTCCTCTCTCCCTGGTCGGGCCTCTCCCTGCCTGGGAGTTGTAATCCCTCAGCCTCTCGTCTGGCCTCCATCCCTGCAGGAACGGCTGGCCCAGTGCCAGGACCAAAGTAGCCGGCATGCTGCTGAGCTGAGGGACTTCAAGAACAAAATGCTGCCGCTGCTGGAGGTGGCCGAGAAGGAGCGAGAGGCGCTCAGAACTGAGGCTGACACCATCTCGGGGAGAGTGGACCGGCTAGAGCGGGAGGTTGACTACCTGGAGACCCAGAACCCAGCACTACCCTGTGTGGAGGTTGATGAGAAAGTGACCGGAGGCCCTGGGATCAAAGGCAAGGGCAGAAGAAATGAGAAGTACGATATGCTGACAGGTAAGCGGTCCAAAAGCAGGCCCCTAACACTCTCAGAACCTGTATGTTTCCTTGTTGCTTCCCCTTTTCTCTCCTTGTCCCCCAGTCCGCTTTGGCGCTATCTTCTGGAATCTGCTTTAGGGAAGTCTCTACAATGACAGGTCCATTGCAAGAGTTTCTGGGGACCCAGGCCTCGGTGGCTCCCTTTTTCCTGTCCTCCGTAAGAGTGGAGGCATCCACTGGCAAATGCCCACTGTCCTCCAGATGGCCCCACCCCGGGGTGTTCCTACAATAGGCCTCTAACTCTTGCCTGTATTTCCTTGCCCTGTGCTTTTCTCCTTCCAGACTGTGGCTACACAATCTCTCAGGTGAGATCAATGAAGATCCTGAAGCGGTTCGGTGGCCCTGCTGGTCTGTGGACCAAGGATCCAATGGGGCCAACAGAGAGGATCTACGTGTTAGATGGGACACAGAACGACACGGCCTTCGTCTTCCCGAGGCTGCGGGACTTCACCCTTGCCATGGCTGCCCGGAAAGCTTCCCGGGTCCGGGTGCCCTTCCCCTGGGTAGGCACGGGGCAGCTGGTCTATGGTGGCTTTCTTTATTATGCCCGGAGGCCTCCCGGAGGACCCGGAGGGGGAGGGGAGTTGGAGAACACTTTGCAGCTCATCAAATTCCATCTGGCAAACCGAACGGTGGTGGACAGCTCAGTATTCCCGGCGGAGGGTTTGATCCCCCCGTACGGGCTGACAGCGGACACGTACATTGACCTGGCAGCCGACGAGGAGGGCCTCTGGGCTGTCTATGCCACTCGGGAAGATGACAGGCACTTGTGTCTGGCCAAGTTGGACCCACAGACACTGGACACAGAGCAGCAGTGGGACACCCCGTGCCCCAGGGAGAATGCCGAGGCCGCCTTCGTCATCTGTGGGACCCTATACGTTGTCTATAACACCCGCCCTGCCAGCCGGGCCCGCATCCAGTGCTCCTTTGATGCCAGTGGCACGCTGACCCCTGAAAGGGCGGCACTCCCTTATTTCCCCCGCCGATACGGTGCCCACGCCAGTCTCCGCTATAACCCCCGGGAGCGGCAGCTCTACGCCTGGGACGACGGCTACCAGATTGTCTATAAGCTGGAGATGAGAAAGAAAGAGGAAGAAGTCTGAGGACCTAGCTTTGGGGTTTGAATCTCTCTCACCTCCACACATTTATATCCCCACACCATTTCCTGCTTCTCATTCTCCAGATGTGGGCAAGTTGTGGTTCCGAGCCCATATTGGCAGCCAATGGAAGCCAGATTCTCACAGCCCCTTCGTTTCCTGTGGGACTTTAGATCTTGAGAAATCCTTTCAGAGCTAAAAGAGAGAAGACCCTAAGCGTTCGCTCCTCTCCTGCCTTACATCAATGAATTTCGGACCAGAGACCACAAAGACCCAGAGCTCTGACCCTTGTATGGGGGCCACCCCAGCAAATGAGCCAAAAAGTATTTCTTGCCTCAGTGTGAGTCCGGGCACGTGGGGTGGGGTGGGGTGGGGGGAAGGTGGTGGGGGGGGGGTGGGCAGAGTTCTGGGAGGAGATTTTTCAACTCTGCCCTGCCTTCCTTCTCCCCTTAGCGCCTGGAGAACACGACTTTCTCCACGTCGTTTTGTATTGCAACATTTTGCATTAAAAGGCACATCCACTGCTCCCTGCCTGCGTGTGTTTGGGGGTAGCCCTCAGATCAAGTTTCTCCCCATGACCCTCCATTTTCCTCCTCCACCCCATTGCCACTCCTTAAGCCACAGTAGGGACTTGGCTGGGCTTCCTTGCTGAGGGAGAGGGGACTTCTCCAGTTACAGATTTTACTGTGAGGCGCCTGGGGAAGCACAGAATCCCGCCACTTGAGGAGGCTGGGCGAGAGGCTTCTCTCCACACCCACCTCTGATCCACGGCGGCCCCTCCCAGAGCCCAGAGCCACTCTTGGTGCCACACCCCTGGCCGAGAGACTGAGGCCCGGCGGCGGACAGAGCTTCTAATTCTTCTAGTTCTTTCAGAGGTTTGGGACCAGAAAATGGATTCTAGTCGCCTTGGAGTGTAGGGCGAAGACCAGAGCCCTGAAATGTGTTTCCAGAAGGAACTTCAAGTCTCACTTTGGAGGTGGACTCTGTCCTGGCCCCAGACCCCACTCCCCTCTCCAGCTTGGGGCCGTCCCCAGGGCTCGGTTACACAACCCAGCTTGCTCCCAACCGCTCTGATTTCCCTGCTGCCACGGCGTCTGCGGTTTGGGCAAGGAGGAGGGGCGATGACCATGCCCCAGATGTTAGTTTTCCCAGTTTCCCAACACAGCCCTCTGGTCACCCCCACCTACCCGCTGCAGTCCTGGAACGTGGCTGGAGTCTGTCCAGGAAGTCCTGGACACCTAACCCTTTCCTGCCCTGGCCACTGGCTTGGAATTATAGAAGGCCATCTGGGGAAGGGAGAGGGAGCAGAGGAGGAGAACCCTGGGTTTTGGACTCCTGCCTCCAGGAATGTACTGAGCTCCAGGCCAGGCCCCACCCAGCCTCATGCCCCCATTCATCGCTCAAGGCCATGTACATGTGATGGACAAGACCTTGTTGCCTTTATGGGGGGGAGCAGGCCTCAGGAAGCTCTGGGAGTCCTCACTGTGGGGAGGAGAAAGGAGCACATCTTTTCCCTGAAGTGCACCCGCTCCCCCACCCCACGCCCAGGATAGGGTGGATCAGCCAGGGCCCTGTGATCCTCCTTTTGTCTTCTTTTCTTCTCTCCCCAGGGCAGAGCTGCCCCCTGACGTAGGTTGGTGAGGAAGGAAAAGAAAGGCAGTGAAGCACCTCACAAAGGCGCTATTGTGGGGAGCCTGGGGCGGGAGGGGGGCTCTCTCCCATTCAAGTCTCTCCTAATGTGGGGCTGGCAACGGTAATCACCGCCTGTCACACACGGAGGGGGCTGCCCACGGAACATCTGGCTCCTGCATGCGGTGCACAGGGGGGCTGTGGAGGAGACGGGGAGTTCTCACTGGAGGCCTGGGGAGAGGGGGTCCCCGCCCAGCGGAGGGGCAGCGTGGCACTGTCGCTGTGTGTGTGCGCGTGCGGGCGCACCTGGGGAGGGTGGCCTCCTTGCCCGCGTGACACCGTGCGTCAGTGTGATCGGAAGCTGCCAGGGGCTGGGGCCGAGTCTGTGGAGTTACCTTGCTGGGGTAGCAGACATCAGGAATGGCTTTTGGAGGACCCTGAGGAGAGAACAGCTCTGAGACGGTGTGTAAATGACATCAGCCTGAGGAGCAGAGTTTAAAATCCCGGTCCTTCTGCCTCCCCCGTGTGGGCACCTGTCTTTGGGGGCATCTTTCTTGGCCTGAATCCTCAATGAGAAAGACAAAAACAGACTTTTCTTTTTTTTTTTTTTTTTTTCTTTTGGCTTAAATTTTCTTTAGAAAAGTTCACTCAGACTTTTCTGAAAGGGCAGAAATCTCCGGGGCCTTGTCATTTATTACTTTTTGCTTTTTTTTTTTTTTTTTTTTTGGCTCTTGTACAATAGCTAGTGCTATTTTGGAAGCGTTTTGGAAGGTGAGTGGAACTGTGTGGGCAGATCCAGTGAACTGTCCAGATTCATTAAACTAAATTATCTGCTGCTCAAGGAGAGAGGCTCGGTAGCTGAATCCTATCATCAGACACCAGCCTCACCGCCCCCTGTCGGACCCTCCATAACCTGTCACGTGGCAGAGACAGGTGTGACCTCTGGTTTGGGTTGAACCAAAGAGAGTGGAAAGCAGAGGTCCTAATGGGGGAGAAGGGACTAAAAGCTCAAAGAGTAGCTCCACATTTGCCTCCAACACCTGGCCCTACGACGGTTAGCAGCCCAGGCCTCTGGTACAGCTGTCAGCCCAGATGGGTGGTCTAGACGTTGCCCCCATCACAAGGCCGGGTGGAGAGGGCTCCCCTTCCCCTACTCTGGCCCCCAGTCTCCTGCCCTAACTCCCAAGCTCTCCGCTCTGTGCTCAGTATCTTCTCCTCCCTGGTGCTGGTCTTCATGTCTGCCTGCCGGAGAAACCAAAGTGATCGTCTTGCCATTTTCATCAAGGATGAGCCAACGTTGCGTGAGCCCTGGATGGCGGGGAGGGAAGCGCAGAGATGTGAGGATGAAGCAGTTGATTCAGCTGTCGGGGCTTCCTCTGGGACAGGGCTGTGGGCTAAGCAGGAAGCAGAGCCCTTTGGCTCGTCCTCCCCAGGCTCAGTCCCGCTCCTTGTGCATACGCCCCTTCCTTCCCTCAGGCTCCTGGGATCCTCCCCCAACAGTGCTCCCATTCTTTACCTGTTCAGGTCAAAACCCGCTCATTTTGAGAGCTGCTGACACTCCTGATAGTTCTCCCAGCTTTCAGGATGGCTCTCTTGAGGACCCGCTGTCCGGCCTGTCTCTGGCTGCCTCTGCAGGCAGTGGTCTCCAGTGCAAGAGCTTTTCTGTCGGAGGGCAGGCCAGGGGGTCCCTCCACCCTTAGCCCCTATCAGCAGCTGCCGCCTCTCCTCCCTCCTCCTCCGCCCCAGCAGCCTGGACGCTCTTCCCTTGCTACCCCCCTAACCCCACCAAACCAACGCTGATGAGCTCTCCTCTGCCTGCCCTTTAACTTCTGCCCTCACAATGCAGAGCTTAAAAGATTAAATCTTTATTTATGGATTTAATAACGCCACAGAAGACTTATAAATGCGAAGCCAATGTATTACTTTAAAGGGCAGACCTCTCAGCACCGTCTCTCCAGAACATGGGTGCTGACAATATCTAGAGCTGGACACCTCTCCAGAGCACTCCAGCATGGCCTTTGGGGGTCTGCCCAGCCACCCAAACTCTGCCTTCTCTGAGAATGGACACCCACACTCCCTGGCCTTAGCCTTGTGGCCCCAGGGGAACAAATCACATTGTCTCCTGGGGATTTAGAATGGCAGCTCAGAGATGTTAGATCTGAGCAGGTGTTTGGAAGCATCTTCGGCCCTGCTACCTACCAGAGGCAGTGAAAGCCAGACTACAGAGAGGAAAGATGAACAGGGTGGAGACTGGGCGAGACGGCCGCTGAGTGATGTCCCCCCCACTCCATCCCCCTGTGCTCACAATGCACTTCTAGCCTGGGTTCTGCAAAATGCCTGACTTCTGCGAAATGCCTGACTTCTTTAAAGAAACACTCCCTTTCTTGTTTGTTTTTCTTTTTTTAAAAAAAAATTTTAATGTTTATTTATTTTTGAGACAGAGAGACAGACCGAGCACGAGCATGGGAGGGGCAGAGAGAGCCAGAGACACAGAATCCAAAGCAGGCTCCAGGCTCTGAGCTGTCAGCACAGAGCCTGACGCGGGGCTCGAACCCACAAACCATGAGATCATGACCTGAGCCGAAGTCGGACGCTTAATCTACTGAGCCGCCCAGGCGCCCCACGTGTTTGTTTTTCTTTTCTTTCTTTTTCTCAAGTTAGTATGAGTGGGTTTCAATTTCTTACAACCCAAAGATGATGCCTCATCCTCACCTTACCTCACCACCGAAAACACTCACCTGGTCTAGACTGCTGGGCAGGTGGCCTTGACCCTCCAGGGTGTTCTTCCCCGTCCATGACCCAGAGGACGCACCAGAACAATGAAAGAACATGTGTAGGCCTGTGACGCCTTCTCCACATCACCTTCCAGATGGCGGGGCAGTGCCCCTTCCCTGCTGTGTTCATCCATGGTGGGCTGTTTCTGTCTCCAGCGGAGCGCTGCTCTCCCAGTGTTCTCTGCGGCAACCCTGCATGTTAGAAAGAGCACAAACTTTAGAGTCTGGTGAGCTTGGAGTCCGAGCTCCTGGGATCAGCATCAGGCTCTGCCACTTACTGCTGTGATACCTCCAGCAAGTTACTTAATACCTCATCTATAAACTAAAAATATCTGCCCAATAGGATCGTTGCTGTGAGGATGAGAGGTTATATACATGGAAACTCTTTAGCAGTGTGGACAGTCAGTACAGAGCTCTGAAACCCCACTTCCTTGGGGAGGCTCTTGGAACCTGTTCCACTCCCACCTGAAAGGGTCAGGTGCCTCTCCTTTGGGCCCCGATTCACCTGGGCACATCCTCATTGCGGCCCGCATCACAATGTATTGTATTTTGCTCATCTTTGTGTCCCCGGGACGTAACACAGAGCCCGGCTCATAGATGGGGCTCAGAAAAATACTAGTACAGGTTCCCCCACCCGACTGTGAACCCTCGGAGCTCTGGGCCTATTTGTCTCCCAACTCGGGACCTCATGCAGGAGGGGCACATCCCCAGCAAGTGGTAAATGTCCTCGGCAGCATCTTTCAATTCAGTTGGACAAAGACAAGCTACAGATAAAAACTGAAGGCAGTCTCCTTCAACTGCAGATCACACAGGACTTCCCACAGTGACAATTTCTCACTCCAGCATCTAAGGGGAAAGTCTCAAACTAGGCCAGTGCATCTAAGCCCTGTGGCCACAGGGGAGGAAGGCAATAAAACCACAGAAGGTAGTGGGAAGACCTTTCTTGTTCAGCATCTGGTTCCTGGTGACGGCTCTGGAGTAGGTTCTGCTGCTCCCCGCCCCCCTCCACCGCCCAGCCTGGCCCCTGCTGCTTGCCCCTTACTTCACCCCTGCGAGCCTCCGTTTCTTCACTCCTAGAAATGTGCGTCATAGTACCACTTCACAGATTATTGTGAGAAGTAAATGAAACGAGTCTTGCAAAGCAGTGCGCCCCATGCCTGGCACATAGTAGGTGCTTGGTAAGTGTCGTTATTGTTAGCAATGTCGTCATGATTGCAGGAGAGTCTTTGCAGAGAGCAATGTGCTCGTGCATTTTGTCTCCTTTGATCTTTACAACAATTCTGAGATAAGCTGGTCTCGGGAGCCAAGGGGTTTGTCTAAGTCCACAGAGCTAATAAGTACTGGGGCAGAACCTACGGTTTGGAGGCTGTGGGAGGAGTGGAACCAGCTGGGGCTCTGAACTCAGGCTGAGTTCGAATCCTTGCTGTGCAACTCCATAGCCAGGTAAGCGTGAGCGAATCCATTCTCTGGGCTTCAGGGAATATTACCCACCCCGGAGGCATGGATGAGCCCATGTTTTAAAACAGCTAAGAGAGGGGCGCCTGGGTGGCTCAGTCGGTTAAGCGGCCGACTTCGGCTCAGGTCATGATCTCGCGGTCCGTGAGTTCGAGCCCCGCATCGGGCTCTGTGCTGCCAGCTCAGGGCCTGGAGCCTGTTTCAGATTCTGTGTCTCCCTCTCTCTGACCCTCCCCTGTTCATGCTCTGTCTCTCCCTGTCTCAAAAATAAATAAAGTGTTAAAAAATAAAAAAAACAATAAAAAAACAGCTAAGAGAGCATCCAGGATAATAAAGATGCTTAACCCAAGCTCATTCCCCGGGGCCGATTCTTGCTGTCTTATCATGGGGAGTGTGCTGGTGGCCATCTCTGGTGTTACAAACCATTTGTCTGGATCCAGTGGCTCTCTGACTGCCTTCTCTCTCCATTTGTACATCGTCTATAGAAAGACATGCCACCTGTTGCCCAACCATAGATCTCTGCATTACCAGTAACAGCGGGGTTGACAGATATCCTGCACCTGCCGTCAGGGAAAAAAGCAGGGTGTATGGAAAAAGCACCCCTTTTTCTCTGTGCTGAAACAACTCTGCCAGCGGCAATGTGTGTGTTTGGTGTTTAGTTGTCTTTTTTTTCTTTTCTTTTCTTTTCTTTTCTTTTCTTTTCTTTTCTTTTCTTTTCTTTCTTTCTTTTTTTTAAACACAGTACTCCCAAGCTGCCTTTTTCCTTCGACCACATTTTCTCTCAAAGATACCTTTGAGCTGTTTCATAGTTGTTCAGCATGTGTCCCTGGTAGACATCACTATTGACTTTTTTGACTTACCTTGCTGTTGATCTTGACAGATCCTTCAATGCCATTTTGGTTGTATCGGGTCTTCTGGATATTTATTGCTGTCCAGTTGCACATGGTTTTTGTTCTGTAGCTGCTGAATGTTGTATTCCAGATGGGTAAATCCATGCACTTGTCAGATGCATGGACTGTTCTGGACTGTTCTCCACCTATTTGGCCTGCCCTTTTGGAGGAAGGAAGATAGTGCAGAGAGAGCCCAGGGGTGAGGAGAAGACCCTTCTAGTGGGTGTGATTGGTCCATGGGGCTGACTGTCCTGCCTCTCTGCTCCTCATCAACTGTGTGACCTTGAGCCAGACACTAACCCCTCTGAGCCACGGTTTGTTCGTTTGCAAAACAGGATTATGGGACCCGGATTACCACCTCTTAGGATTGTTGAGGTTCAAGCCCTAATACATAAAGCTTATGTGTTGGGACCTCTAGGAAGGAATCTTAGGAATCACTGAGTTTGGCTCTGTCATTTCACAGCTGAAGAAACTGAAGTCGAGAGAGACTTTTGAAGGCAGGGAATGTACCTCATCCATCTTTCTATCCCTGGATCCAGAGTCAGATACTTACTAGGTGTTTAATAAGTACCTTGTAAATGAGTTGAGTGACCAGCTCGTAGTGACATATCTATGATTTAATCTCTTTTGGTGACTCTGTTGTTATCAACATCAATTCCTACTGTGCTGCTCTGCCATGATGCCTTCAGAACCAATTAGGCTGTAATAGAATGTGGCTACTATGCTTTTCTGCTTAATGTTTCTTCTCTTACCTCTCTTACTGTTACCTGTCGGTTCTTCCTGGAGAACTGGATTGGATCCCTTAGAGGAATCGGCATTGCTTTCTAATTGGCTGTTCTCTCTAGGCTGGAGCAAGAGTGAAGGGCTTTGAAGGATTTTAAAGTTGGTACCTTTATGGGAGTCACAAGGAGCATTGCAAAATATTCCACAGACCAGAAGCACAGCCTCTTTTAAGCTGGAAGTTGTCTAAAGTCATCTGGTCTCACCCGCTAAAGTCATGCAAGTATTTTCTAACTCACTGCACCCTTTCTAGTGCCTTCTACGCATGGCATGACTAGTTTACTCAGTGAAGCAGGTGATGGTAGTGGCTGGTAATGGCCGAGGAATGCACTGGCTTCTATCCCCTGGAATCTCTATCCAGTGACCTGGATTCTTAAGTACTTTTCTCTCCCAGCGTAGGGGAGGTAAACACACACAGATGTGGATTTCTCCTCTCGTTCCTGATTATGACCTAGTGAATTCCCTTCTCTTGTTCTCTCTGTCCTTGCCAGCCCTCCTGAGTCCTGATCAAGGTGAAATATTCTTTACTGTTATAAACTAGTAAAGGTATACACACTAGTTTAATAATAATTCAGTAGGTAAGGGGAGAAATAGGGGAAATGTTAGTTGTATCATTGGATTTTAAATTGAGATAGGAGTAATCTCATTTAGACAAATTTCAATAATCAGTTGAAAGCCTGTAAGTTGCAGATAGATTACCAGCCGTAAACTGGGATTTATGTTCTCTGGGTTTTTAATGAGGGCAACTCAGGCAGCTCAGCACTCGAACTGATTCACGTCTGGAAAGCACCAGCTGGCTCAGCCTCGCCGCAGGCAGTGCAGCAGAAGGGCACGGAGCAGACATCAAGTTCAAGTTGTGGGCAATATCAATACCTCCCTCCCGGGGATGGTGTGATGACTAAATGAGATCATGTATGTGAAAGGGTTTTGTAAATCATAAAGCATACAAATGCCAGCCGCTCACAATACCTGTTTCAAAATTAGCATCAGTGTCTCGTGTCTGTGCCGGGTTTTGGGCAGACAAGGAACAGGACAGACCGAGGAGCCTATCTGGCAAGGAGCAAAGGGATGCTGTGCGGATGAACAGTCGTAATTAGGGGAGTCGATTATTACAAACAAAGGGAACGTGTAGGTATCCCAGACTCAAAAAGGGGATATGAAGTCTATCTTACCTGGACCCTGTATGGGATTGAACTGCTGTAAGTGGTCATCAGCAGGCAGGAAATACAAAGCCAAAGAAGGCATTCAGAGTGCATGGTTCGGAACACCACGAGAGAGCAGAGTGAAGCCCAAAGCCTAGTTCCCGGAGCAGGAAGAAAATCAGGGTGAGATGCAGGTTGGAGTCAGGAAGGCCATTGAGAGACGCTGAAGTCTGAATGCTGCCCATGTGAGAGGCAGCATCTGTGGGAACGCTTCAATGTCAGAGCCAACTGGGACAGACGATTGATTAATTAAAAATGTTATGAATATTGATGCAGTATTTACTATGTCCTACATGCTTATTTACAATATTGAATAAGACAGATATGGATATGTCTTCACAGCCTGGGGACCGGTGGGATAAAGGGATGAATAAATAAACAGGCAACTATGTTACACTGTGGTGGGATTATGGGATAGGAGCACCTTCTGTCCTAGCCTTGCCTGGGGGAGGGGTGAGGCAGTTTCCGGAGGCTCCTCAGCCTGAGCCGGAGGGACACCCAGGCAGGCTCCTCCCCACACCATTGCCACTGCTGTTGCCATCACTCAACTGGACCATTGCAAGAGGCTCCCGATTGACCACCTTCTCCAAGAGTCTCTCCCGGCTCCCACACACGGAGTCAGTCACTGTATGTCACTATTTGTTAATGGACCCATCCCCCCCGGATTAGCTGTGAAACTGCCCCGTCTGTGGGGAAACAGCCCCTCGAGAGCCAGGACAGGAACTTCCCCTTTATGGCGTCAGTACCTAGTGCTCAGGGAGTGCTTGTGGAAAACAGGCATAAAGGCCCACAGAGAGAAAGGAGGGTCTTTACCGTCCAGGGGGCTGTCCTCTCCCCGAAGGGATGTTCTCCACGAGCTGGAGAGGCAAGTGTCCCAGACACGGGGTTTTTTCACAGGTGTAAGCTCTCCAGAAACAGCCGCTCCTCTCCGGAATGTGGAAATGTGCCAGAGGCCAGCTGCCTGAGGGCCAGAACCCAGAGGCGATCTTTTGTTTTGCACACCATTTTCTTTGCAGCTCTTCCGGGGACCTTGCTGCCAGCCCTGCATGCCCTGGGGCCCAGATTCTCTGGATGCCCCCACAGTTCACATGTGCCCTGGGCTGTAGCTTCTGCGGGGCACCCACCTCTGGGCCGGGCCACCACAGAGAAATAATAAACAGCAGCACTGCTTCCAGAGCCCTCTGCACCCGCAGGGCACGGTCTCACTTAACCCTCGAAACTACTGGTCCCACCAACAAGTATTTAACGAGAGCCCGTTTGCGCTGGGGGCCGAGAAGGACACGGTGATGCATTTTGTGCTTCAGGAGCTGACAATTCAGGTGAGGTGGGGGCACGGGGCGGGGTTACAGGTAGGATGGTGATAATAAGGCACACATTTCCCTTGGCTCCCTAAGACTGCACGGGTGGTTGACATTTAGTACCTTGAAGGGAGGGTGCTTCATAAGAACTCCAAGGAGGAAGCGGTCATACTTCCATGAGGGAGATTTGAAGAGGCTCCATAAAAGGGGTGATGTGTGAGGTAGGCCTTGGAGGGAGGGAAGACTGGACATCAAGAACGTTCCGGGAGGAAGGACTAGTGCGAGCAGAGGTGTGGACTATGAGAACATAAATTGCCTCCAATTGTGCAACAGGCTTAAATCAAAAAGGCCTCAGGGATTTTGGTTGATATCAGGTTTATGCAAGCAGGTACTATGAAGTGTGGCTGCTCCAAAAGATGGTACTTCTTAGGCCGAATTAGTGGAAGCCCAGCATTAGCGTGCTGGGGGGAAACAGTCCTGTGTCACTCCGCTGTGGTTAGGCCGCAGAAGCAGTGTTCCCTTCTGCACTAGGGGAAGACGATATTTAGAGTTCCTATGACTTATTAGGCAGCTGCCATGTGCTAGGCTCTTGTGAGATGTCTGCATGCATTCTTTTTTGTTTTCTTTCAAATTTTTATTTAAATTCTAGTTAGTTAACATAGAGTGCGCTGTTGGTTTCAGAAGTAGAATTCAGTGATTCATCACTTACATACAACACCCAGTGCTCATCGCAAGTGCCCTCCTTAATATCCACCGCCTATTAAACCCACCCTCACCCTCCTCCCTCCATCTTCCCTCAGTTTGTTCTCTGTCTTTGAGAGTCTCTCATAGTTTGTTTCCTCTCTTCCCCCACCCAGTGTGTTCATCTATTTAGTTTCTTAAAATCCACGTATGAGTGAAATAATGTGGTATTTGTCTTCCTCTGATTGATTTATTTTGCTTAGCATAATACACTCTAGCTCTATCCATGTAATTGTAAACGGCAAAATTTCCTTCTTTTTGATGGCTGTGTAATATTCCATTGTACGTATATACACACACACACACACACACACACACACACACACACACATATATATATCTTCTTTGTCTAATCATCTGTCAATGGACATTTGGGCTCTCTCCATAGCTTGGCTATTGTTGATAGTACTGCTATAAACATTGGGGTACAGTCATTCTTTTTTTTAAAGCCTAAACCCTTATTTATTTATTTTAGATATAGTGAGTGGGGGAGAGGGGCAGAGGGAGAGAGAGAGAATCTCAAACAGGCTGCACACTCAGCATGGAGCCTGACATGGGGCTCAATTCCATGACCCTGGGACCATGACCTGAGCTGAAATCAAGAGTGGGATGCTCAACTGACTGAGTCACCCAGGTACCCTGCATGCATTCTTTTTATCCCCAACAGCAATCCTGAAAAGTAGATGTTATTATCTTCCACTTTACAAGTAAGACAACTGAGGCTCCAACAGGTTGTCATGGGCCAAGTTCATTGGGCAATGGAGTAGCTCACACCCACTGAGAAGGCCTATGGGAAATAAGAGCCCTGCCTTCAAACGTCAGAAAGGTCACCATAAGGAAAAGGGATAATACTTGGCCCCAAAGTGTAAAAGGTTCTCTCAGTACAAGTTAGTTACACAAAAGGAGAGAGTTCCAAAAAGAGAGAGGAAATTATAGTCAGCCCTGTGCCAGAATGTTTTGTGTTATCTTTGGTGGTAGTGAGCTCCCTGTTCCTGGAGGTGTTAAAGGCTGAATGAATGTTGGATGGGGCTTTACAGAGGATGCAAATGTGAGAGGAGTGGAACCAGATGCCCCTTACAGTGTTTTCCAATATTCAATCTTTGTTCCACTTTTCAGCAAGATAAAAAAAGAGGAAAAGTCAAGAGAGAAGAGATTCAAAGAACCTGGGATGGCTGGCCATAGGGCAAACTTTCACATCCTGCATGTTAAGAAATGAGTGGGGTGGGGGTGGGGGGCACCTGGGTGGCTAAGTCGGTCAAGCCTCTGACTTCAGCTCAGGTCATGATCTTGTGGTTCGTAGGTTTGAGTCCCATATTGGACTCTGTGCTGACATATCAGAGCCTGGAGCCTGCTTCACATTCTGAAGAGAGGCAGATTCCCTGTCTCTCTCTGCCCCTCCCCTGCTCATGTTCTATCTCTCTCTCTCAAAAATAAATAAACATAAAAAAGAATTTTTTTAAAAAATGAAAAACAACTATTTAAAAAAAGAAAAAGAAAAAAAGAAATGAAAGAGGTCCTTCTGGTCATTGGGTGAGGAGTAGAACTGGATCCCTACCCCACCCCTGACTTGGCTCAGGTGAAGTCTCGTCGAGAAGCTAGAGGAAGAAGAAATTAAGCGTGTGCATTTCTGCCCAAGCAACTCTGCATCCATTTTTCACAAACTCTGGCTCAGGCAGGTGTCTGGCTTGGTTTGAATCTGATTTGTTTGCATTTCTGCAGCAGGAGGCTGCTGGGACTGGTTGCAAGGGGAGAGATTTGCTTTGCACATAATTTAATACAAGGGTTAGTTAATGAGTTTGCTCCCCCTCAGAAAAGGGAAATCAACATACTTCCTCCAACCTTGCCCTCGCTTGGTCATTAGCAGGGATGCTGCTCTGTGAGCCTTGTTAGATTCATGTGATCACAATTCACGGGTGATTTACTGGAACTCCTGATATTAAAAAACCTCGGAGTGAGACATGTGGAATGAATAATGCTCTGTAGTGAATTTGTTAATGAATTTCCTTTCTGCTCCCAAAAAGAAGGGACTGGAAAAAAAGGGGAAGGGGGGATCTTGGACCAGGGAAAGACCATAATACTCTGCAAATCAAGGTTCTTGATGATTCTGAAAAGAAAATAATCAAAAATCGCTTTTTAAAGAAAATACTTCTGTTCTCAGTAGGGACTGTCATTAATTTCAGGGTAGAAAATGGGTTGGCATCTTTCTGGTGTCCTTAAAATAGAATAAATAAGCAGTCACCTTAAAGGAAGAAAAAGGAGGTTTTGATCCAGGGTTTAAGTAATCTTGGTTGGCTTCTGATTTGCATATATATATGATAAAGTATGCCACTGTCCCAGAGGTTGATTGCTGGGAAATTGGACTCATGAAGAATGAAAATCTGTTCAGCAACAGGTGAGGAAGCAGTGGGAGCTCCTGCCAGTTCCTCTGGACACGGTGCAGGTCTGCAGACCCTCACCTGTCACGTCAGGTCACTGACTTGGGCTGGCTTCCCGGACATGTGACCCCTGCACTGGCACAGGGCTCCCCACTCAGAAGGTCCCTGCGCTTGGTTTAATGCTCGGCTGTTGCTCTCTCAAAAATCTTAATGTTTGAGAAAGGAGCTCCTTGCTTTCATTTTGCACTGGATCCTGCAAATTATTTAGATGGCCCTGCCAATGATTCTGTCCTCGATCAATGACCTGCCCTATGTTCACCTGCCTTTTCCAACTCTGGCTTTTCTCAGGAGGCAAAGTAATAAGAACTCTGCTCTGTAAGTATGTGTATTGGATAAAGTATGTGGTGGTCTTTTAGAAAGGTGGACAATTTACTGTTTTTGTACGCTGATTTAAAATAATGCGTGTTGCGGTGCCCGAGTGGCTCAGTGTCCGGCTCTTGATTTTGGCGTGGGTCATGATCTCGAGGTTTGTGAGTTCAGAGCCTGCTTGGGATTCTCTCTCTCTCTCTCTCTGCTCCTCCCCAACTTGCACTCTCTCTCTCTCAAAATAAAAAAATAAACTTAAAAAAAATAATGCATGTTACTTGTGGAAAATTTAAAAACTACAAGAGAAGAAAAAAAATCATCCATATACCCCCCACACACAAAATATCTTTCCAGTCTTTTTTTTTTTTTTTTTGGATACAGTTTTTTAAAATTTGTTTTGCTTCTTTATGTCATTCGAGATAGTGTTTTGGAAAATGCTTTTAAAAAATTCTCAATATGGCATGCATATGAACTTTTCCCCATATTTTTGTCTCTAAGATTTTATGGTATTCCAGTGTCCAAAAATACTATAATTTACTCAATCCCTTCTGTTGGGTCATTTATATTTATTACGGAATAACACTTCAAAGAGAACACTTACAGATTTAAGACGAAACAGATTGTTTTCCTGGGGTAGATTCTTAGAAGTCAGACTTAATAAGAACTTTGGCACACATCGCCAAACTCTCTCTGGGAAATGGTTCCAATTTACAGTGGGGAAGGGAGGAAGGAGGCCCGGGGAGGGGGTAAAAGAAATAACAGAGGACAAGGAAACCCCGCCTGCATTCTTGGGCTCTGCGGGTCAATAGTTGAGTTTCTTTCTTTCTTTTGTGTTTAATTTTATTATTTTTTTTTCTCCAAATGTTTATTTAAATTCTAGTTAGTTAATATGCCACTGAGTTTCTCTTTAGGTTCTGATTGCAGACACTGCAGTGACTTTGAGCTGGTTTCTCCACTAGACCAAAACTCCTCCCTGGAAGAGGCTGGTCCCAGGTTTTCTGCCCCCACCAGCGCTGCCCCAGGGGATCTGCCGGCCCCAGGGAGGGGAGCTCCCCGGAGCTGCTTCCGCTCATTACTCAGGCACTGTGTGCCTGAACATTTTAGGGTGCTAGGCTTGGCTTAATGTCCGTACTCTTTCCAAAGCCCATTGGGAAGAGCAAATGACATTCCAAGCTTGATAGCCTCCACTAAGGGTCTCCAATGAGAAAACAGAGCTTCAGAGAGGCCGCTGCCCATGGCCCTTTGCAGCCCCATCCTGCAGGTAAAGGATCTCCATTTGTATTCGCAGAACGAGCCTGCCCATATCTGTCATGATCATTTAGACTTCTGTTTAGGATTTGGGGAAGGGAAATGGTGAGCGGTTGGTGTGTTTACTACGGAGGCCTCAGCCTGTCTAAGTGGGGGGAGCTGCCATATGCTGCTGATGGGGAGGAAGCTCTTGAGATCTCTTTGAAATGCAAGTTGGGAAATCTCCAGATGTTTCCACTCTGAGTCTGTGGCCAGGGTGACTCCCAGAAACAGGATCCTGCCAGGGGAGAGGGGAGGCGAAGAATGTGTTCTGGGCAGCGTGGGGTTGAAAAGGCATTTAGAGAGCGGCTGTTCAGTGCACCCCAAGGGATCCTCAGCCCCTGTAGGGTCTCAGGCTGGGAGGGGGGCCCAGAGGGTCCTTCTCTATGTTTAATTGCATGGGTCTCTGCTTGGAAGACCCCCTCTTGCCTTGGCGATTTTTCCATTTGCTGGAGATAGAAAATTGCTCAGTTACATTGTTTTCCCTGAACTTCTTTCTGCCTCTGCCCACAGTCAATTTCCCCCTCTGTCTTGTGCAAGGCCCTGCTGGCTCCAGGGTCTAGTGGGAGGTTGCTCACACCCGTGGGCTGGACCCACACCAGGCTGGAATTGCCAGGGGGCAAACCACTGGCCTTTGGGCTGCTCCTCCCTAGTCCCTCCCAAGTGGGAAGAACAGAAGGCTCTGTCTCTTCAGACCACCACAAAGAATGTCCCCTGGAAGGAAACCACACTGCTGGCCATGGAAGTGGCCTCTGCCTCCCCCTGACTTTGGCTCCGCCCTGAGTCCACTCGGTAAACAAAGGCTCCTCAGACTGGGGTCTGTGGACGGTCTTAGCTTCGGCACGTTCTTCAAGAACTGCTTTAATATTGACTTCTCAACACGATAAGCTTTACAACATTTTTACTCCATTTATAAAAACAAAGCTTATTTTGAGCCAGTATTTTTGTATATGCGTTTTCAGGGATCCTATGAGAGGTTCCCCCTCCTTTAAGCGAGACTCAACTTTCAACAGTTTGAGAAATACTACACCGTGCCTCGCATGATTACAGCTGCCTTTGTTAAGCCCTTCATCAATGACAAACCCTGCCTGGCCACTCATTTAACTCCCTCAACAGTGCTCTGAAATAGGCATCACCCTTACCACCACCCCCATTTTCCAAAAAAAGGAGAAAAAGCCTTAGCAGCAGTAAAAGAACTGGCCAAGGCCACACAGGCCAGGAAGTCAAGATGCAGAAGTCCTATCCCAAAGCCTACACACTCTTGATTTGGTTAGAATCCCTCCATGAGAGGCATCATTCTAGGTGGTGTTGATTCCAATGTTCCTGGTCAGTTTATAACCCGGGAGGGGTTATAACACGGGTATACACATAACTAAGGAAGGTCGCACTGTGATAACTGCTCAAAATCGAATGCAAGGAGGTGCTTAGGAGCAGAGGAAAGATGAATTCTAGCTTTAATGGGTTGGGTTAGAAGAAGATAGGGAAGAGATCATTTGTTTTTAAGCTAAAATTTAAATGAGCTGCTACTGCGTGCAAAGAATTGTGCCAATTGCTGGAGATACAGAGATGAAAAGGGCACGTCCAGCCTTCAGAGAACTCTCTAGGGCAGCGGGACGAATGGGTGGGCAATGAGAAGACGTTTGGAAAAGCGCTGGAGTGGAGATAAGCGCAAGATGGTACTTTCTGGGGAACGCGGATGCTCTCGTCCCCCTCCAAGGTCCTTGGGGAAGCACGGGAGCAGTCAGCAGAGAGGAAGGGAAGGGGGATAAACTCTGCATGCAGAGATAGCAACTGGAGCAGAGGGTCAGAGGCAGGGGCCTATACAGGCAATTAGAATCTGTTCCATATTATTGAGGGCAGGGGGTGCTCCTTGGATATCAACTGTAGAAAGATTAGAGAGGTGGGTCTAACTAAGCTCAAATCACAAAGTTTTACAACCTCACCAAGGAAACTGACATTTTCCGGCAACAATGGGGACCTACCTGATAAACGTGTTAAGAATGGGAATGATGTGTGGCCTGCAGAAAGCTGCCTCGGGCAGTACTGCCAGGTGGGGCAGGCAGGGTGGAAGGGGAGTCTGGGAAGACAGATAGGAGGCTATGACAGTAAGGCAGGTGAAAATGGGTAAGTCTCAGTTAAGGCTTCCCACTGCACTCAGAGTAAAGACCAAAAGCATTACAATGACCTACCAGGCCCTCACAGGCTGATCCCTTATTTCTGTGACTGCATCTTCCACTCATCCTTTCCTGGTCCAGCCCCACATTGACCTGCTTAGCTGCTCCTTCAACATGCCTAGCACACTGACCTCAGGGCCTTTGCACCTTCTCTTTCTTTTCTCTGCAATGGGTTTCCTCCAGGTTCACGTGGTTCACTCCCTTATCTCCTTCAAGCCTTTGAAATTTTCTTTTCAATGAAGCCTTTCAAATAGTCCCTCCACCTTCTACTCCTATGATTTTTTTCCATCCCCCACACTGTATCTTTTACGTACCTATTTTCTGTCCCCTTCCAGTAGAATGGAATTTCTTTGAGGTCAGGGAAGTTCCTTAAGAGAAATATTGCTCATTGCTGTCTCTGAGGTGTCTCCTCAGTGCCTGGCACATAGTAGGTATCAAAAAATATTGGCTAAATGAGTGAATTACTGAATTTATGGGTGAAAGTAAAAACTTATGAAGGTGGTTGCAATAGCAGCGGGGCTGGGAAAAGAGGAGAGATGGAGAGAAATCTAGGAGACTGTTCACGGGACCTGTGATTACTGAGTATGGTGGGAGGGACGGGAGAGGGATCAAGAATGACTCTCAGATGTCTGGCTCCAGCACGGGGTCAGTGGAGGGCTACCGCAGTGGTTTTAAACTATGTCCGGTGGACCTCGGGGGGTTTCCTGGAGCCACTTCAGAGGCCAGAGAAGGGAGGAAGGGGGGGGCACTCCAACCAGAGACAATCTGTGTTTCTCTATTTGTTTTTGGCTTCCTTGTTTTGGTTTGTGTGGGATAATAGAAAATCTGTACGTTGGTCTTTGCCCCCAGTTCCTGACACAGGGGCGCCTGAACCCTTGCAAATTCCTCAGCGATAAGAACACCAGCAGCATCTTTTGTTGTAATGAGGTCATTCTGCATGGCCTCCTGGACGGCTCCTGGATGGGGGCTGGTCACCAGAAAGACTAAGTCGTGATTAGAAGGTTGGAATTTTTCAGCCTCACCCCCCATTTTCCAGAGAGGGGAGAGGGGTTATAAATGGAGTTAATAATTGATCATGTCTATGGAAGGATGCCTTCGTGAAATACCAGTAGTGTGGGCTTCTGTCAGAGAGCTTCCAGGTTGGTGAACACATCCATATACCAAGAGGGTGATGCACTCCGACTCCATGGGGCAGAGGCCCCTGTGCTATCCTCCTAGGCCTCACCTATGCTTCTTTTCCATTTGGATGTCCCTCTCTTCCATTTGGATAACCCATAAAAGGGTTATCATACCCTTTTATGATAAACCACATAAACGCGAACTGTTTTCCTGAGTTCTGTGAGCACTCTAGCAAATTAAACCTGAAGAAGGGGCTGTGGAAGTCTCTGATTTAGCTGATTTGTCAGAAGCACAGGTGACAACCTGGCATCTGAAGTGGGGTGAGGGCAATCTCGGGGGACTGAGCCCTTAACCTGTGGGATCTGATGCTATCTCTAGGTAGATCACGTCCGAACTGAGTTAAACTGTAGGCCACCCAGCTGGTGTTGCAGAGAACTGCTTGGTGGGGGAAATGCCTGCCCCCCCCCCCCCCCCCCTATCTGTTGTCAGAAGTGTTCTGAGCATGGTAGTCCTGTGAGAACGAGGAGATACATAAGAGGGAAGACTAGGAGAATTTTTCCAACTCAGTTTGGTTTTACTTCTAAAACACTGAGGTTGGAAATCATAATAGGTTATGGTTATTGAGTCCTTACTATGTTCTGGATATTAGGCAAGGTAAGCATTAAAAACTGGATTATCACATTTCTTCTCCATGACAACCTGATGAAGGGGACACCAGGCCTTTAAAAAAATGTTTTTTAATGTTTATTTTTGAGACAGAGAGAGAGAGAGACGGAGTGCGAGTGATAGAGGGGCAGAGAGAGAGGGCGACACAGAATCCCAAACAGGCTCTAGGCTCTGAGCTGCCAGCACAGAGCCCAACGTGGGCTCGAACCTACGATCTGTGAGATCATGACCTGAGCCAAAGTTGGTCGCTCAACCCAGGCATCCCAAGGTGACACCAGTCTTATCATCCCCTTCCTACACATAGGAAACTGAGGCAGAAAAGAGATGAATTGACTTGCCTAAGGTAACCCTGCTGGTAAGTGAAAGGCAGTGTGATTCAGGATTAAAGAGAGCAATGTGTAGACTGATGGAGAACAAAGTTTTACCTTAATTACCTGCTAAAGCTCTCACATGTGGAGCAAAATGGGGTCCTTCGCCAGGAGCACCTGCCCCACAGGGCCTGAGACTCAGACAAACACGTGTCCTATGGGCACAGGGCTCAGAGCAGGAAGGATGGGCGGGAAGCAGAGGAGGGGCGGAGCCTGCCCGGTTCCCTCCCTCCCCCGAGCCCATCCGCCAATCAGGAATGGGGGCGGGGCCAGGAGGGGGCGGGGCGGTCGCTCAGGTACGTCCCTCTGCAGGTAAGGAAACATCTACCTTTGGAGGCAGCCAGTGTGAGGGACGGTGCGCTCCCGTGTGAGAGCGAGGTGCCAGGTGGAGACCGTTAAGTAAACTTGGAGAGAGCCTGGCCTGAAGCCCGTGAAAACCAACTGCTGGGAGCACAACATCACCCGTTTTTGAAGGCCTAAAACACAGGACCTAAACCAGGGTCAAGAAGGCAGCCTAGTCAAAAAGAAATTGGTCTGTTGGGGACTCTGGGGAGCCCATGCGCCATCTGAAGGACAACTGCTGTCCTGGTTTAGTCAATTCCTGCCACCAGGAAATGTGGGCTCAGGATTGTCTCATTTTCCAATAATAATTAAAAAAAAAAACTAGAAATAACTATTTTTGTGTAAAATTCTCTGACATTTAAATGTTGCCAACCCCCCCCCCCCCCCAAAACACTGTGCCATCCAAACCAACAACATCAGGGGGCCACATCTGGCTTGCAGGCCCTGATTTTTGTCCTCTGACAAGGATACTTAACCTCTTTGGGTCTTGAGAATATGATGAAAACTATGGTCTTTTTTTCAGGGGGAAAAATATGCCTGAACAAACACCAAAAATTGTGGATATTCTTTGTTGGGGTCTTTGAACTCCCAGAATCATCCTTTTCTTTCTTTTTTCTTTAAAACATTTTTTTAATGTTTATTTATTTTTGAGAGAGAGAGAGAGAGAGAGAAAGTGGGAGAGGGGCAGAGAGAGAGGGGGAGACATAGAATCCGAAGCAGGCTCCAGGCTGCAAGCCGTTAGCACAGACAGAGCCCAACGCATGGCTTGAACTCACAAACTGCGAGATCATGACCTAAGCTGAAGTCAGGCACTTAACCCACTGAGCCACCCAGGTGCCCCTAGAATCATTCTTTTCTAAAGGCACACTTTGTAGAGTCAGAAGTGACAAGGGTTGCTTGTGAATGGATCTGAGGCCTGAGAAGGTACAAGCTGACCCAGTGGTATTTGAATGAGGGGTGTCCTATATCTGAATAAGATGGCAGAGTTTGGTGGGGTCAATACTTACCTGCACACCTTGTTCATTACACTCTGTACCCACCTTTCCTCCTCAGTCTTGGTTAATTTCCTCTCTGTCGTTAAGTATGGGTCAGGAAGATTGGCTAAGGGGGCAGAGAAGGGGCGGGGAGTCTGAGACACTGGCTTGGAAGAGGTGAGGGAGGCTTGTTGTACAGGGAGCTTTTGAGCTGGACTTCAGAAGGTTGATAGAACTTTATTTTTTATTTTATTTAAAAATTTTTTTTTAATGTTTATTTATTTTTGAGACAGAGAGAGACACAGCATGAATGGGGGAGGGTCAGAGAGAGAGGGAGACACAGAATCTGAGTCAGGCTCCAGGCTCTGAGCTGTCAGCACAGAGCCCAACATGGGGCTCAAACTCACGGACTGTGAGAACATGACCTGAGCTGAAGTCGGACGCTTAACTGACTGAGCCACCCAGGCGCCCCATGGTTGATAGAACTTTAAAAGAGAGAATGAAAGGGCACCTGGGTGGCTCAGTTGGTTAAGCGTCCTACCTCAGCTCAGGTTATGATCTCACGGTTCGTGGGTTCTAGTCCTCCATTGGGCTCTGCGCTGACAGCTCGGAGCCTGGTCCCTGCTTCGGATTCTGTGTCTGCATTTCCCCCACTCACACTCTGTCTCTCTCTGTCCCTCAAAAACAAATAAATGTTAAAATTTTAAAAATAAAATAAAAGAGAGAATGAGCAGTTTTCTGCTCCTGGGCAAGGAGGAGGGGTGTGAGATTTAAAGTTGGAATGCCCTAAATGCCAAAGCTGTCTGTGTGTAGGCCAGGTATTACATTCAAGACGCTCTCCTTCCAGCCACGCATGTGTCCCAGTGGGGCTCCTGAACTTTCCCATGTGGATGACAGCCCATCTCCAGCTCAGCCTATTAAATAAAGAATGTGGATCTGCCCTTAATTGGTAACAGGGTGGAGCTGAACTACATGTACTTGTCAGTTAGCATAACATTGAGCTCCCAGCAGCTCAACATTTATCAAATGCTCGGTTGCAAAAATTGCATTAATGGAGGCAAAAGACACGCATTCCCACCATTCATCTAGATTCCCTAGGTCTAATCCATGGGTAAATCAGACCTTCAGAGATCTTCAGAGAGCTGAATACCCAGACACATTGATCTTGGTCTCTGGTTGGCTAGCTTTTGGAACAGGGCTTTACTGCTATGCCACTGTCCTAACAATGATGTACTTATAAGCATGTCAGGGATGAGGTTCGCTTCATTAGCAAGTTTCTACTTTTTGAATAGTTGTGTGGCAGGCCCCAGGGATCCTGGCCTCCTGGTGACTCATATCCTTGTGTGGTCACCTTTCACAGTGAATAGGGCTGACCTGTGTGGCCAGTAAGATATACCTGGAAGAATGGAGTGTGACTTCTGAAGCCAGGTCATGAAAGGTAGTGTGGCTCCCACCAGGATATTTCCTATACTGCCCACTCTGGGGGAAGTTGGCCACCATGTTGTAAGGCCACTCAAGCACCCCTGTGGAGAGGTCCATGTGGTGAGGCAGGGAGGCCTCCTGCCTACAGCCAGGAACAACAGGCCAGCTGTGTGAGTGCCATCTTGGAAGTGGATCCTCTGGCCTCAACTTCCATAGCTCTTTTTTTTTTTTTTTTTGGTACTCACTTTCATACCTCTAAATAACAAGCTTCTACAGTGACTTCCTGATTTTTCTGTTCTAGGCCTTATCTAATGACTTCCCACCTTCTCATTTTTACAGTGAGAAGTACAAATAACCTCAAAAGTTAGAGACTAAATAAAAAAAAAAAAACAAAACACTGTCTCTCATAGTCATTTTCTTCTCCTCCTCTTAATCTATTATAGCACAAATTTGATCAACATTTATGTTGATCTCTGATGATTACATTATTAAGAGTGCAAAAATCCTATGCATGGCAGTTACTAGTTTTACTTTTCTTGTACTTTAAAAAAATACTGGGTATTTTTAATAATTATTGTCCTGTCATTATGCTTAATTTCCATGAATTTTTCATTACTTCATGCTGAATTTCTCCTTCGTTGTCTAAACTTTGCAATACTTTCAAACATATCAGGTATTCCATCCAGTTTCCTCCCATGGAGACGGCTGTTTGGAGACAGCTCCTGGAATGTTCCTGTGCTCTCCAGGCCTGCTGCATGGCTAATACCCTGGGATTTTCCTTTATTCTCATCCTGGAAGTTCCCATTGCCTCTCTTTCATCCTGAATTCTTTTGGATTTTTAATACATTTGTTTTTATTTAAAAGCACACTGAATTGCATACCTCATGTTTCCTCTTTACATTAGTTGTCAGGAAGCTCAGAACTCACTCCATGACCATTTAAAATAAAGTGTGCAGAAATGGATGGAATGTACTTTTGGCATTTGCACCTTACTCTTGGATTTCTCCTATTTCTTCTAACTTTGCTTTTTCTTCTCATTTATGATCTCATTAAAGAAAAATCTTGTTATAGTCAATATATCTTTGTTAACCACCTCAAATCCCTTTACCTGAGAGAGACAAAAACTAGAGTGTCAAAGTATGGAATACCAGAAAACACTCTTGAGGAAGAGCCAAGAATCAGGGGCAGAAATGGAAGAACGCCAAAGCCAAAGGAGCAGGAGTAAGCAAAAAATTGAGAGGTAGTTCCGGAGTTGGGAGGCAGAGTAAGTGAGAATGGGTTTAAACCATAAAGAAGTCAGGACAGTGTCCCCACAACTTAGCGAGGATTCTCAGCTTGCCTTTTGGTCCATGGAAGCATTGCATTGAGGATAATGAGATGCGGATGTCTACATTCACTACAGCCTGGAGCCCTTTGTCTGGTCCCCATTTCTCCTGGCTCCCGGCCCCTGGCCCTCCCTCTCGCCTCTCAGGCACCTCTGAGTTCTTGCCCTTATTGGAGGAAGTTGGGGGAAGAGGAAATGAAGAAATGGAACAAACCTCACAGTGATCTCAGTAACAGATGCCAGCCTTATTTTACAGGGAGCAGGGAGCTATGTTTGCAGTATCATTTTAGGAGAGCTGGGAAAGTCACTGCATCTCGGGGAAGGGGTAGCCCTTCTCTAATCCATGGGAACGCTTTCAGCTGTGCCCTGCACCCCATGCCTTCCCCAGGGGCCCCTTCCATCAATTTTCTCTTCTCTCCTACATCTGCAGCCTCTTCCTCTCTTCCACATCCCTTTCCCCCTGTAGATACTCAAGTTGTTCTCATCCTTGGAAAGTCCCATCCTTAATTCCCTTCTCTCTCTCCTTCCTTCCCTTTTGAGCACGGTTCTCTCCCCTTCCTTCCCTTTCGAGCCAGATTTCTGGACTTTTCCACACCTGCTGCGTCTACTTTCTGTCTTTGTTTCTCAATCTGCTGCTGTGTGGATCCACTCGTTGTTACCAGTGACCTTTTGGTTGCTTTACTGATTTCAGTCTTCATGTTATTTGGCCCATTCGCATTACTTGCCAACCCTTGCTTCCTCCTGCTTGAACCACCCCCACCCCCGCCCTTGATTTCTAGGACTCGCTTACTCTCTTCTCCAGTATCTTCTGTTCCTCCCGCACGGATTCCAGTTCCTCCCTCCCCTTAAATGAACAGTCCATTCTTGGCTGCCTTCTCTTTCCACCCCTAACGCCTTCCCGATGTGTCCATTCCTCCAGTGGCTTTACATTCCAGTGCTGCCAAATGCACCTGTTTCCATCCCAGAGCCCTCTGCCTCCTTGCGTGTGTGTGTGTGTGTGTGTGTGTGTGTGTGTGTGTATACCAGCTGCACCCTATACCTCACCCTCCCCAAACAGAATCCTGCCCAAGCCTGTCCATCTTCCTGGATATCCTATCCTGAAAATGGAATGTCAGCTACCTTGGTTCCTGACCAGAGGCTGCGACATCATCCCTGACCCTCTCTCAGCTTCCTCTACCCCTATACCCAGCCAGACACCAGTCAGCATACTCCCGGGTTCTTCCTCTTACTGTCTCACAACCTCAGTCTCTTCTCTCCATCCCCGTGGCCGCTGCCTCAGTTCAGGCTCCCAGTCCCCCAGGGGGACTCCCCTGGGCTCACTTGTCTTCACCTCTGTCAGGCACTGGCACTCCCAGTGTAATCTTCCATTTCCCGGTCTGTAAACCAGGGCGCAGGAGGGTAGGATCTATTTTTTTAAAGCTCTCTAATCCTAGTAACTGGCACAGTTTGGCCGGCTGTAGATGCCTAACAAACGTTAATAGAACAAGCGAATAGAACGAGCGACAAGGCTGCCTTGTCGGAGAAAGTGTTGTCAATACTCTTCACAAAGCTGATGCTTAGTAAACAAACTTCCCCCGCTGGAAATCCCGCTGGTTTTCAGTGTCCTGAAGTTACTTGATATGAGGATCAGATGCCACACACTGTCGCTACTCGTCCATGAAGAATTCTTGTCATTCGTTCATTCATCCATTCATTTTATCCCTGTTCCTTAGTACTATTACCATTCTAATTTGTTTAATGTTGAATCTTTGAAAAACATGCATGGTTGTTTTGTGAGCATGTGTATTTTTAATGTATGTGAATTGTTTTGTGTTATACAGTTCATTATGTTTTTTGCATTTTTTTGTTCAGGGATATGTTTTGAAGATCCAGCCACGTTGCTATGTGCACAGCTAGCCTATTATTGCTTTTAACAGCTTTATTGTTCTCCTAAAAATGAATATTTTAACAGACTTTTTTTATTCCCATGATTTGTTTTGTTTTGTTTTTGTTTTTTAATTTGATCCTCATATCAGCAAAGTAAGGAAGTCAGGACAGGTATTGATATCTCCATTTTACTGGAAGGAAGTTGAGGCTCAGAAAGATTAAGCAACCTGCCAGAGTCACACAGCATTTTTGCGTCAGGACCTGAACAGAGTTCCCTGTCCGTTCAGCGTATGCTCGAGGATAGCACTCCTTTCTCAGCATGAAAGTGGCCATTTCTGTACCTAAGGATGTTGGAGATCTGAGCTTGCCCTGATAGTCAGGGGCAAGAGGGTCCCCGGGGCAAACCTCCCTGGGTGTCTCAGCATTCCTGCTTCCTCAAAGTCAGATTGAAACGAGTGTCTGGGCAGCCAGGAGTGGAGGCAGGGAGGAGGACACTATATAAGGGCAACAGCCTTTTGTTTTTTTTAACGTTTATTTATTTTTGAGACAGAGAGAGACAGAACATGAATGGGAGAGGGTCAGAGAGAGAGGGAGACACAGAATCCGAAACAGGCTCAAGGCTCTGAGCGGTCAGAGCAGAGCCCGACGCGGGGCTCGAACTCACGGACAGCGAGATCATGACCTGAGCTGAAGTCGGCTGCTTAACCGACTGAGCCACCCAGGCGCCCGGGGCAACAGCCTTTTGAATCTGTGTGGGCCAGGATTGCGATGTGATTGCTAATTATGTATAACGGACACTTGCCTCTTCCTTCTTCCATTGTTTCCCTGAGCCACTGTTGAGTTACCTACAGGGAAACGGCCCCCCTCTCCACAGCACAGTCACTGGAATTTACCCCATCTGCCCCCAGCCTCACTGCCTCTGTCTCAGGTGCAGGTGTTTGGGCTGCAAGTTCTGATAAGTGATATCTGTGCTTGTTTCTCTAATTAACGAAAATGATGAAAGACTATAAGTGAACCTCCCAGAAGAAGCCAGGTGAGCCCTCTGTAGATACTACCTATGAGGAAGAGTTTCTAGGGGCTCAGGCCGCTGCCTTTCACCCTGTCCTCTCCCCATTGCTGAAAAAATACATAATTATAATCCAAATTAATAAGCACTGTTTACAAAGTTTCTATTAATTCATCTAATACATCTCTAACACATGTTAGGGATGAGAAAATCAAGGTTCAGAGAGGGTAAATAACTTTCCCAAGGTCACACAGCAAACACGTAGCCCAATTGGGGCTCAGATCTAGATCCTCTGATCACAGATGCTATGTCTTATCCACTACACCCTCTCAAGGGCAGAAGTCCAGTTTTTCTGTAGGAGCATTCCAGGTTGGTGCCTGAGAATGACAATGATCCCCTAAAAGGAAATTGCTCACATCTATCCAGTGAGTACCTTAAAAGGAACAACAGTACCATCCATCATGTAGCAACTATGCCCTGAGCCCCCGCTAGGTGTGCAACCAGCTCTGTGTAGGTGACAAACTTTCAGGTCTCCTTCTGTCTGCAGAGTAACAAAGCCATCTCGCAGTGAATCATAGATGACTAATTAAAACACATGCTGTCCTGAGCTCCCTGGTTCATTCTTTCCTAAGCCAGGCAAGGGTGGGGGTGAGGGCAGAAGATGGAAAGAAAGCAGAGAAAGAGCAAAAGAGATGAACAAAAGGAATGGAAGGAAAGGAAGGTAGAAAAAGTGAGAAGGGAAGAAAGGAAGGGAGGAAGAGAGGCAGGTAGGAAAGTTTACCTAATTTTTAAAATAAAAACAGGTAGACCCAAGTCTCTAACAAATTAACACTTACTAGCATTTTACAAAGAGCTCTCAGGTGTGTGGTCCTCCTGGGCCTCCTACAAGACCTTGTGTTTTAAGCAAAATTTATTATCCGACTTTACAAATGAGGAAGTTGAGATTCTTGGAGACTAGGGATGACTTAACCTTGAAGATAGCTTAGCACTGGAAAGACCTTGAGTGTTGATGCCCAACAGACCTGGATTCGAATCCAGATTGCTTATGAATGATCAACCTGGCCTTTGTCAAATTACTTAGCATCTCTGAGCTTTGGTTTCCTCTTCTGGAAAAATGATGATAATAGCACCCGTGCCTTAGGGTTATTCCAAGGATTAAATATGATATTGAAAGAGCTCTTTAGAGGATATCTTGTTTCTGTATTACTATCATTACTATTCCTACAGTATCTGGAAGAACTATTACTTATTCACATCCAACAAATGTTAGTTCCCCCTACATACCCCCACACCCCTACTTCCCTATGGTATCGTAGCTAGTGGTTGTTGGAGGCAGGCTGGCCATGGCTTTGGACTTTAGTGCTGGTATTCTCCCACAGTATCTTGCTGTCCATCTTTCTATTTAGAACCTTAAAAATGCAATTAGACCATACTATATATCTCCGTGACATTAATATTCTTTCCTTTTCGAAAAGGATGCCCGGATACCTTAAGATCAGTCCTTCGGAATATCCATTTATCCTCTGCTGCTTGGGGAGGGACCTGTGTGCCATCTGTATGATAGCCTAGTATGCCAGGGTGTGATGTTCTCTCTAATTATTTTTAAGTTTAAGTAGATAATCAATTCTGTAGAAACAATAAACCAGGAAGTCTGAAAATAATGGGAAGCTTAACGTCGAAATTAATCTTAAGGCAGAGTTAATCAACACACAATCATCTCTGTGCTACCTGGTGATTAGGTATAAATGAAAGCTATTTGTGTAAATGAAAATAGTCAGTAATATTTTGTGCAATCAAACAAAGTACTTGCAGGGGCGTGTAGGAGTGAGCAGCGGCCCTGAATGTGGGTGGATAATAAAGTTACAGCTCCCAGTGTCTCTAACTTGCTTGAGGCAAGTGTTAGCCACCGAGTCCCTAAAGGTGCTTGCTACAATGCCTGGCACTCATAAGTGTGCAATATATGTTCACTCCTCCTCTTCCATGTCTATTTCTTCTTCTTTACCTACCCTCTTCCTATAATAATAATAATAATTATAATTATTATTATTATTATTATTCCTTAGCCTTAACTAACATGGTCCCAGGACGGCTACTTTAGTTCCTGGTGTTGGAGAGCAAGTAACTATGATCGAGGGGCTTGGAGACCCCTGTTCAGACATTTGCAAAGAGGAAAAAACTACTCTGGAAAAAATGATTTTAGAATTCATTAGAAAGTTCTAGTAACAAGTGATACTTTCTCAGATAAAGAGAGCAATAAATAAAGAGCAAGATTATAGTAATTTTTAAAAACTCAGTGGATGGAGTTATGGGAATAGAATAGCAACAATGGCGAAGTGAAAAAGTGGCTCAGTCCATGCAGGGTGATAATATGGTGTAGATAGTGTGGGGGATTGCTTCCTGTTCCTTGGTGACCCTTTGTCTGAGAATCCTCCGAGCCTCACCCTGTCTACTCATTGGGATGTGTTGGTATATGTTCACTTGTCCGGGTTTGGAGTGGCTGAGGACTCTGGTACTTGACTCGGGCTGAGCCAACCGGACTCTTGGGGCTGTCATTCAGGGACAGTGAGCTCCTGTGTGTAGCTTGAATTGGTAACATATACACTTGAGAGTCAAATGATGCCTGTCAGGTAGAAAGAGAGAGAAGAATGGAATAGAGAGGTACAGAGAGAAGCAGAGATGATGGTCTATGAGACTCTACAGTAAAAGAGAAACGGGAAATGGCTGACTGAGTCTCTCTCTGTGGGTTTTCCAGCATCTGCTTTGGATTCTCCAGACACCTAGGTCCACTTCCCAATCTTGGGTTCTGTGAGAACTCGTATATCCATTTGATCCGTTTTCCTGTTTTCGTGAAGCTAGCTCAAATGGGTTTTTGTTATCTGCAACCAAAAGAACCTTACCCAAAACACCTTGCTTAGTCGGATTGCTTTCCCAACAGCTTTCACTGAAGGGAAGAGGAATTTGGATAGTTTTGTTGAGAGATGATAAAATAGACACTGCCCCTTCCTTCTTCGAGGCTAATGCCAAGCTTAACTTTCTTTAAGTCATTTTGCTCCTAGGTGTCTGGGTGGCTCAGTCGGTTAAGTGTTCAACCCTTGATTACAGCTCAGGTCATGATCTCACGGTTCATGGGTGTGAGCCCCATGTCTGGCTCTGTGCTGACAGTGTGGAGCCTGCTTGGGATTCTCTCTCCCTCTCTTTCTCTGCCCCTCCCCAACTTGTACTCACATACATGTGCTCTCTCTCTCAAAATAAATAAAAAAACATGAAAATAAACACATTTTTAAAATCATTTTCCTCCTTCTCTCTCCTGGCCTGAAGAATTAGGTCAGAATGGGAATAGGTGAATATTGTGGCAGTGGGGCAGGGACAGGATAAAAACACCTGTATTGGAGACTTTATGTCCTGGGTAGTGTTGAATACTCACATCTCCAACACATGTTGTTACCACTATCCCTGTTTTTCAAGATGAGAAAATTGAGGCTCAGACAGGGTAAATACCTTTCCCAAGGTCACACAGCAGAAAAGTAGGACGATTGGGAATCAGATTTAGATCCTCTGATCGGTGACTGTACAGGACTCATCATCTAAATCTCAGACTCTCATCTGAGTCTCATCTGACTCTGCTTCCTGCAGACTGTTCAAGGGTCTCCAGGAACCTGCTGCCACAGTTCTAGCCACTGGACCTGGGTAACCACTGTTCCCCACCAGTGGATCTGCAGCTAAGAACAGCTTTTGGAGGGGCTTAAGAGTTAGTGGGCCAGCAAAAACAAAGTACTAAGGGGAGTGAATAAATCAGTTTGCAAGAAATACAAGTCTACTTTTGCTTATTACAAATAGATGCAATGATTTTTAGAATAACACCAAATACGGACTTTGTTAAAGAAAAGTCTTGGGACGCCTGGGTGGCTCAGTTGGTTAAGTGTCCATCTTTGGCTCAGGTCATGATCTCATTATTCGTGGGTTTGAGCCCCGTGTCGGGCTTGGTGGTAAAAGCTTGGAGCCTGGAGCGTGCTTCAGATTCTGCGTCTCCCTCCGACTGCCCCTCCCTCACTCGCAACTCTCTCTGTCTCTCTCTCTCTCAAAAACAAATAAACGTTAAAAAAATTTTTTTTTAAGTCATTAGTTTTCTTCTATGTCCCCTGTTGCAGGAAAACTCATTTCTCCAAGTAGTTTGCAGTGGTAAGAGACACAGAATGAGTGACAAGGGGATCCAAATGTGTTCTCTGTGTTGGACGTAATTAAGAATCCAGAAAATATTTCCATATGGGAGCTTAGTTAGGACAGAAAGTTACCAAATTTGAAGCAGGTCAAGCCTCCATGTGTGTGGAGGATGCATCTGTCCCACTGAACAGAGATTTCCTCTAGAGAAAAAATTGAGGACCAGTTTTCTGAGTCCCATCCATGCACACGGTGTGGAAGATTTCTGCATTCAGCAAAATCCTGGGACCGCCCAGAAAAGTCTATATTCAAGACGATCAGAAATGATAGAAGAAAAGTTTCTCTGTTCATCCAACCAGCAAACATTTGGTGAACACCTGCTTGGGCCAGAGCACTGAACTGGGAGCAGAAGAAGACATGAGAAGGTCATCAAAAGCTGTGAGCCCACTTTGAGAACTTAACGTGTCACTTATGTATCCAGGCAGCTTATGAAGCACCTGCTATGTGCCAGACACTGGTCTAGGTGTTGGAAGAACGCTATGTGCCAGACACTGGTCTAGGTGTTGGAAGAACGCTATGTGCCAGACACTGGTCTAGGTGTTGGAAGAACACGGTGAACCGGCCTAGATGAGGTCCCACTGCCATGGAGCTTAAATTCTAATGGAAAGAGACAAAAAACAAGCAAGGACAGAACTGAATAGAAAATAAACATATATGCTAATTTTCAGAAAATAAAGAAAATAAAACAGGGTAATGGGATGAAGCAAGGATGGAGAAAGGGACTATTTTAAATACGGTGGCCTCTGAGGCCTGAGTAATGAGGAGGCAGTCAACTGAAGCTCCAGGGGGAGCATTTTAGGTGAAGAAGACAGTGCAAAGCTGAGGGATATTTGAGGACCCCAAAAGCTAGCAGCACAGCTAGAGAGTGACAGGCAGGGCCTGAGCCTCGCAGACCACGGAAAGAGTCAGGTGTTATTCTAGGTGTAATCAGAAGACTTTGAAGGGGGTTGGGCAGGAGAGTAATAGGATCTACTTTGTTTCAAGATGTGGAAGGCCATTCTGGACGCCTTGTAAGAGAATGGACTCCGGAGAGCAGGAGAGGAAGTTACTGGTAGGGACACTAGTTAGGCTACAGAGGAGGGGTAATGGTGGCTGGAACAGAGGAATCATCATCTAAAGCTCAGACTCTCATCTGAGTCTCATCTGACCCTGCTTCCTGCAGACTGTTCAAGCATCTCCAGGAATCTGCTGTCACAGTTCTGGCCACTGGACCTGGGTAACCACTGTCCCCCACCAGTGGATCTACAGTTCAGAACAGCTTTTAGAGGGCTTACGAGTCAATGGGCCAGCAAAAACAAAGTCCTAAGGGGAGTGGAGAAATCAGTTTCCAAGAAATAGAAGTCTACTTTTGCTGGGCAGTGGGGCCAATGAGACGTGAGTGGATTTAACATGCAGCCTGAGGGGACAGGACTTGCCAGATGTTCCTGGGCGGGGGGGAGGGGGGGTGGAGGGGGAGGTGGGGGTGGGTGGGTGCAGGAATGGAGGAGGACTTGGGATTTGGGCCTGAGCAAATGCACAGAGTCACCAACTAAGGCTGGGAAGAAGTGGGTAGGATATGTTGTAATGGGAAATTGAAGAAGTTTGGAAGGAAAATGATGAGCGCCATTTTGGACATGTTAAATTTGATGTGCTTTTTGATATAGCTTGGTTGGACAAACACATCATAAACAGGCAAGACAACTCAAGTAGTAGAGAAAGCGTGGTATCCACCAGAGGCCTTGAATATATAAAATCCCCTTAATACTTCAGACCCTTCCAACAAAGGGTCCCGTACCTCAGAGCTCCAACAATTTACCAGATGATTGTGGGCATGTGCTTAACTCCTAACTTTATATTCTCCACCTATAAAACATAGATAAAAACAGCATCAACTCCATAGAGTTGAGGTGAAGATTAAAAGGGATTCTGCATAGAGTACTTACTACAGCTCTTGGTGCATGGTAAACATTCAATAAATATTAGCCCTTAGTAACTGTATTGTTTTCTTAGGGCTGCTGCTAACAAAGTTCCAGCCACTGGATGGCTTAAAACAACAGAAACGTATTGTCTCACAGTTCTGGAGGCCAGGAGATCTGAAATCAAGCTATCAGCATGGCTCTTCTCCCTTTTGAAACCCATGGGGGAGAATCCTTCGCTGGCACCTCCAGTTTCTGATGTTTTGGGGCAGTCCTTGGCTTGTAGATGCATCTGCCTCTGTTGTTACAGGCTGTCTCTTTCCTGTCGGTTTCCTTACAAGAACACCGGTCATTGGACTAATAAGGGCTCACCCTTCTCCAGGATGATCCCACCTTAACTAATCACATCTGCGGGGACCTGATTTCTCAACTAAGGGACAGAGGCTGGGAAGAGGGACAGCATTCAGTCCATGACAGTAGTATTAATAATATCACTGAGAAGTTACTTCCATATCTTGGTAGAGGGCCATGCCAAACAGAGTCGCTTCCGATCAGTTCTTCCAATTCACGTAATGGTCTTTGTCTCTCAGAAAGAACTCGATTGTGTGTGGTTGGCATTTGGACAGAAAGCGAGTTGAAATATTCTATTCATACTTAGAATCATAGAACGACTTCGTCTCACTGCTTCACCTTGTGAGTGAGCCAACCAAAGCCTAGGTGACATGATCCTGGCAGGGGGTGCATATCTTCACAGCAGCCATGACGAGTCTGGGAAGCTTGGCTTCTCTCTTCCAAGCTGATGTTTCCCTCTCTGTACTCGTTCGGTCCTGTACCCAAATGGCAATGGAACCTCATTACCCTCACCCCTTCCTAATCCCATCTCCCCATCCAACCACCACACCAACCTAGAATCCAAACCTATCTCCTTCTCCAGCTGGATTCAGGGCACTTGTTTTTCACTTCCTATTTGAGTCTGAGGACGTCAAGCAGCAACTGAAGGTTGTAAAAGATAAAACTCTAAACAGATGTGGTGGGTTATTATGACTTTAATCAAGCAACTCGCTCTTTAAAAAAGCAATTCTCCAGGGCGTCTGGGTGGCTCAGTCAGTTAAGTGTCTGACTTCTGCTCAGGTCATGATCTCGTGGTTCATAGGTTCAAACCCTGCATTGAGCTCTGTGCTGACAGCTCAGAGCCTGGAGCCTGCTTTGGATTCTGTGTCTCCCTCTCTCTCTCTGCCCCTCCCCTGCTCATGCTCTCTCTCTCAAAAATAAATAAACATTTAAAAAAAATAAAGAAAAATAAAAAGCAATTCTAGTGTAACAAGACAAGCTGGCATAAGAAGTTTCCCTTAAAGTGACGACTTAAATGTCATACTGATTAGGAAGCTTTCAGCTGCAAGTAACGTGACAGCTGAACACAAGTGGCAGGAGCAGTAAGGGGTCTGTCTCACATAATGAGACCATCAGAACGAGGCAATTCAGAGGGCGCTTAACTGGGTATTTTAACCAGTTTAGGAGGCCTGAAGCGGCTTCTCCAGAATCCTGCTGGCTTTTTCCTGTGGTCCCAAGATGGCTGCAGCAGCTCCAAGGGCACTTGCATTAATCGTGCCTTTCTATTTTCTGTATTTCTGATGCTTTGACCTCTCAGAGCCTTGCTAACCATGGGGAAGATGCCCCTCTCAGGGCTAGCTACTTCCTAGAGATGGTAACCACCTCCACACACCTGTGAGGATGCCTTTCACATGCAAACCAAACAATCCAGACCCCACACCCCAACTGCCTCCTCTATCAGACTCTCACAGTCTGGGCCACCATCCACCTGCCCTAATCACCTCAGCACCAGGTTCCAGGCGACTAAGGACTTCCCTTAGCCCTCAGAGCCTTGCCGAAATTATTCTAACTGACCAATCCCAAGGCCGCGTACTCTACCCCACCTGTTCTGTCCCACAGAAAAACACAGTCAAGGCTCGTGTCCATATTTTCCCCTGCTCCCTCTCCCTCCCTCCCCCAGACTGACCCTGGTGCTTCCCCATGTGTCACGGTGTGCTCTGTCCTCTCCCCTAAGAGCTTTGAGAAACACTGTCTTTTCAATGACAATTGTCCCTGATCTGTTGGCCTCACCATACCTGCAAAATAATAAACTTGGATTTTATTTATTTATTTTTAAAATGTTTATTTATTTTGAGAGAGAGAGCACTTGCATGGAGGGGGGAGGCAGAGAGAGTGAGAGCAAGAGAGAGAGAGCGAGTGGGTGTGTGTGGGGGGACACAGAGAGAGGGAGAGAGAGAATCCCAAGCAGACTCTGGGCTGTCAGTGAGGAGCCCAACGTGGGGCTCGAACTCAAGAACTGAACTGTGAGATTATGAACTGAGCCGAAATCAAGAGTTGGATGCTTAACCGACTGAGCTACCCAGGTGCCCCATAAACCTACGTTTTAAAAACAGTTATATCCTCACATGATAAGTCCAAAAGCATAAATGAGCTGGAGAATGAGCACCTTCCTAGAGCACAGGGGAGGATGAATATTAGAACTAGAGCAGAGTTCTGATGACAAAGGCAGTGGAGGGATCATGGCTGTTGGGTAGGCAATCCACACTGTCACAGCCCTGAGGGAATACAAGTAAGAGAAAGGTCAAGATTGGGTCAGTCTGATGAGGAAGACTTTCTGGAGGGCATGGGCTTCAGTGAGATCTAGGAGTCCTAGATGGACTTGATATGTGTGGCATATGGAAGTGAGAAGTCAGTAGAAGGAAAGGAGAAACAGAAAACAAACGAGCTGCACCTTGATGATGGTGATAGACACACGTACTTGATGTGCAGAGTGGGGTAGCCTTGGCCAAGGATATTGTTTGAAGATCCCAGCTGGCCTGCAGTCCTTCCTTCCTTCCTTCCTTCCTTCCTTCCTTCTTTCCTTCCTTCCTTCCTTCCTTCCTTCCTTCCTTCCTTCCTTCTTTCCTTCCTTCCTTCCTTCCTTCCTTTTCTTTTTCTTCCTTCCTTCCTTCCTTCCTTCCTTCCTTCCTTCCTTCCTTCCTTCCAAGTATAGTTGACATACAATAGATCCTGGTCCTTTCTGACTTTAAGTCACTTGCCTATGGAATGGAGAAGGATGGCTATGCCATCAAATAAACCAACCTGGCTGCAAGGAGCACCAGCACCCATCCCCGCTGAGAAGTCCTGGTTTAAAGATGCTACAAGACATCTGTGACAAGGAACAGTGGGTCATAAGATCTATTTCTGCCTGCTGCCTATGACTCAGGGGATGACTCAAGGTGAATCTCTACCCGTCTCTGAGTCTCTGGCCCCCATCTGTGCAGAACAGAAGACCACATCAGTATTTCCCTCCAGCAAGGCTGCCTGTCCCTGCTGCTGACTCTCTTCAACCTTTTGGGCTCTTTCTCCCCCTTTCACTTCCCCACTTTATTTTTCTTTTTCTCCTTTTCCAAATAGCACTGCTCTGAAGCAAGCCAGGCACGTGTCCTGGGGATGGCTCTGCAGGCTGGCCCCAAGCTGTGGGGGCAGGCTCACGAGGGCTCCCTCCATTTGCTGGATAAATAATGTGAACTTGAGTGCTGGCTCCTGCAGGCGGGGGCAGATTTCCATTTTGCTGGGGTCAGCTCCCATTCCACTAGGGAGGTTTTGAATGTTAATAGGTATTTCTTTCCTGGTGCCCAGCTCCTGCTCTGTTCTTTACAGAGCACCAGTCCGAGAGAGGGGCCTTCTGCTGGAACCCTACTGAGAGACTATTACTCTTCTCATTGTTTTTCTTACAAATTAGTTTCTGGCTTTAATGGCTCTGGTTGCTGAGCAGACTTCGAAAACTGGGGCGGAGCGTGGGGTGGGGTGAACTGGAGGCCTGCAGGAGTGTGTGGCTTGAGATTTAGGTGGAATTAACTCTCACTGGTTTCTTGGAGACTTGAGGGATAGCAGTGGGCTTTGTCTTCCCTTAGAAGGAATTGTGTTTCTGTTATTGTATGTTTAAGGAATTTTAGCACTGGTAGCCCTAGGATACAACAGACTGAGAACAAAGATCTCAATGGGATGTGGGGAGTGTTGCTCAGCTGTGGGAGGGTTTGGAGTTAGAGTCAGAGCTGGGGTTTGAACATTACTTCAGGACTATCTTGTTTAATCTTCCCCCGCCCCCCCCCCCCCCCCCCCCCCCCCCCCCCCCCCCCCCCCCCCCCCCCCGCCACCGGAGCATCAAAGGAAATAATCCAGGGACGCACTGGGGCTAGGAATGTGGGAACAGGTGCATGCAGGGTGGGTGGAGAGGGACAAAGTTGAGAATCAACTGGAGGACAGTGGGGGCCCAAGGAGGTCACAGGTCTGTGAGAAAATTGGTTGGAACTGGTAACCTGAATGATTCATTTTGTGTTGAAGATGTGTTAGTCATGTCTGCAGCAAGCTGGGACGAGAGGTGACCTGAGGCTAGAAATTGCGGATGAGTGGAAGATCCCACCAGGGCCTGGAGCTTCTGTACCGCAAGATGGGAGTGGACGGTGGGGTGAGCAGAAAGAATAAGAGCTATTATTAAAAGAGAAATTTGGGGATGGGAGAAATTATACTGAGGAGCTGCCGTGAGTCTCCTTTTCAGTTAAATGGGGATGTTTTGGAATAAAAACAGGCCCAGAGTGGGAAAATGGTCCTTTAGCATCACAAGGCTGGCGTAATTACTCCCAAAGAGTAGGGTCAAAGTTGTGTTTGTGGGAAAAAAACGCGCCCTCCTTATGTATCTCAGGCCTCGGGCTTTGGAAGAAAATTAATTGGTGCTGTAGCAAGGGGTGTTTGCCTTTAGGTCATTCGGGGAAAAGCAGCCTGCAGCATTTGCTGGGGGACAGAAGCTGGAGTTGAGACACGTATCATCTCCTCGCCATCCCTCCCAACCCACCCAGCCGTGCACACAGTTCTCAGAGGACGAGCAGAGCGCCGGGGAGAGGAACGCTCACTGACAGACTGACAGGACAGTCAAGAAGAGAATGGGCTGAGTCTGGCATCGCCCCACGGGAGGGGAAGGCTATCCCTATAAAGGAAAGGCTTAATGGGAGCACATTGTGGTAGGCTGAAGTGGAACAAGGGAAAGAGAGAACTAGGAACGGTCTGCAAGGGATGTTTGACTATGCCTCCTCTTATGTGCAAGTGATAGGAGCTATCATTTCTTAGACCAAGTCTGTTCTAAGCTCCTTTTTTAAAAATTCTTTTTTAAAATGTTTATTTATTTATTCTGAGAGACAGAGAGGGAGAGAGCACACACGCGAGCATGAGCAGGGGAGGGGCAGAGAGAGAATCCCAAGCAGACCCCACGCTATCAGTGCAGAGCCCGATGCAGGGCTCGATCTCATGAACCATGAGATCATGACCTGAGCTGAAATCAAGAACTGAACACTTAACCGACTGAGCCACCCAGGTGCCCCTGTTCTAAGCTCTTTTAAATTGATGGTCTCATGTAACCCTCACACCAGTCCTAAGAGAAGGTACTATCTCTGTTTTATAGATGAGAAATGAAAGGATTAAAAAAGTCCATAAGGCTTGCCCAAGGTCATTCCACTAGCCAGTGGTGACACCAGGATCTACCTCAGGCAGTGTGAGCCTAGAACTCAACTCTCAAACCCTGCACTGTGCTGGTACAAGGAGCCAGAAACAAAATGGTTGCACCTGCAGTGTGTGGGGTCTTTCCAGCTTTGCACACCTTTGACAAATAATGAATTCAACTGCCATCAGAAATGTAGCTATAGGGGCACCTGGCTGGCTCAGTTGAGTGTCCAACTCTTGATCTCAGCTTAGGTCTTGATCTTAGGATCTTGAGTTTGAGTCCTGTGTTGGGTTCCATGCTGGGCATGTGGGAAAAAAAAAAAAAAAAAAGAAGAAGCAGAGACTGGTGAAGACTGGTCAGGCCGTACTAGGAAAAGGAGAATCCTTTTAGCAGTCGTCTGACAGCCTGGTCTTCCACCTTGCTTGCCTAGACAGAGAGGATGAACAGATGACAAGTCTTAGAGATTTGGAGGGACATGTCACATGGGTTACCTCGCTGGCGATGGTGGTGGCAGTCTCCCACATCACATGACAGCTACTGAGACTCTGCTCTGATGGTGGCCCAGGACAGCAGAAGAGCTGAGCCCACCTCGGCACCCATGTGTCCATTAAATCAGCGTTCTTCAGGCAGCTGTATGTGACAGAAACAGGCCAGGGCCAAGGCAGACCTTCCAGAGAACAGAGTGATGGACACCTGGAGGAGAATGGTGGAGGGCCTCTGTTCATTCGTTCATTCGTTCAATCAGAAATGCTCATTGAGCAAGTACTCTGAGCCAGGTACTGTGTTACATGGTAAAAATACATGACCTGGTTTATGCCTTCAAGGTTTTAATAGTATAGATAGACAAATAAGCCAAATTCAACTGAGTATGAAAAGTGGGGAGCAAGTACAGTGGGCCATCTTGGGCTGGGGTGAGGTCAAGGATAAGTTCCTGGAAAAGGTGATATTCAAGCTGACACCTGAAAGTGGACAGGAGTGAGACAGGCCTGGGGTTGGGGGTAGTGGCAGGAAAGATGAGCTTTCCAGGTAGACCCAATAGCATGTGTAAAGGTCCACAGGTAAGGCAGAATGTGGACAATCTAGTTCTTTCTGGTTGGAAGCTGATGTCAGGGAAGCTGAGCCAAAGCAATACCATGAATGGCTTTGTAGACTTTGTCAAGGAATGTGGACTTTCTCCTGGGGCAATGGGGAACCCCTGAAGAGTCTCAAGAATGAGAGCAATGAGATCAGATATACTTAGTAAGATTACTCTGACTAAGGTGTGGAGGGTAGTTTGGAGGGAGTCCAGTTAGGGGGTTATTGAAGTTTTCCAAGCAAAAGATAATGGTCTGTGACCTCAGGTCTGTGTAAAACACCTCAAAACCAGGGGAGAAATCTTTTGGTGTGTGATTTGAGGACAGGCCTTCCTTTCCCAGTGTCCAGGGATCAGCGCACAATCCCTAAGTGCCAGCACGGACAGCTGCAGTTTACAAACAGAACAGCTCAAGGCTAAAGGTGCCCACAGTGAGTGAGGAGATTTGAAAGAAGCTTCCCCAGAAGAGACCAAAATTTCCATTAGATGTAGAAGAGGTGTCAAAACAGATTTTCTGGGGCTCAAGCCAAGTGTCATGGTCTGCCATTCAACCAGACAGGAAGTGCAGGTGAATTTCTAGGCTGGAAACTGATTCTCCTGTGGGACCATCTGAGCGGGAAGCAGGGACCCGAGAGCCACGGAGCTGAGGCCACAGCGGTTTCAGGGACTTTATAATGTCCCTAGATTTTCTATTTAAAAATTCGGTTGGATTGCTTTTCTGTAGGAACTAGCAATAAAACCCTGAAAATACAAAGGGTTATTACTTATTTCGCGTGCAGGCTGGTAGGTGTGACTGGTAGGCTACACCCTGCTGGGTGTGTGTGGGGGGCGGTTTGTGGTGAATGGCAGTTTGATAGTAGGTGGTAACTGCTGGAAAGAAGAAAAATCAGATTGGGGGCCTGAGGAAGAGGAATTGTGGTTGTTTGAAAATATGTCCTCAAATTCTTTGACATTCTGCGCTTCAAAAGTGGAGTGCTTCCTGTCCCCTTGCATGTGGGCCAAACTGAGTAACCTGATCCTAATGCCCAGAATGTGTCAAAAGTGACAGTGTGTGACTTCCCAGGTGAGGCCATGGAAGGTGTCATGGCTCTCTTGGCATTATTCCCTCAGGGGAAAGCCAGCTACTGTGTCTTGAGAACCTTCCAGCAGCCCTGAGGAGAAGCCCCCGTGCAGAGGAACAACTTACCACCACCATGTGGGTGAGCTGCCTCAGAGGTGGCTCTTCCACCCTCGCCCTCAGTCACACCTGCAGATGACTTTAGGTTCCAGCTTGCCAGTCATCCAGGCGAGACCCCAGACCCCAGAGGGAGATAAGTCACTCCTGATGTGTCTTCTCTAAATCATGACACACAAAAACTGTGAGATAATAAGTGAAGGTTGTTGTGTTACACCACTCAGTCGTGGGCCAGTTTGTTGCACAGTAACAGATCCTGATACAGGGACGAAGATGGCCTGGCCTGGGACTTAGAGGTGTGGCTCAAGGTTTAATTGAAGAGAGGATCTTTTGTTCCTTTACAGTGGGCTTCCCCACCTCAAAGCTTCATCTCTGTATTCATTCACACACACATCCATCCATCCATCCATCCACCCATCCATCTCTTCATCCATCCATCCATCCATCCATCCATCCATCCATCTCTCAGCCCATCCATCTCTCCATCAATCCATCCATCCATCCATCCATCCATCTCTCTACCCATCCATCCATCCATCCATCCATCCATCATCCGTCCATCCATCTGTCCATCCATCCGTCCATCCATCCATCCATCCATCCATCTGTCCATCCATCCATCCATCCATCATCCATCCATCCATCCATCCATCCATCATCCATCCATCATCCATCCGTCCATCCATCCATCCATCCATCCATCTCTCTGTCCATCCATTCATCCATCTTCCCACCCACACACCCAACCCTCAAACCACCCATCCATTCACAAAACATTTAGAGTATAAGCTCCAGACCAGAAAGAACTCTGTCTGCTTTATTTGTTTTCATGTCCCCAGTGTTTAGAGCCATGCCTCGCACATCGTTGGCACTCAACGTGTATTTGTTAAATACAGAGAATTCATTGTTCCCCTCCTCAGAGAGTTCTCAGTGTAATGGTAGCAGACAAGATGTCAATAATTGGAACTCAACAATGTTATAGTAGAGATAAGCACGGGGTAGGGTGGAGGACAGAGGAAAGGCCGGTACCTTGGAGTGACAGGTGCACAGTGGAGTCAGGAAAGGCTCCAAGGCCTGAGCTGAGTTTTAAAGGATGAACAGAGTAGCCCAGGAAGTTGAGGCAGGACTGGCGTGAGAGACAGTGGACCATCCAGAGAGCAGCAGAGTTCTGGGTGTCTGGAACTCCTTGGGCCCTTTGCCTGAAAGAGTGAGGAGTAGTCAGAAGGCACAGGCATGGGCAGCCAGCCACCTGACCTGGCCGGGGCACTGGGTACAGCCTCTTCAGGGTAGTGCTGGACAGTTAAGGAAATTCAGCCTCGCTATGGGTATCTCCACCCCACCCACACCACCAGCTTATTCTCGTCCTCACCTTACCTTCTATTTTCTCATCATTTTGGTCTGCTCACAATTTCAGTTCATTTTTTTCTGTGTGCTTAACACACAGTCACCCTTTAAGATCCAGTTCAAGAATCATCTCTTTTATGATACATAAAAGATCAATCTGCCCCTCTGGTAAAACTGACCTATGCTTACAGCCTCAGTTGTGCCTTTCATCCTGTCGATTTCAACACACACCACAGATGGACCCATTCTGTTGGCTTTCCCGGTTCAAATTCCTCGGAGAGAGAAATCGATTGGTCTGTCTTATTTAGTTACAAGTTACTAGCCACCCTAAAGTTTAGCTGCTTTTGGGATATGTTGTGGCCTGAATGTTTAATGTCACCTCAAAATTATTTTTTAATGTTTATTTATTTTTGAGAGAGAGAGAGAGAGAGAGAGTGAGTGGCAGGGCGGGGGGGGGGGGGGTGGTGCAGAGAGAGAGAGAGAGACAGAGAATCCCAAGCAGGCTTTGCACTGTCAGCAAGGAGCCCAATGCAGGGCTCAAACTCACAGACTGTGAGATCATGACCTGAGCCAAAACCAAGAGTCGGATGCTTAACCGACTGAGCCACCCAGGCCCCCATCACCTCAAAATTCTTATGTGGAATCCCTAACTCCCAATGTGATGGTATTTGGAGGTGGGGCCTTTCAGAGGTAATTAGGCTTCGATGAGCTCACGGGAGTGGGGACCCTTGACGAGATTAGTGTCCTTATCAGAAGAGGCCAGAGCTCACTGGCTCTCTCTTTCCCCACCATGTGAGGATAGAGTGAAAAGATGGCCATCTGCAAGCCAGAAAGAGAGGCTCATCCGGAACCCTGATCTTGGACTTCCCAGACTCCAGAACTATGAGAAGTAAATTTCTGTTGTTTAAGCCGCCCTGTCTGTGGCATTTTGTCACAGCAGTCCGAGCTGACTAGGACTGGACAGTTGTCTGTCCTTGGCCCGATCAGCTGTGGCACAGGGAGGCGGGCAGGGCTGCAAAGTACGAGAAGAGCCCCCTAGGGCAGCCTCTTCAGCAGAGTCCAAGGGCAGGGAAAATTCCTTTCGGAGGGGTTCTGAGCTATGAGAGTACAAATGGTAGACAAGAGGTTTTGGATCTTGTAGCAGACAGCTTTTGGTGCCTCGTGTTCACCTCCCCTTGGTCCACCCCTGATTTCAGTTGCTGCAGTGGTGGATGTTCTGTGCAAGCTCAAGATCACTGCTCTACAACAGGTCCCGCCTCCAGCACGCTCTACCTTCTCTCTCTGAGCGGCTCCGAGGCCACAGGAACTCTCTGCTGGGGGAGGAACGAGTGGGTAGTGCACCGCAGGATCCCTTCATCAGGGGAGGGGCTGGAACTGGGGGATAAACGCTGGAGCCTCCTGTCATACAGGTGGACAGTTCTGGGAGTGACTCAGTAAGGGGTCTTTGCAGAACTGAGCCCCGTTGCCTTCAGCAGCGGTGGCCCACGGCAACCACACGTGGGCTCATTCTCTTTGTCTCTCTCTTCCTGCTCCCCCATGCCTGCTTTCTGGACAATTTTATAAACCATCTGCACCCAAGTCTTAATCTTATGCTCTGCTCTCAGGGAACCCAACTGAGATTTACTCCGAAGGCAATAGGGAGAGCCCTTGAAATGTTTTTTCCCCCCCTTTCTAATAATAATCCTCTAATGAACTCGAGGCACTCTACCGAGCAGAGAAGTTACAAGTACAATACACTGTGGTCCTTGAACCTCAGGAGCTTATCACCTCCTCCTCCTATAACCTTTTCAGTGTTTTTATTTCCATGATCTCATTTGGCCCTCTCAGCAACCTTTCCAGAAATGTAGTGCAAACATCATTATTTCCACCTTATAGAAAAAGCAAAAGGAGGCAGAAAGGTTAAAGCAGTTTGCAAGGTCACGTAGCTAGCACATGGCCTTTTAAGCAATTAAAATCTGTGGCTGGGTTTATAAATTATCGTAGGTACGCAGAGAAAATGTAATGTTAAAAGCAACACATTTGCCATAATTTAATTATTCACTTGCCTTCATTATATTTTCTTTGCTTTTACTGTTTCTTCTCAACTTTCCAAATATTGTACTGGCTGTTAATCAGTGCTATATAATTTCTTCTGTGAAATTAGGTCAATGTACAACGTGTTAACATAACTTTCCTTTTATAGTTTAAACAACATTTTAGTAAAACTGAATCTTAACAGGAGAAGAAAAAAGAACCCTTTGATTACGACTGCATAATTTTAAACAGAAGGAAACGATGGGATTTGTATTTTAGAACACCCTGGTCTGAGGGCAGCAAGGAGAGATTGGAGGGGCAAGATTCTACGTTCCCTCTCTAGGCAGTTCCATTCCTTTCTGTGGCTTTAAATAACATCTGTGTGCTGATGACTCACGCATTTACATCTCTAGCCCCAACTTCTCTTCAGAGCTCCAGATTGGCAGATCCAGCCCTTAACTGTCAGCTCTATTTGGATGTCTCACAGGAGCTCAAACTTAGTGTGTCCACAGTAAACTCTTGATTTCCACTCTTCCCCCAAAATGTCCCTTTGAGACCTCCAAGTAGAGATGTCAGTCAGAGCGCGTGGTGAGTGGTATCACCGTAGCCCCAGGGGCTCAAGCCAGAAACCTGGAAGTCATTCCGGATCCCCTCTCTCTCACCTTCTGTATCCAGTCACTTAGCAACTCTGGCAAGTTATGTATTTCCTGAATGTGTCTCAGATCTGTTTACTTCTCCCCATCCTGGCCTCCATCACCTCTTGCCTGGAGCAGGGTCGGCGCCCCCTAACAGTCGTCTCTCCTTTCTGTTGAAATAGGGGTGAGGGGAAAGCGGAAGTTTTCCCTCTGATTGGCTTCATGCTTCCATGTGGAGCCACCTCCACGAGATGAACAGTACTGGCCTCTCTCCACCATCTGAGTGGTGAGTTTAGGGACTGGAATAGCCAGCATGGCTTAGCTTTCTCTCAGAATGATCTGCCTGGCTCAGGAAGGCTGTATTCGTCTTCTCGTGCTGTGTAACAAATTACCACAAACTTAGCAGCTTCACACAGCACACACATATCTCGCAGTTTCTGTGGGTCAAGACTCTGGGCGTCGTTTAGTTGGGACCTTCGTGTAGCTTTGGCAAAGTCGCAATCAAGGTGCCAGCAAGGACATCTTCATCTGGAGGCTCAACTGGGGAAGAATCGGCTTCCTTTGGGTTGTTAGCAGAATTCATGTACTTGAAGTTGTATGACTGAGAGCCTGGCTTTTTGCTGGCTGTCAGCTGGAGACCATCCTCAGATCCTAGGGGCTACCCATATGTGGGCTCCCTCAGCAAGGCTGCTTATTTCATCAAGCCAGCAAGGAGAATCTCTCGATCCAGCCTGCTATGATAAAGTCTTATATAAGGTTATGTAACCATGGACATGCTATCACCTTGGCCATAATGCAACCTAACTGAAACCGCATCACCTTTGCCGCATTCTACTGGTTAGAAGAAAGGCAGGTTCAGTTTGCACACAAGGGAAGGAATTACAGAAAAGCCTGGTTAGGAGGAGACAGAAAAGCACTGGGGGTCGCCTTAGGGTTTAACTGCTACAGAAGCATGTGCCGCGTTCTGCTTCTCCACCGGGAGGTTTATAGAATGGCCCCTTATAAGGGAGCCGCTGTCATACAGAACTGCCTGGTCCTGAGGGGTTAGGGGTTGGTAACTCTGTATAATTCTGGGACAAAGTATGAGAAGGCTCATTGTTGCCACACCTAAGCCACCTTCTCCAAACAAATAAACAAAAATTTTATCAGTTATGCAGATGCTATTTTGATTTCCTATTGTATAGGTGACTCTAGAGTCTCTCACATAATTCAGAACCCAGTTGGAGGATAGACAAATGTTATGTTTCTACTCCCTCAAGCCCAACATCCTCACCATTCTATTTTCCACAGAGAAGACAGATTGATCTCTTAAAAACATCAATTATGGATATTAGGAAGATAACAAGAAAATACTATGAACAACCTCATGTCAATAAATTCAACAAGTCAGATGAAATGGACAAATCCCTTGGAAGACACAAACTATTGAAGCTCTTTCGAGAAGAAATAGTCTTATATCTATGAAATATATTGAATTCATAGTTACAATTTTTTCTACAAAGAAAAATCCAGGCCCAAATTGTTTCTCTGGTGAATTCTACTAAAAATTTAAGGAAGAAAGAATCTCAGTTCTGTACAAACTCTTGCATAAAAACGAAGAGGAGGAGCTATGTCCCAACTCATTATTCGAGGCCAATATTACTCTGAAGCCAAAGCCAAAGAGATTATGAGAAACTATAGACCATATCCCTCATGAAGAAATAGGCAAAAAGTCTTAAAATTGTGGCAAATCAAATCTAACAGCATACAAAAATGATAGTAAAACATGGGGCATCTGTGTGGCTAAGTCAGTTAAGCATCCAACTCTTGATTTTGGCTCAGGTCATATCCCAGGGTTGGGGGATCGAGCTCCAGTGTGTAGACCGCTTGGGCTTCTCTCTCTCTCTCTCTCTCTCTCTCTCTCTCTGCCCCTCCCCTGCTTGTGTTCTTTCTCTCTCTCTCTCTCAAAAATAAATAAGTATACTTAAAGAAATGATAGTAAAACATGACCAAACATGTTTTGTCTCAGGAATGCAGGGTTGGTTTGCCATGAAAAAACCAGTCAATGTAATTCACTATATTTACCACCTGAAAAGAAAAGCCATATGGTCATCTAAATAGACGTAGGAAAACTCTCAAAAGCCAGGAATAGTATAATACTTTCCCAACTTGGGGCGCCTGGGTGGCTCAGTCGGTTAAGTGGCCGACTTCGGCTCAGGTCATGATCTCGCGGTCTGTGAGTTTGAGCCCCGCGTCAGGCTCTGTGCTGACAGCTCAGAACATGGAGCCTGTTTCAGATTCTGTGTCTCCCTCTCTCTGACCCTCCCCCGTTCATGCTCTGTCTCTCTCTCTCTCTCAAAAATAAATAAATGTTAAAAAATTTTTTTTTAATTAAAAAAAAAAAAGAAAAAGAAAAAAAAACTTTCCCAACTTGATAATGGGCATCTATGAAAAACCCAGAGCTAACATCATACCTAATGATGAAAAACCAAATGCTTTCTCACTAAAATTAGGAGATAGTAGACCAGACAACACTGTTAATCGGCTTGATCTACTTACATTTATAGACTGTTACAGCCCAGTCCTCTCTCACCACTTCTAGTCAACATTGTAGAAGTTCCGGCCAGTGTAATCAGAGAAGAAAAGAAAAGAAATAAAAGGTGTACAGATATTAGAAAGAAATAAGTAAAACCACCTTTATTGTCAGATGACATGATTGCCTATGTAGAAAAGAGCTACTAGAACTAAGTGAGTTTAGCAAATTTGGAGGATGCAAATACACAAAATCAAATGTATTTGTATACACATTAGCAGTTAACAATCAGAAAGTGAAATTTATAGAAAACAACACCACTTACAACAGTATAAGACATGAAATACTTAGGGACAAATCTGAGAAAAGATGTGAAGGATCTGTAAGCTGAAACCTATAAAGCGTTGTTGAGAAAAATTAAAGAAGACCTAAATAAATGCTTTGCTCATGGATTAGAAAACTCAATATGGTTATGATGTCAGTTTTCCCCAAATTGGCTCACAGACTCAATGTGATCCCAATCAAGATAAATTCCGGAAGGCTCTTTCCTTCTTTCTTTCTTTCTTTCTTTCTTTCTTTCTTTCTTTCTTTCTTTCTTTCTTTCCTTTCCCTTCCCTTCCCTTCCCTTCCCTTCCCTCCCCTTCCTTTACCTTCCCTTCCCTTTCCAGAAAATAATGAGTGGATTCTAAAATTCATATGGAGATTCAAAGGATCTAGAATAGTTAAACCAGATTTGAAAAAGAAGAACAACACTAGAGGTCTAACAACACTGAGCTCTGATACCAAGGGCTGAGCTACCACACTGCCCTGTTTTTGATGACTTCTTCAGCCTGCTTGGGCTCCAAAACTGCACATTGGCCCACCCCTAAGATCAAAACCCGCCTCATCCCTCCCAAACTCTGATACTCATTCTGTGATGTCCCCATCCCCATGTGACTATCCTTCTCATTCCTCTCAGGCTTTAAACTCTGCCACAGGTCAACTTTTTATCCAAAAGCTCCCTTTATCAGTTTGGACACCCACTGCCCCAGTCAAAGGAGGGATCTGGAGACTGGGAACACAGGCTTTAATCAACATTCTTGCAAGAGTGGGTGTCTGATGGGCAGGCACACTCAGGGCAGTTACAGCAGACAATTCATCTCCTAGCGTGAGTTCCCTCCCCTGATTCCTCATTGGCTGAGTACTACATTGGTTACAGACTTACCCAGAAGTCGCCTATGCTTATGTACGGCAAAAAATAGTCTGATTGGAACAAATGTACCTTCCCTGAGGTGACACAGACTCTGGTTCTTTGGCGCATGCTCAACGCAAAGCCTGTGAAAAATAAGCCCGTGAAATGGAGAGGGGGAAGAAGAACCAGGAAGTGAAGTGTCTAAGGGTTTGGGACTCCATTGTGGGGATGGGGGAGGTGTTCTAGACAGCACAGCTTTTATCTGGTATTTCTGAAAATGAATCATCTCATTTACTTCTCACACTGCATGGCTGTGATCTCAATCAGTTAACCATTTGTTTTTCCCTTTCCTTTGTTCCTGGGCAGACAGAAGCGTCTGAGGAATGTCAGACGTATTCCACCTTGGGGGGCAGGGGTGTTTGTTAGCTTGTGCTTTGCCCTCAGCTTGCCTTATGATCCCTCCTTCATCAATTAGGCTCTAATTATTGTATCCATTTTATGAAAAATCTACCCACACTGAAAAGGATTGTTCAGGTTCAAACCTGAGTACCACTGGCCACTTTGGTGTGGTCTCTGCACAAAGTAAAATGGAGTAGAGAGAAATGAGTAGGGGGAAATAATGAGCCATAATGAGAAACCCATATTTCTCCCTACTCATTATGGCTCATTATTTCCCCCTACTCATTTCTCTCTACTCCATTCTTTGTAAAGCTTTTTTACTCTCACTCCAGAATCTTCCAACCCATCTGGCTTCTTCTGCACTCCTCCCTATTCCACCCTTTCCTGTCTGTTTGTTAAGGTTCTTTAGATATCATCCAAGCCAACTCAAGCTAGTTTAAGTCAAAACGAGAACTTATTCCAGTCATGGAATCCAAAAAGGAGTTGACCATTGAGGTGCCTGGGAATAAGGACAACTCTAGGGGCTTACCATCAGATATTTGTGGGTCTGTCTTCTGGAGCAGAAGTCTTAAAATTTTTCACTGTGACTCACTGAAGAGGAGCGAAAACCTTGAAAGCTTTCAATTATTCCCAATTTCCAGAAGACAAAAGTCAGTGCAGCATGAATGATCACTGTACTAATACAATTGCCAGGGAGAATATACATGCATATGCATATACAGAAGCATGATGATGCCATTTGAATTATAATGCAGAGTTTTAAAGTCTAATTATTGAAAAATGATAGGCCCAAAAGATCACCACACAACCACCACAATAAACTAAACTGGTAATTATAAGCTAAATAATCAAGAAGCCAAATTTACATTTATTTATAATTAATGTAATTTATAATTAATGACCAATGTAATTAAGCCATTAAAACCCACAGTCAGTTCTACACAACATCGATGAGGCACTGGTGATGAAGTGTCATTACCCCAAATTGCAGGAATCCCAGTGCCCTGTGTGTCTGTGCCGTGAGAGCATCCCATCATTGCCAACTTGGCCCGGCAGACTGCTTCCTCAGCACAACATCAAATTAGAGTTCTCAGAACATTCTTCTAACAGTCACTTGAGTTTATGAATCCTAAATTGTAGCAACCCATAACGACCCATCTGCTAGATTATTAGAAAATAGCCCCTCATTATACATAAAAATTAATGGCATTACACAGTAAAGTCATTGCAAAGTGCAAGCCAAAGGGCTTGCACTTTGGGTCTGTTAGAGGCTCACCAGGGGCTCCCGTCGTACCTTGGGAGTCACTGCGCTGGGAATCGGCCATGATTTCCAGCCACGAACAGCTCATCTTCCTCCGATCAAAATCTCTAAATCCTAAGAGATGCGAATTGGCCCAGCTTGAGCTAGCTTGAACCAGGTGTCCACCCTAGAAACCAATCACCCGGGGGGTTGGAGAGCAGGGAGCAGGGCCTCTCAACAGGAAGTTGTTTTTTTGTTGCCACCGCCCTGTGCACGTGGAGGTCAATTCCCACAGAAGAGAACTCCACCGATGATAGCATCCACTAAAATAGCAACAACAATCAAAACTGAATCAGGGTCTGGGTGTCTGGGTGGCTCAGCCGGTCAGCTCAGATCACGTTCTTCCGGTTTTGTGGGTTTGAGCCCTGCATCGGGCCCTGTGCAGACAGCTCAGAGAGCCCGGAGCTTGCTTCAGATTCTGTGTCTCCCTCTCTCTCAGCCCCTCCCCTGCTTGTGCTCTGTCTCTCTTTCTCTCTCAAAAATAAATAAACATTAAAAGACCCCAAAAAACCCTGAATCAGGGTCATAGACTTATGCTGCCTTGGACGTCCAGAAAGAATTAGAATCTTTATTTAATCTCCAGCCTCTAGGTAGCTGGGAGAAAAATCTAGATTCAGTTCCACAGAGGGCAGTAATGTAAACAATACTTCTAGGCAATACACACTCTCTGTGTAAAAATGCTCAGTCTCCCAGATTCTGGAGTCTTTTTCCTACTCAGCCCTACTTCTACCGCCCCCTTGGAATCAAGTGGCAGTGTCCCTGGTTTCTGGAGTCTTCAGGACTTTATCTCTGGCCCCTGATTCTGGTTGCTGCCTACACTGCTAAAGCTGGCAACTAGAAGAATTTGTGATCTTGTCTCTCAGCCTGGGCAGGGCCCTACATTACTCCTTGGCTAACTCGGCCTCCCTTTAGAGTTACTGGCTGGGTGGAGATCCTTCTGAGTTTCTATCATGTTCCCCACCTGGCTCCCCAACGCTGGGGGTCCCTCCCAATCTTCTCTAGACCCTCGCTCTGCCTGACACAGCTACTTGGTTCTCATTAGCCATGCTTTGCCACCTGAGGTCTCTATGTCCTTAGAGCTTTTCACTTTGTGGATGTTTCAGAAGGTCAGCCTCAACAGTTGGCTGTGTGTGTGTGTGTTGTGGGGGGTGTGTGGTGTGTGTGTGTGGAGTGTGTGATGGGCGTGTATGTGTGTAAGGTGTGCATGGGGGGGGTAGTTTTCTCCTTTCTCTCTTTCTCACCTCCTCTTCCCCTAATCCCTTAGGACTGAAAAGAAAGGCTTTTATCACTTTCTGTCTGACATATCCCTCATCTATCACAGAGAGAGCTTTATGGCTCCACTGAGACTCTAAGAGCTGGTTTTTGATAGGCTTAAAGAAGAAGATAAAGGAATTTCGAAAATGATTATTGAATACCGTACTTGTTATGTCCCAGGCACTTTCTAACTACCTCTAAGTGTTAACAATGCTTGGTATCTAGAAGCAATCCAATTTGTTGAATGCATGCTTTATGTGTATTAGTGGATTAAATTCTCAAAACAATCCTCTGAGGTAGGTACTATTATTACTCCCATTTTACAGATAAGGAGAATAAGTCATAAAGAAATCCAGTAACTTGCTCAAGGTCACATAACTGGTAAATGGCAGGATCTGGATTTGAGCCCAGATATTGTACCCTGGAGTCTGTCATTTTAGCCAATTGGCAATTATAACTCTCTCAAGACGGTAGCTTGGATCTAAAGATAAATGTCTTGCTGAGAAATCTCATTTTAAGTGTCAATAGCAGAATATTAATTCTTTATTTCTTTTTGCCTTCTTTTGTGACAATTTAATCTTTCTGCAGGCTGATGGGTGCTTAGGGCTAGCAACAGGAAGGACAGATCCTCTGCAACGAAAGAGGAAAGCACATTAATGACTTTTCCAAAGATTGCCTTCTCGCTAGTAATAAGAATAATGGTAATAAGGGCATAGAAGCATTGAAAATAGTAATGTAATGGGGAAATATGGACGGTACCCGTCTAAGCACTGGTTTGGGAAATGAGCTCTTGACCAAGCAGGCATACTGCTAAGATCTTCTTGACAAGAGCTACTTCTGGAGCCTTGAGAGGTCCTCCAGCTACCTGGATGACAGATCTGTCCCAAGATGATGAGATCCTGTAGAACTGTTAGGGGATTCACCGCTCACCGAGGACTTTCTGACCACGTGGCCTCTCAAGGCGAGAGGATGCACTCAAGTCTCTGGCCTGACTGACAGTTACATTTTGCATGGTGAATAAATAAATGGGTTTCCTGCCCTGATGAGCCTGGGTAACACAAACTGCCCCTGGGAGATAGCCCCTATTTTGTTCTAAAAAAAAAAAAAATCAAATCACTGAACTAACAAGGTCGAGGACCAGACATGGAGAGTGGTGAACTGACCGAGACCAATGTCCTGCACGGGACCCGTCTGGGCAGTCAGGAATTCCTAGGGCTCACCCTCTCTGTCTCTGCCAGAATCTGACACCCCCTAAAAGACAAGGCAGAGACAAAGGCTTAACTGGGAGATTTTACCGGACAGACAGCCTCAGTGAGAGTCAGAGGGAGTGGAGCAGGGATGGAGAGAGCGAATTCAGAGCCGATTCGCACTGCCAGGCAGGCGGCCTCCTGGTGGCCTCACTGTGTGGGGCTGTCGGTAAAGCCGCTGACAGAGGGGTCACAGCTGTCTATCAGGAGGAGAGAAAGAGAAAGCACTTACCCATCAGCTTCCATCCTCTCTGGTCCGTCCCTCCACCAGCTGGCCAAGGTTAACCCCCCAGCACATACAGGTTCCCCGTCATGTGGGTAGGGAAGTGCCAGCTGGGAAGCCAGCAGTGCTGCGGTGACAGCTATCAGGTTGAGCCTGAAGACGGTCTTAGGCCACAGAGGACTGATGACCGCACGAGTGAGGGTAAGGCCAAGAGTTCCAGAGAGGTGTGCCTGCGGTACCCGCCTTCCTTGAGCTGCCACCACCAGTGGTGTGAGCTCAGGAGGGTCACTGGAGGCCTCAGGGCTTAGAGTCCTCATCCATGAAGGCAGGGGAGCAGGGGTGGGGTGGGGAGACGAGGCAGTAGACTCCATCATTAAAGCCCCTTGGACCCACGCTCCACAGAGAACAGAACTTCCAAACGAGACCTGAGGGAAAGGATGGGCCAGATAGCAGACTGGCAGGGAGGAGCAGGCCTCCTGGGGAAGGTGCATCCGGGGAGGGAAGGGCGGGGGCAGTTGAGACAGAAGAGGTGCAAAGGCTCCCAGGATGTGGGGACAAGGAAAATTCAGTTTGTGCACAACAGCAGGTGACTTGGGGACTGAGTGGGGATGGCGGCCTTTAAAGGTAGAGGGTTTGAAGACATGTGGTGTGATAGAGCGGGCGGGTGTCCGTGCCTTGATGCCAGCTCTGCTGTTGATGAGCTATGTGACCTTGGGCAAGTCAAATGCCAGGTCCCAGGTCTTTATCTCTAAAGTGAAGGAGGTATCTTAGGGCTCTCAGGATCCTTTGCTCACAGCAGGATGTGTCAGAGCTGAGGGGCCTCACTAGCTTTGCAGCTGACCCAGTTCTGGGGGGTGGGGCGGTCCTTTAAAAAAATTTTGTTTTAATTTATTTTAGAGGGAGAGAGTGTGCAAGTGGGGGAGAGGAGCAGAGGGAGAGAGGTAGAGAGAGAGAGAGAGAGATGTAGAGAGAGAATCCCAGGCAGGCTCCACGCTCAGTACGGAGCCTGACGTGGGGCTCGATCCCACTACCCTGGGATCATGACCTGAGCTGAAATCAAGAGCCAGACAGTCAACCGACTGAGCCACCCAGACACCACTGGGGGTGGCCTTTTTACCCCACAAGGACAAGGAGTGGTCATCTTACTGATGTGGCAGGCAGATATTCAGGTGTGGGGCCCCTGATGAAACAGCAGGGTTTCTACAAAGAGCAGGGACCCCTGAGGGGAAGCTGGACTAAGTAACAGCTGGTACTGGGGACGTGAGGCTGGGGCTATTTGGGCCCAGAGAGCTGGCTGGGCTCATCCTCTGGAGGAAGACTTACTTTTGCAAGCAAGACAGGAGGTAGCCAGTCCTTCCAGTGGCTGCTGTAACTGACCACCCAAGGTTCAAGCTCTCCTTCCATGATGTAGAGGCACTTCTGGCATGCAGCTATCTAGCCAAACACCATAGTTCTAACCCACTTGTCTCTGGCTGGGCCCAGAGGACTAGCTGTGGCCAAAAGAACCTAAGGAGAAATGATGTGTCTCATTTCCCAGCTGAGGGGACTGATGATCACTGTGTCTCCTCCAATTTCCTTCCCTTCCGCAGCCTCTGAAGGTTGCGTGTTAAAAATGGCACCATTACAGTAGGGCCGGGGCCTGGATCCCTGAGGAACATTGTTTCCCCAGGAACATTGTCATTGGACTTGTCAGGAGCAAGAAATAAACTTGCATTGCGTTAGCGCAATCATATTTTGGGGTCATTGTCATGGCACTTAGTCTATCTGCTATAGCTATACTAGAAACTTCCAATAAGCCCCAAGGCAAAGCTCAGCTATTTGGTGACCCACCACTTGGGGAACCTAAGATTGAGCCTGCTCATCAGTCCTGGGTGATATTTATTTTATTTATTTATGGAGAGCGTACCACAGGGCAAACCCTTTGTCCCTTCTGGGGATGCAGTGTTAGGATGACAAAATCCACAGTCCTGTGAGGCTTACGTGCCGGTGGAGGGAGACAGATAACAGGCTGGGGTGGGAGGAGTCCATCCTCTTGGAATGACTTAGAGGATCAAAACATAACTGCCTTTGCCTTCCCCTGCCCATAAAGTAAACTCAGCGGTGGTGATTTTCCTACAATAGAAACGTGTGCAGATCTCACGATTATTCTGCCCACGCCTGGGTTATAGACAATTCTCCTGCCTCTTTAAGTTGTAAAACAGCCTCAGTTTAAGAACTGGAATTTCAGGTGCAAGATAAAAATGGAACGTTTCAATTTCACCCAACGGTTGAACTAAAACCTCTGAGTTTTTACCTGTTGATGGCTTCCTGACTGCAAGGAAAGGGGTGTGGCCAATTCCTGCTTTCTCCTCCTTCATCTTCTACACAGTCTCAACTTCTCATCCCTTCCTAGCTAGTGTTCTGCTCCTTTCAGGGCAGGGGTTGTGTGTGTGAGGGGCAGGGGTGTGTGTGGTAAGGGAATGGGGCAGTTCTTTCTAGACTGGGAGGTTTGTGTTCTTTGAGTCTGGCAGATGTTTAAAGCTTACTCTTTCTTTGGAGAGTCCAATCAATGCCATTCTTTTGGCCCAGGAAGATGCATCTTAACTGTGAGGGGTTATTTTCTACTCTTTCATAGCCTCTAGGAACCTGGTCTTCTTCCTCAGCTTCTTGTTGCTGGAATGGATCACTGAACCTTCTAGAAACCCCCACTGGGCAGAACCCAAGACAACCCTTCTCTGATTTTTCTCTTGTGGTTTACATGGGTCCCCAGGAAACACTAGAGCATCTCTCATGTGTTTCCAAAACCAGCAGGTTTTGGAAGTGCAGACTGAACCGAGAAGAACACCCTCTATCCTGTTTTCCCAGACTAAGCACTTTAGTTTTCTCAGGTGAGAGTCAGGCACGAGTCCAATATCTGACACCTCTCCTCCCCTCTTGCCAACCTGAGAGGGTGCATAGGAAGCTCTCTGAGTGGTCCTCTAAAACCTCTCTCTGGGCTTGGGGGTGGGGGGTGGCTCTCCCCATCTTCCCCCTTCCCAAGGGTGGGAGGAGTCCACTCTCTTAGTGACTCCTCAAAACTCCTCCAACAACTCCTTCCAAAGAAATCCTCTACAAATCCTTCCTTTTTCATTACCTTACCTCTTTTTTCATATACTTCATGTGGCCGAGGGAACCTACAATCATGGAAATGTTCTTGACCATTTCCTTTGTAGATTTTGTAGACGATTATCGAGCTTTGAAATTTCACATCTATCGTCTCTTGGTATTTCAGTAGAAACTTCTACTTTAAAGTTGTGTTAACAGGTAAACAAACAAATGAAAGAGAAGGAAATTGCAGATAGTAATCAGCTGCATGAAGAAATGAGGTCGGGTTGATGGGACAGAGAGGCCCAGGGAAAGAAGAGCTAATTTAGAATGTGTGATCTGAGAAGGCATCTAGCTCTGAGAAGGTGGCAGTTTGAGCTTCGGCCTGAAGGACACCAGTTTCGCCAAGATCTGGGTATGTGTGTGGTGGTGGTGGTGGTGGTGGGGGGGAAACAGCATGTCAGGTGGTGGGTACAGCAAGTGCAGAATCCCAGGTGGGAATGAGTTTGGTGTGTTCAAGGAAGGATCTGGGGCTGGACTGAATCAGCAAGTGACACAGAACATTGGAGAGGTGGGCAAGACCCAGATCCCACAGGGCCTTGGATGTGGTAAGGGTTTTGGGTTTTAGTCTAACTCTAGGGGAAGCTATTGGAGGTTTTTGAGCAGGGAATGACCCCCAGGGAATGACCTAATCTGATTTATATTTAAAGAGAGCAATCAAAGGCATTGGAAGAAAGGAGGAGAAACTATTATAGAATAAAAGAGCCTTAAAGGACATAATGAGGGGCGCCTGGATGGCTCAGTTGGTTAAGTGTCTGACTTCGGGCTCAGGTCACTATCTTATGGTTTATGGGTTCAAGCCCCATGTCAGCACCAAGCCCGCTTTGAATGCTCTGTCCTCCTCTGCCCCTCCCCCACTTGCTATCTCCCTCAAAAATAAACATCAAAAAAAAAAAAAAAAGGACCAAATGAAACACAATGTATAGACCTGAAACCCTGCCCCATAGGGTTAATGAGGTAAAACTCACCAGCAAGACCCCCCACCTGACGCCTCCTCCTTCTTCATAGAAATGTTAACCTTATCTGTTGGAGAAAAACAATAGAAAGAGCCTAGATTAGTTTGAGCTCAACCACATAAACCTGCACGATGGACCATGACTCTCGGAACAGTTACCTGTACCTCATTATAATGTCAAAATCTCTGCCCAAGGAGGAGCACAATTTCATTAACATAACATAGGTTGCATGCATAGGCGTGTTTTCTGTCTGCCTTGACTTGCGGTGAGAAAACTCCCCTTTCTGTTGGAATATCCATCCTAACCCTAAATAAAAGGAACCGGTTCACCTTTTCTCCCGAGAGTCACGCTTTGCATCTTTTTATTTGCTGCAAACAAAGTTTCCTTTGTGGGGATAAGCCCACCTGGTGTAGTCTCTGTCTGTAAGTCACAAAAGAGCAAACTCACATTAGTTGGGTTACAGACTGGGGCGCCTGGGTGGCTCAGTAGGTTAAAGCAACTGACTTCAGCTCAGGTCATGATCTCATGGTTCTTGAGTCTGAGCCCTACTTAGGGCTCTGAGCTGACAGTTCGGAGTCTGGAGCCTGCTTCGGATTCTGTGTCTCCCTCTGTCTCTGCCTGCTCTTGCTCTGTCTCTTTGTCTAAAAAACAAACATTAAAAAAAAAAAAAGTTGGGTTACAGACCTAGTTTGGATCCTTATCCAAACAAACTACTTGTGAAAAGAGATCTTTGAGACAACCTAGCAAATTTGAATACGTACAAATTGATATTATCAATTGATATTAGATAATTATTAGATAATTATTAGATAATTATTGTTAATTTTGTTAAGTGTGATAGTTGCATGACTCTTAGGTTAAAAGAAAGTCTGTATTAGTTGGAGATGTATAATGCACAGGGGTTTAAGGGTGAGATGCCATGATATCTAAGATTTGATTTGACGAATCCTACACGCACAGAAGTCACGGAGGCTTTATTATACGTTGCTCTCTACTTAGGTATGTTTTCAAAAGTGTATATTAAAAGTTGCAAAGAAAATAATTTGGCTGTGGTGTGGAGAATGGGTTGCAGAGGCAAGAGGGGAAGCAAAGAGACCAGTTAGGAAGCAGTAAATCCAAAGAGGGGAGAGTGGGGGTGGTGGATTAGAGCAGGGTGGGAGGGTGCGGGTGCAGGTGGAAATAAAGACCCAGAGATTTTAGAGACAGAGCCAACAGAACTTGCAGAGCAGGTGTGAGGAAAATGGGAATAGCGTGGGTAAGAATAATGAGAAAGTGACTTTGGGGACAATGAGGGTGCCCGTCTTTCCACACCACTGCTTGCATTCTCAAATTCATCCTCACGAGACTGGGAGTGGCGAAATGGGGAACTAAGTCTCTTCGGATTATTCCTGTCTCATGTCAAATTTATGTTCTTGGGTTTGGGGCTGGGCTGAGCCCAAGTTAGCAACGCAAGTGTGGGGAGCTAGCAAAGAGGCAGGCAGAACAGGAGGACTGGCTAATGCGTCTGGAATAGTTGGGAATTCTGTAATTCTATACGGTGGGCAACGGGAAGAAATCACTTCCCACTAGGAGTTGTAGTCCTAAACCGTCAGGTAAATCCCTTGGTTTACCCACCCCTGGAATGAATGTTTTTTTCCACACTAGGGCCATACTGCATTTCAGCAGTAGAGCCCAGAAACACAGATCTCAAATTGACTCTTGGTTGGATCAATTATGCAAACACCCGTTTAGCTCCTAGAACACTAGGGAGCTTTGACTCAGCCACAAGGGCTGGTCCCAGCAAATGAACTCCTGACTGCCTGCGATCTGCCTCAAGGCAAAGCTGTTTGTGGGTAGGCATTTGTTTCTGGTGTCCCTCTTTCCTTTTCCTTTCTCTACAACCAGTAAGACAAATGGAGATGTGCACCTGTCCCTATGGATCTATCAACGGCTTGGGTTTTCTGGATATGATCTTGTCTAATGGGGCCAGCCCTTTTTCACCTGTGTGTTTCCGCCTATGCATGAAGCAGTTTTTGTTGTTGTTGCTAAAGCAGTCTGATGTCCTGGCACTGAAATACACACGCACACACAAAGTGCAAGGTGCTCTCATTGATCGTTAAGAGCAGAGGCTCTGAATGGTGCTTGGAATAGAGTTGGGACAGTGTTGGGTGGGAAGGCCAGACCCCAAGGGCAGCAGCTGCTTGGCCTATTCTATCATCCTACTCGATCCTTGATGGCCTCCCTCCACTTGGCCGTCCTTGTCATGTTGATCTCTAGAAAATCAAGTCACCCTGTACCTAACTTGCCCTTGGCCAATAATTTTTAGCTGCTTATTGAGCTGCTGGTGGTGTGTCTAATCCTTGCTCAGCTTATCCATGTGTGCTACCATTAGAGGATGCCATAAATCATCACTTAAGGACCATAATATCCACTCTAATGGTTAGAACACAGAGTGGCCCTCTCCCTTGTGACCCAGTGGCAGCGGCAAGCTCCTAGAATAGATCCCCTATTGTTTTCTTAACAACGTCAGTCTTCAGAGTTAGAGTCTCACATCTCACTACTCATAGCGCATTTTTCTTTAGAACCTGCTCACTCCTGTGCTTTCTCTGCCACCAGAGACTAGCACCTGCTTTTCAGCTGTCACTTAAGGATACCCCATTAAGAAGCAGCCCTAGCAACCTGCCCTCAGACGAATCATTTAATGCGTCTGAATCATATTTCCTTCTCAGGTAACTAAGAGGAACATTCTTCCCTTCCTCCTTTCTCGGCATTGTGCTAGGGCCGGAGGAGGCGGGGATGGGCGGAGGTTGCTGGAATGACCCAATGAGACGTGACTTGCGAATATCCTTTACAAGATACAAGACCCTGCACCAAGCTAGCAATCGTAATAATGAAGAATTGTCGGCAGGAGTTGGGACGTATACATACAGCAACAGATAAGCGTGTCTTTTTTACTCAACAAACCTGTATCGAGAATGTGCCAAGCACTGTGCTGCATACACCTAAGAAAATAGGTGCTTACAATCCATAGTGATAAGATCTATGGTAATGCCGAGTCCCTGATGAGAGTGCACAGAAAATACATCTAACCTGGACTAAGAGAGTTCAGAGGAGACCCCCCCCCCCCCCCCCCCCGGAAAAGGTGTTGCACGTGTGCAAACCTGAGCCAAAAGAGAGACTGGAAAATCGTCTGGAAAATAGGTAGAATCTCAGTTATGGAGGGTTTGGGACATCGGGGCATAATTGAAAGGTCTTGCTAGAGGCATGATCAGCGTTGTCAGCAAACCATATGGGGAACATTTCAGAAGGAGGAAAGACTGCCTGAGGGAGATCAGTGAGAAGGCTACTGGGATAAGCTGGTTAAAAGATTTTAATAGCATGATCTAAGATAATGCCGGAGGGTTGAAGAGAAGTGGATGGGTTTCAGGGATATTCGGGAGGTAAAATCAATGGCGTTTGTTGTTGAATTTGATATGGGGATGGGAGTAGAAGGGATGGTGAAGGGTGACACCCCGATTTCTAGCTTGGATGGTGGTGCCATTCATTCAGATCAGGATTAAGGAAGAAGGATTGCCATATACAGTGATCATTTTGATGTGGGCAATGATCCGTTTTCAGGGCCTATGGATTCCATGTAGAGATATACACAGTATTTGGATATTCTGCCATTTGTTCCGTGATGCTCGCCTGCCCGTAACTCCAGGAAGGGACAGAATTACAGACCACATGGGTCTCACATGACTGCCAATGCTGACTAGACATGTAATACAGGTCAGACACAAAGGCAGTGAATACAAGGGCTGACCGGTAAGTTTTTGTGTGTGGTCTGACTCAAATGAGTGAGTTATGCCAATCAGATTTTGTCTCTGTTTGCCAATCAGATTTTGCCAATCAGCTTCAACCAAGCCACCGAGTCTTGCCAGTCATTAATGGACATTGGCGTTGGAAAGTTTTAGAGTCAGGGGTCGTGGTAGCAGCCACTGGGGCCACATGTCAGTTGTTGAGAGGGTAGTAAATATTTAAATGTTAAATAAGCTTGCATTTAACCTTTTTACTTTAGTTCTTTTAAGTGTGTAACCAGAGAAGTCACAATTAGAATAGAAATTGGTACCAGGAGTGGGGTTCAAACCGATAGAGCCTCAACACAGGAGACTAGCTATGGTATTATTGGGATGATATACGATAAAAAATTGTTTTCATTGTAGGATAGGAAATTTGCAGTCTGTGATTTTTGGTGGAAAAACAACTAATTAGGTCGGCATCTGCTATCCCTTGAGACTCAGGCCGTATGCATACCAAAGGTGAAGCTTTGGGAGGCTTGATGCCTGAATGTAAGGATAATGAAGCAGATTATTTATTGCTTACAACCTTAGATAATGGCCAGCAGCAAAGAGGCAGTTTCTGTCAAGAATGCCTGTCTGTGAGCAACTAAGAAAAACAGGGGGATTATGTAACTCTGGTGCAGAAAGCCCATTTTGCCTGTAGCTGGAGCTCTCTGATTGCTTACAGCCAAGTCCAGAAACCAAACCGTGGTCTTGCCAAACTGTGGTCTGGTCCTAATTTTCCGTCTCATTGAATTTCTAGTGCCAAAGTTAAAGCTCTGATTGACAAAGATGGATGTCCAGGCCATTGGAAAAGAATTCTTTGGGAGGAGGAGTTGCTGGGGAACATGACGCCCCTCAATGTCCCTCCCAGGCATTTCTCACTCCATCTTCCCCACAAAACAAGGAGAATCTTCCCACTGAGAGGCAAGTCTCACAGTGAGGGTGGGAGTACGGATAAGGAAGACAGAGGAGGAAAGACATTCCACTTGCAGTTACAGCCTTTCTGTGCCATGAGGCATCAGCTATTAAGAAAAGGACAGTCAGATGGAAGAAGCTAATCCTGGGCTCTAAACAGCAAGAGATTTGGGAGCCTGGTCCTCAGGATTCATTTGGGCTGTTTAGAATAGGCGGTCTTCTAAGGACATTGGCTTTACCGTGTCAGCCAGGGGTCCTCTGTTTCTACAGGATTTGACATACGCTTGGACCAGGAGCCACCGTGTGGTACTTGCCCCGGAGATCTCTTCTTGCCTCTATTTTTTTTCTTTCCTCTACTTTTCTGAGTGATTCTCCCCCACCTCCCCCCCCCCCCTGCAACACCCTGCGCTGTCATTCTGTTTTTGTCCGTTGCAGGATATTGGGGGAATGGCAGAGGTTAAATTTACCATTTCATTCATAGATTATAAGAAAGTGAGGGGTCGTGTTTGGACAGGACCCCTCAGAACTGGAAGAGGAATGGACAGAACCTGAATATTGTGGATTCTGAGGCCAGCAAGCAACCTCTACAGCAGCCTCGGGACACTCACTGACTCTGAATGAGGAGCAGAATGTGACTTTCCATTCTGTCAGGGAGACGCATGATTTATAGTTGTAAATGACTGTAAAGTTGACTTATAGTTGTAGATGTGATCAAGTTAGATAAGAACATCCTTGAAAATATCTGAATAGGGGCACCTGGGTGGCTCAGTCGGTTAAGCGTCCGACTTCAGCTCAGGTCAAGATCTCGCGGTTTGTGAGTTCGAGCCCCGCGTCGGGCTCTGTGCTGACAGCTCGAGCCTGGAGCCTGTTTCAGATTCTGTGTCTCCCTCTCTCTCTGCCCCTCCTCACTCACGCTCTGTCTCTCTCTGTCTCTGAAAAATGAATAAACCTTAAAAAAAAAAAAAAAAGAAAATATCTGAATAGGGAGAAAGTTATGTGTGCCAGGCAGGGCAAGCAGAAGAATACAATTGACAGGCTTTTATTATTTGTCCTGTCCAGTGAGGCCACAAGGGACAGCTCTATATGCAACACGAGCCCCTCCCTCTCATAGAGCCAATAGTTGGCTCTCTATTGGATCTGCAATGGACACCTAACCCTGGGCAGCCATCCTCTGACTCGTTGTCTGGATCAAATGGACAGACTCATCCAAGAAGACTTTTTCTCCCAACACTTGAACCAGGAGACATGGCATCTATTGCCACTTGCAGTGGGCTCTGGGCTTGGGCCTTAAACCCTTGGAGGCTGATAAGTAGGCAGAGGTAGGTGGTGGGGGGCAAGAGAACAGAGCAGACCCTAAAGCCAGGGAGACAGAGTTGCTGCTTCCATTCTTAATGGGTTGGCCCAGATCTCAAGTGTAGATCCTCTCAGATCTGACAAGGTTTTACTTTCTGTCCTTGAAGTTCATTGGATTTCTGTCTTCTTACAACGAGTCTCAAACTGTAGTGGAAAGCTAGAGTTCAGGAGAGAGATCTGGATAGGAATATGGTTTCCAGACCCATCTACATTTCCATGGAATGAAGACTTTGGGAGTGGATGAAGTCGCCCCAGGGAATGTATAGAGGGAAGCAGAAAATGTTGCCATTCTGTTCGTTGTAAATACATTTCATGCTTGAAAAGACACTAAATGCGTGTATGTATTATTTTACTTACCCTTCTAAACAACTCTGTGAGGTAGCTGGTATTACTATCCTAATTTTACAAATAAGGGCAGGTGATAAAAAGGATGAAGTCCTGTTGCTCAGGTCACACAGCCTTAGCAACAGCAGCGATGGGTCCTGTCTTCTGGCTGGTCCATTCTCTCCTTGGGTGGGCAACACATGGTAACTCGAGGAACCGGCATTGCCAGATATTTGCAGAGAAGTTGGTGAGAGAATAAATGAAATGAGGGACATTTATGCCCAGAGCCCCCTTGTTTCCCTTTGTGGGGTTCTTCCTCCCTGGCCCCAGTGACCAGCCTACTGCTCTATAGCACCTCTTCGGGAGACCACTGATGCCCCCTCATCGGAGCAGGGAGGGGTCTGTGCTCCAGTTATCCCTCCCAAGGTCAATTCCCAGTCCCCCAGGGCCATATTTAATGCTCCCAAATTCTACTGGTTGGGGGTGGGTAGTGGGGGAGAGATTTGGTAAGTAGTATTTTGTGGAAAAAGGGTTACATGGTCAGATCGTTTGGGAAATCCCAAGTTAAATAAACACAAAAATTCCTTTATTCTTCTCAGAGCATTAAATGTATTAATGTGCATCTCCCCAAGGGGCATATCATTGGAAGAATTTCCCAAACTTACTTGACCACAGAATGACTTCCGAAAGTGGTGGTGTTCAAAGCCATCATGGGGAAGGGGAGAAGGACAATACGGAGGTAGGAGCCTGGAGGCCTACAAGAACATCTCATGCCTACCTTCAGGGTTAGCAATTACCTACTCCCTACATGCTGGGGCTGGCCTTGACTGGAAATCTCCACTGATGTGTGTGTGTGTGTGTGTGTGTGTGTGTGTGTGCATGTGCGTGTGTGTGCGTGTGTGTATGTGTGTGTTGAGCAAGTGTGTGTGTGTATCCATGCATCCATGCACATAGGCATAATTCCTGTCTCTCAGCTCAGAGGCAGGAACCAGACTGATTTTTAACACTTAGTTCTTAAGGTCTCTTATCCCCTAATATTTGTTCAGGTCTCTTTGAGGCCTCTTTGTTCAACAAGGCATACATAAGGCCTCTCTTGGGCTCTGTTTTGTTGGAATGTGGCGGGGCCAGGTGGGGGGCTTATTCTTCCAAGGCCAGAAAGGAGAACGGGCCAAGTGAGGAGGGCACTTGCCCTACTGCCAGCCCTGACCCCTTGGGGCCTCTCTCTTGGGACCGCCCTGCCTACTGAGGATGGGTTGGGAGAAGCCTTTGCAGAGGATTTCTCTCAAATTGACACTCTCTGTTTATTTTTGCACCCCTAATTACCCTTTCAACTTGCCATGGCTTATTTTTAGAGGTTTCCCATCCACCTCATTAACAGCTCGTAAGAGTTCCTGTCTCATATTTCTACCGTTTATACCCTTAATTAAACACAGCGGCCTTTGTTATCTCTGAGTAGTGGCCTTGTTAGAATTTAAATAGGATGCCTTGCATATCGGTTAACTGCTTTTTAAGCATTCCGGCCCTTTCCTCCAACCCTTTTGTGTGCCACTGGGATATCTAGAGCCCTGTCTCCCGGGGGCTCTCTCTGTTCCCTTTGGTTATTCTTTTCCTAATCAAGGGCTGGTGTACAAGAAGCTTTGGGTTCTGGCTGCTCTGTTTTGTGGTTTGGCTTTGTTTTCTTTATTTTTTTTTGGTGGGGGCACCTTTGGCCTCCTTCCTCTCCCCCTCCTGGAGTTACAAGGGAAGAGGTTGGTTGGGACTTTTTCAAGCTTTGCCATCCCATGTGTGAACAGAACAGCGATAGTTAATTAAATGCACACCAGGACTCAGATCCCTGACCTTAACACCTGCTGATCCTCCCACCTCATCAGGAAAGCGCTGCCTAATTACCTTTTCCTGCTGGCCCAGTTTATTTTCAAACCTTCTTAGTGGGACTGGCCAAAATATTGAAGGCATCCATCATCAGAGGCACCCGATCCCAGGTACCGCCTCGCAGAGAGAGGGAGGCCGGCACGGCACAGCGACAGCTCTCTGGGGACACAGTGGCATGGGCCCAGGTTGTTGGGATAGGAAGGAAGATGTTTCCCCAGCAGTGTCTGGGGGACCTTGGAGGAACCTACGCTTTAGGTAAGGAAGTGCAGTGGTCTGGCCCTCATGGCCGGCCCTCATGGCCTGGGCTCAGTCTGCCTGTGGAGCTCACGGCCTCTCTGGCAAGAGATAAAAATGTTGTTGCACTGATGGCTCAGGGACAACCCGTGGGAAGCAGGTGGAGGGGGTGCCTGAGCCCTGCGGAGTTAGGACAGAGCAGTTAGGGTCGGAGTCACCTAGGCTGGAATCTCAGCTCTCCTCCTTGGCTTTGGGCGATCGACTTGACTTCTCTTGCTTGTTTCCTTATGTGTATTATGAAACAGTACTCATGCTACCTACCTCATAGGACTGATGTCAGAACCAGTCCGGTCGTGCATGAAAAGAACCTAGCATGGAGACTGACACATCACAGTCACTTAACGGATGACAGCTGCTATGATGAATGTTGGTGTTATTGGAAAATAATGGTCACTGCAGTCCTAAGTGGCCACTCTAGACCATAGGTGCAGTGTAAGGACTTCAAGAACCTTCCAAATATGCATTCTCTTTAGCCCATTTCTCCCGGAAACAACCCTGGGTTCTGTGGATGGTGTAGGATGATTCTGGGACATTGTGATGATGTTGATTTTAGCCTGTAGGAGAGAGAGTTCATCTACTCATTCATTCATATTCCCAATGTATCCAAAAATCATTTATCAAGCACCTACTAAGTGCCCGACACTGTGCAAAGTACAGTAGGGGCATCAGCTCTCAAGTGGCCTCTGCCCTTTTGGGGAAGACCCTCCTTATAATGGACATCAGAGTGAAATGTCTTCTAAAAGAAGAAATGAACACTGTACTTACAGGACAGAGAAGAAGGAGCTGACCTGGGACAGGCCGAACTCAGGGAAGATGGGGGAAGGACATTTGAGCAGGAACGTGAAAGACAAGAAAGTTTTCCAGGGGCAAAGGAGGGGTAGAAGAATACTCCAGAGCAAGGGAACAGCGTGAGCACAGGTGTCTGGAAATGCTGCCTGTGTGAAGAGAGAAGGTGAATGGGTAGGGTCAGGTGGCACTGAACCAGAATGCCATAGAAAGGAATCTGAAGGAATGGGGCCAAAGAGAAGGGACAGTGGACAAAGGCTCCAGAGAGCTGGCTAACTAGGACTGTGTGAACATAGACTGGGTCCCCACCTTTCATGACCAGGGGACCCCTCCTGTTAATTTACCCCCATAGATCTCGTTGGATTTCAGCCGTGTGACAAATCATATTTATTAATATCCGTGAGGCTGTATTGAGGTAAATGTACAGTTTCTAGTAGTTCTTTTAAATTTTTAAAAATATTTATTTGAGGGGCGCCTGGGTACCTCAGTCGGTTAAGCGGCCGACTTCAGCTCAGGTCATGATCTCACAATCTGTGAGTTCGAGCCCCGCGTTGGGCTCTGTGCTGACAGCTCAGAGCGTGGAGGCTGTTTCAGATTCTGTGTCTCCCTCTCTCTGACCCTCCCCCGTTCATGCTCTGTCTTTCTCTGTCTCAAAAATAAATAAACGTTAAAAAAATTTTTTTAAAATATTTATTTGAGAGAGAAAAGGAGTATGTGAGTAGTGAGGGAGTAGAGAGGGAGAGAGAGAATCCCAAGCAGTCTCTGTGCTGTCAGTGCAGAGCTGGATGCAGGGCTCGATCTCACAAACAAGGAGATCATGACCGGAGCCGACATCATGAGTCGGACGCTTAACCAACTGAGCCATCCAGGCGCCCTAGTAGTTCTTTTAAGTTCTTTTATCCAGGATCCCTGGATAATCTGTAAATGTCACTTTGGGAACCCAGGTGGGTAGAGAAGTCAAGGAGCAGAGCTATACAGCCTCCTTAGTAAATGCCTGCAGTCATCCGGGGCCAGAGGTGAAGGGGCAGAGGTGTGGTTGCTGAAAGTCAGGACGGGTATGAGACCGACTGGGCGGGATGGACAGGAATTAGTGAGTGACTGGGGCTGAGGAGAGGGAGGAATAGAAAACGATTCGGAGGCCCTGGGCCTGGTGGTAAGAATATGAGCGGTGCCATCACCAAGAGAGGGGGCCCAGGAGGGCTGGCAGCCAGAGGGAGGACAGTTGAGAGTAGGCCGTGCTGAGTTTGAGGTCCCCAAAGTCACCCACCTGGAGTTCTCCCACAGGAACTTGGGAGCTTGCGAGGCATCTCAAGACATTTTCTCATGGCAGGAAAACAGACTCAGCTGACCTCCCGTCCTCAGACCCAATGCATAGGTGGAATCCCATGCATAGGTGGGACTAGCACCCCTCTCACCCTCTGCTCCAGTCAGTCCCTGATTGCAGAGACTTCCCTAAAATTCTCTAGGATCTGTCCATTGGAAAAGACTGGGTTAGGGAGAGGGGTGGGGGTGGGGGCTCTGGAAGAGGTGCCAGGCCGGGGCAGCACTCCCACTCCGCCACTGCCTCCTGTCCCTGCCTGTGCCCAGTCTGCAGTCAGCTAGTTTAGAACAGATGCTCACAGTCATGATCAACCTGTTTGCCTCGGCTTTTCCTCCGTGGTGACGCAGAACAAGGGTGCAGGGAGGGAAGCAGATGGCTTGCCCTGCTGCAGTAGGGACTGAATTGCAGTGTCATGGGTGGGGGGGGGGGTGACTGTTAGGGCACCGGGCAGAGCTCCCACCTTGGGTGCCTTTGCCGCTAACACCCCCTCCTGTTCAGACTGACGGCGTGTGGTCCATAGGGCTGCCGGACAGATATCCAGGGTGGGAATACACCCACGCCGAGACTGCCCAGGAACACAGCCCTCGGTGACTACCCACCGTGTGGAATTCAGAATATGGTCACCCTGTGAGCCGGGTCTGGATCAAGGTCTTCATGATTAGGAACGACTGTCCCACTCCAGGTAGGGCCAAATCTCAAATCCTGGGACCAACTGTTCCTCAGAGCCTGGGTCTGGAATTTACTGGCATCGGAATCATCCGCCAGCTTGTTGATGCACCCATGCCTAGGCTCTACCCTTGGTGCAGTACACCAGGATCTCTGTGGTCTGCAATTGACATTTGGAGCAATGGCTCCAGGCGGTTCAAGTACGCAGTAAGGTTTGAGAGCCGCTGCTGGAAACCATTGCCATTAGCGTTATGCTTGGGCTTCTAGAGATTATTTTCTCAACCACACACTTGCCGTTCTGAATCTGGATACCTGACTGTGGTCTTGGCTCACGTGTCCCCTCCCTGGTGGCAGGTGCTTCCTCTCTGACAGGCCCACTGCAATGGGGCATCTGAATGTGTAGGGTGGTGGGAGGGAGCCAAACAAGGAAAGCCCTTCGATCCTCGCTACGGGTGGAGGACAAGAGCACGTGTGGGGACAAGGCAGGGCATACTGGGGTACATAGTATGGGCCAGCAGCTGCTTCAGGACTGTGGTGGGGGTCTCCCCTGCCCCAGGCTGGGGAGGCTTTTCCAGGAGGTGGCCTCAAAGAGTGAATGTTTATGTTTATATTTCCCAGGGGAGAGGAGGGCATCCTGATGAAAGAATCTACATAAGTAAAGCCTGAGGAGAGGCGGGGTTGCCTTTGGAAATGGCAGTGGGGACCCATGAGGCATCCTGAACGCCAGATTAATCCATTACCAGTTTCATGTAAAGCAAAGTCCTTGATAATATTTAACATTTTATGCAAGCAGTAATCATTCCTTCCCCCCCCAATGGGCAAAAGGGGAGTCAGTAACAGTTTCTGAGTAATGGTGGAATGTATTCTAAAGGTGTGACGATAATGAAATTACCAGGGAGGTGAAGACTGGCGTTTTAGGGGCTGAGAAGTAGTTGTCTAGGGGCCAAACCTGATCAGTATGCCTGGTGGGTTTTGTTGTTTTTTTTTTAATTTCAATTTGAATGTCTTTAGATACAGCTTGCCCCCTCTGGTGCCCACAACCTGCCACTCTACCTTTGATTTACAGCCTTACACATTTCTGCCACCTGCTTAGCCCCTGACGTCTTCGTGTTTCCAATCGCAAGATGGGCACAGAGGCGGGAGAGAAGTGGGAATCCCAAGCAGTGGAGACTATGGCAGTAATCTACGAGGGAAGCGATGGTCTAGAGTGGGGTCAGTGAGACAACACAGAGAAAGAAAGAAATGTGGCATTGCGGCGCACGCAGGGAGAGAAGGGAGTCCGGGATTAAACACGTGGGGGAAGGCTACTGAAGTCCAAAGACAGAAAGAGAGCCAGCTGGGCTGCAGCAGGACGTCCAAGAGCCTTGTGTATGGCAGGTGGCAGTTTGGTGCTCTGGAAAGTAATGGCAGCTGGGGACGGATAGGCAGCAGCTGGAAGTCGTATGGGGCTGGGGGTGGATGAAATTGTGTAGACAGCTGGGGGGAGGCCAAGGACTGGGCCTGGGGGCCTTTCCTCTCTATGGGTATATGCCTAAGAGTTGGGGTGGTTGCAAAACTGGCTCCGTGACAGATGCCGGAGTCAGGAGAGAACCTCCAGGAGGGAGGGCGAGCACACAGGAGACGCTCTGCGAGATGGACTGTGAACACCTGCTTGCTGTACTGAGCTGTGGCTTTGTGTACTGGTGGGAGGGCCAGGGGGGACGGTGTCCCTGTGGTTTGGCTCTGCTCTAAGCGAGAGCACCCTCAGGTGGTGGGGCTCCCGTGTTTGACTTCGCCCCGGGGGCTGCACCGACCTCCTGCGCAACCTGGCTTTGAACCGGACCGTGGAAGGGTGGCTCTCCTCTGACACGTCCCTGTGCGTTCTCCGTGCAACTGGGGTTGGCCAAAGCTGAGCTGTCGCCGTTCTGGGCTGGCTCACCCTGTCCTGCTCCCAGGCAGCTTAGAACGCCGTGGCCCTCCTCTGCTCCTCAAGCTCTGCGAGGTAAGCGGGGCTTGCAGGAACTTTCAAGTCTGCCTCGGTCACTCAGACTTCCACCGGCTGGTTTTCCATGCGGGTTTTAACCACTCCGTCTCCTTGCACCTCGGTGCCCATAAGGTTGTGGACACCGGCTGCTGAGCTGTGGATGATGGTGGGAAAACTCACTTTGGGGGTTAGAGATGGAGTCTGGGATGAAAACTACTCCGTGCTGCTTGGCTTTACATTCTTCCCCAAAGCACAAATCCAGCTGGTTTGTTCCCCGGGTTTGTCTCTGAGCAGTAGATCTGGTATTTATAGAGGACCGAACCGAGGGCCAATCAGCTCAGAATGGAAATTCCTGAGCCTGGAGTTCTCTGGAGGAACTGGCTCTTGGCTTTCCCTCTCCCTGGAGTTCAGCTAAGGTTTTCTCTTGCAAACTTGTAAGCTCTGAGGAGTTTGAAGACACCTAAATGGAGGATCTCCATGAAAACACGGATTGTCCTTCTCTTGGCATGGACACCTGGTGTGCTTTTCATAGTCAGTGGCAAGAACGTGGGCAAAAGGCAAGGAGAAAGGAACCCGGGGCTGGGGGCCAAGGGGCAGCTGCAGCGGCCGGCTCTCTGAGGGTGACGGGCATTGTCTCCCGTTCCTTCAGCCTCTGGGACCTCCCGCTTCTGAAATTATGTGCCTGTGCTAACCCACCGGGCAGCAACCAGAATTGGTTGTTTGCACAGACCTTCCAGCTGCAAGGAAAAGGGATCGTGAGTTCTCTGACATTTCAAAAGAGAGCTGGAATGAGTGAGATATCAACGGACACATTCGTTAAATGTCACCACTTTTGTTTCTCCTCAACGCTCAGTGCTTACGTTGTTCTAAATTAATTACCCAGCCACTTGATTTATTCTGTACATCCCCCTCCCCGCTCCCTCCCACCCTCTCCAGGCTTGGGAGCGGCAGGCAATGCAGTGTCACTCCCTTTGTTCTCAAGTTACTCAGCTGTGAAAGGTGAGCAGGCCTTCAAGGAGGGGGGACGGGGTCCGGGCGACACTGGCGGCTGCGGTTTGCTCCCGGGCTGCAGACCGGAAGCTGAGCCTGACCACCGCAATCGATGCAACTCCACCTCTGGCTTATGGATGGGGGAAAGAGGCTCAGAGAGGTTGAAAGACCTGCCCGGGTTAGACCGGGCTGAACCCAGATCTTCTGGCCCTGGAGTTTACCAAATGTGATGGTGGTGAAGAGATGACTCCGTCCTCACGTGGCGCATCTGGTAGGAGGCAGCACAGCATGTCGGGTAGCCACTGGGATGGAAGAGAACGGAGAAGACAGTTCTACCCTTAGTTTCCTGGCCAGGGAGAGAGCAAGCCGGAAGCATCAGGGAAGCCACGGGTTCAAGACCAGGAGGCACAGGAATAGCCTCTCTGCGTAAGAGGTCAGGCATGTTTGGACCATCTGGAAGAGAGAGTTGGCAGTCATTTAAGGAAGACAGTTGGGAAGCTCTCTGGTTCTTTGATTTCACAATCCATTTTAACTGTGCAGTGTCATTGTCAGTAATGTCTCCAGGGAGATGAAGGACTGTGGTCCCAAGGGGCAGGAGGCCTTCCCACCGTGATTAGCAAATCCTCTGTCATCTCAGAGACTCGCGTTTCCAAACACACTGAGAATTTCTAGCCATGGGTTTCCATTCCTCATTGTCACAGCCCGAAGGGTCCCCACACACCTGGCTCAGACACAGACCGCAAGGTAAAGCGACAGAGGAAAGAAGAAATGCTACATGTCTCAGGATGCCTGAGGCACCTGCCCACATCGGTGCTCTGCGTCTCTCGGGATAGTCCTTGATGTGTCACCAAACTCCCCCAGTCTGTGCAGGAAAGAGAGTCCCCTCGGGTAAAGGAGTCACACATCTCCCCAGTCTGCCCCCCCCCCCCCCCCCCCCGGTGCTAATTTACTGCCAGTGAGCTGTCCTCAGCTGGGGCCTCTGCAGGAGGCTCACCCCTCTGGTACTGAACGGGAAAAGACGTAAGAAGGGAAGAGAGCTGAGCTAGCCCGGATGCGTTCCTGTTTGTAGAGTTCCTCTGAACCCTCTGAGTTCTTCTATCTGTTCTCTCCCGTGGCAGCTCACCGTCGATTTCCCTTTTCATCAAGTCTGATGGCACAGGCTTTGTTTGGAGCTGCGTATCATTGAGCGATGAGCCCTTTTGCCGTTTCTGAGCTTCCCAGTGGAGCTGCTAAGTTACAGCAAGCTTTCACTCTTCCTGGCATTGTCCGACACAGGACACGTTTATGAGGTGACTGACTGGGGTTGGGTGTGATGAGCGGACTCCACAATTCTTTAGCTATTCCCGGAGGAGGAACTAATGTGAGGGATCAATGCATGTGCACGAGTGCTGGTTCACAAAGAGGCCACTGAAGGGCTCTCTCCAGGAAGGAATGAAGTTGAGGTCTCAGAGGTTACACTGAGGATTGCATCATGAAGGGCATATGAATAGACAGATGGGTTAGGCAAATCTTCTCCAGGCTTACCACATTTAAGAGTAATTTTCTATTTATGTGTGTGTCTCCCCTGAATTGTGAGCCCCTTGAAGAGCTGTGTTTTATTAGAGGGCAGTTCAGCATCATGCTTAAGCATGTGAACCATGGGGTTTAGTTATCTGGGTTCGGTTGTATGACCTTGGCCAAGTTTCTTGACCTCATAGGGTTAAAGAGAAAATTAAATGAGACAATGGATGGAAGGTGCTTAGGACAGTGCCCGGCATATGAGAAGTGCTTAGTGTTTGTTAGTTGTTATTACTAATGTGTGTGCCCTCAGCCCTAGCATGTTATCTGATGTATACTAGGTGCTCAACATGTTAATTGAGTGAATACCTACGTGCATGCAGGAAAAGAGATTAACCTGCATTCATATGAGTGAGTGCAGCTGAATTTCTTGAGCGTTCTGGGGCTGAGTAGGGCAAGAGAGAGAAGTCGGGCTGTGGGGTTGAGTTTGGTTAGCAGGTTGGGAGTTGGTCCAAGACATCTGCAGTTGTGGGAGATGAATTCCACAGGAAATTGGCAAGAATTGGGTAAAAGGTCTGGTTAGCCAGTTAAGCCTCCATCACCATGCTTGGTCCTGCACCAAGTAACAAAACATTTGTTTATCAGCAAAACCCCGGAGGTAAGAATAGGTTTGTGGACAGAATGTCAGCAAATGGCACCTTACAGGTGATTCCTATAGGACACTTTACAGTGCCCTCAAAAGTTGGATCCCTGTGAATACTACCTAAAGGTATGTATTGAGTCAGTGAGAGCCCTATCAAAATTCCATTTTGGGGGGCATCTGGGTGGCTCAGTCAGTTAAGTGTCTGACTTTTGACTTGGACTCAGGTCATGATCTCTCGGCTCGTGGGTTCGAGCTCTGCACTGTCAGCATGGAGCCTGCTTGGGAGTCTCTTTCTCCCTCTCTCTCTATCCCTCCCCTGCTCATGCACTCTCTCTCTCACACACACACAAAACAAGCTTTTTTTTTAAATCCCATTTTTTTGTAGAAATAGATTCATGCTAAAATTCATATGGAATCTCAAGGGACCTTGAGTAGCCAAAACAATTTTGGAAAAGAACAAAGTTGGAAGATTCACACTTCCTACTTTAAGACTTCCCACAAAGCTCTAAGTAATCAAATTAATGTGGTATTAGCATAAAGGCACATATATAGACCAATGAAACAGAATAGAGAGTCCAGAAATAAACCCTCACATATATGGTCAAATGATTTTCAACAAGGGTGCCAAGGTCATTCAATGTCGAAAAGACAGTCTTTGCAACAAATGATGTGAAAAAACTGGATATCCATGTGCAAAAGAATGAAGTTGGACTCTAATCTTACAACCTCTACAAAAATTAACTCAAAATGGATTGAAGACCCAAGTATAAGAGCTAAACCCTACAAAACTCTTAGAAGAAAATATAGGGGGAAAGCATCATGGGATTGGATCTGGCAATGATTTCTTGGATATGACACCAAAAGTACAGGCAACAAAAGAAAAAAATAGACAAATTGGACAACTTCAAATTTTAAAACTTTTGTGCATCATAGGACATCATCAACAGCAACCCACAGAATGGGAGACAATACTGTATTGGTAAATCATAGATCTGACAAGAGATCAATACCTTGAATATAGAAGAATCCAAAGAACAACAACAAAACAAATTCAGAAATGCGCATTGAATCACTATATTGTGCGCCTGGAATGAATATAGCACTGTATGTTAATTATACTGGAATTAAAATTTAAAGCTTAATAAAATAAAATAAAAAAACAAGCAAAGGACTTGAATAGACATTGTGCAAAGAATATATACAAATGGCAAAAAAACACATGAAAAGATACTTAACATCGCTAATCATTATGAAAATACAAATCGGAATCACAATTAGATACAACTTCACACCCATTAGGATGCCTACCATCAAAAATACATAAAAAAAATATAACAAGTGTTGGTGAGAATGGAGAGAAATTGGAACGTTTGTGCACTGCCTATGGGAATGTAACATGGTGCAGCCACTATGAAAAAGGGTAAGGCAGTTCCCCAACATATTAAAAACAGAATTACTACATGGTCCAACAATTCCACTCCAGATATATACCCCAGAGAATTGGAAGCAGAGACAGGAAGAGATGTTTGTACACCCATGTTCACGGCAGCATTATTCACAAAAGCCAAAAGGTGGAAGCAACCCGAATGTTCACTGACAGATCAATGGAAAAACCAAATGGGGTATATCCATACAATAGAATATTATTCAGCTTTAAAAAGGAAGGAAACTCTTGACACATATTACAACATGGATGAACCTTGAGGATACTCTGCTAAGTGAAATAAGCCAGGCACCAAAGGACAAATATGACACGATTCCACTTATATGAGCTACCTAGAGTGGTGAAGTTCATGGAGACACGAAGTAGAATGGGCATGGCCAGGGGCTGGGGGAGGTTGGGATGGGGAGCTCTGTTTAATGGGCACAGAGCTTCAGCTTTGCAGGATGGACAAAGTTCTGTGGATGGCTGGTGGTGATGCTTGCACAACAGCATGAACATAATTAAAGCCGCTGAATCGTACGCTTAAAAAGGGCTAAAAAGGTAAACTGAAGGTAGATGTATTTTACCATGCACGCACACACACAAAAGGCAAGCACAGGCAAGGGGGAAAAAAGAGGCGGGTCCCTGCGAATGTGGGTGAAAATAGACTTGCGAATCAAGTTAGGTTCAAACGCTTTGGATTAACTTGTGAAGAATCGTTTTATGAGGCCTTGATTGATCTGTTTTTGTTCACCCGCAGCCTCATCGATCAGCTTTGCTTGGGCACACCTCCATTATTATTCACATCGCTTTCTTTTTCCTTGACCTCTAAATCTTGATGGTTCCCGAAGAAGCCCTCTCTGAGACTCTCCTTGTCTGCTTGTACCCACGTGGCCGTGTCAGCCTCCTGTCCACATCTCATTTGGGTGTGTAAGCTTTCTATAAATTAACATCTCACGCCCGACCTCTCTGCCAAGCCGCATCTCCAACTACTGCTGTCGGCTGCACATCCCTCCTGCATCTCAAATTCAGGTGGCCAAACCAGACTTATCGTTTTCCCTTGTTCTGCAGAGTTTCCGGTTTCTATGGAAGCCTCCATCATTTTTCTGGTGCCTCAAGTGTGAAAGCCTTCAACACTCTTGAATGCCCTTTTCGTCTCCCTGCCTTCCAGATCTGCTCAGCTGTCCGCCCTGCCATGCTGTCCATCCTGTTCCCCATGTCCCATACAGGTGCCCCCGTCTCCCTGTGTGTGGCCTTGGCTTAGCTTGGCCCTTCGCTCCCTCTTGGATGGATGGCTGCGACTGCCTGGAAGCCCCTTTGCCTCCAGGCTCTGCTTGTGGGCTTGCCACAGCCTTGCCGGTGGCGCTGCTGTGAACCAGCCAGAGGAAAGTTGGGGGAGGCCAGTCCCGTGCCCTGCACCAGGGCATCAGACATCTGGATGGGGCTCACTGCAAAGAGGGGTGGGACACGGGACAAATCCTGAAGTCCGGAGTGGCCTGTAGCTGCAAAACAGCCTGAGGTGATGAGGCTGGGTGAGGGGATGAGGTGTGGCAGCTAGACAGATTCTTGAAATCAGGCAAATCTTGCAGTTCTGGGTGATCAGCCTGTCTGAGAGCGGAGGCCAAGCCGGCAGTGGAGGAAGGAGGGCAGCGAGCCCACTTTGTGGAGGCAGCTGGCAGGAAGGAACGAGGCAGGGGCCAGGTCTAGAGCCTGGTGGTGCAGGGCTCAGAGTAGGGGAAGGGAAGGCTCCCTGGGCAGGCATCCAGCGTCTGGCTGGGGCTGACCAGCACCAGCAAGGTGGTGGCTGTGCTCAGGGGTTCCTTGTCTCCCCCAGATTCAGGGTGCTTGGTGGCCCTGGGGATTCCTCAGCTCCGGGCCTTCACCAGTATGGACCCCTCCACCTGGAATGTGCTCCCCCCTCACAACCTCCACATCCCCAAATCCTACCCATCCTTTAAAGCTCTAGATCAGATGCGCCTTCCTTCTCGAAGCCGTCATTCTGCCGAGCTATGATATTCTTCTGTGGCCACAGAAATCCACGCCTCTCGGGGCGCCTGGGTGGCTCAGTCAGTTAAGCGTCTGACTTCGGCTCGGGGCATGATCTCACAGTCCGTGGGTTCAAGCCCCGCATCGGGCTCTGTGCTGACAGCTCAGAGCCTGGAGCTGCCTCGGAGTCTGTGTCTCCCTCTCTCTCTGCCCCTCCCCTGCTGTCTCTCTCTGTCTCTCTCTCTGACTCAAAAGTGAATGGACATAAAAAACAAAAACAAAAACAAAACAGAGTCCACACCTCCTGTTCTGCACACACCTTGGACTATAGTTACTTACATTGCCAGTTTACTAGACTGGAGCTGTTTGTGGGCAAGATTCAAGTCTGAGGCTAGCACAGTTATGTGGCTCAATATAGTCCTTGATGTCATTTGACAACGAATAGACTATATCTTCTCTTTATGAGTTTCTCTGAATCAGATATTCAGTAGCGGTCACCCCCCACGGGTCTGCTAACCTCACTGTGGTCATCCTGAGTGCAAACCGATTATTTCCAGTTCTTCATCCCCTCGGCACTTGAACACCTACAATTTGGGTGGCCACATGAATAGTTCTGGGCAATGAACCGTGAAGGAAAGGGACATGTGTCACCTCTGGGCCAGAGTGTTGAGGCCAATAGGAGAGCCTTCAGAGAGCTCTTTTCCCTCAGGCAATGTTTGAGATGTTGGCTGCTCTGGTGTCCCAAGTTCCCCTGAATACCTCTGATGGGCAGAACATGCCCCCCAAACCCTTGCTGACCTGTGACGGGCATGGAACACGAATGAGAAGTAAGCCTTTGTTGTTTCCAGCCACTGAGGTCTGAAGGATGCTATGGCTGCATAACCCAGCCCAGCCAGCCAGACACATTCACCCCATCGCTTGATCTGCTCTAGATACGAGCCAAGCTACACATCACCGAACCCCGCGGCTGACAGGTGACCTGACGGGAGGCAGAAGCCAGGGGAGGCTGTGCGTTTAGGAAGCAGAGTGCTTCTCTCAGCAGTTCGGCTCCCTTGGTGGCATCTCACTGCGGAGCGCCAGTAATTCAGATGCGGGTGCGCAGGAAAGGGCAGTACCTTCCACTCTCCTCTCTGTGGGCTGCTTCCTAAATTAATTAAAAGCTGGGGGTGAGTGGAGAGGATATTCTATTAATTCAGAATGTTCTTTTTAAAATTTCCAGCCTGCAGTAGGATTTTTCTCCTCATTCAGCCAAGTGGTGTTTTGTGAGAGTTAGCAGGATTCCTCTCTGGGTGGGCAAAAGCATGGCACTTTCCAGGTTCGAGCGTGCAACCCGCTTCCCTGGGCATCTGGAGGGACCGTTCGCTTGTGGAGTTGAACAGCTCAGGAGACAGCACAGCCCCGTGCAGCAAATGCTCTGGGAGCCATCAGCCTGACAAAACGCAGGTGTATTCCAGGCTCTTGGGGTATGCAGGGATTCCTTGGGCGGAACAAAAACCAAACAAGCCCTACCGCTGTACCTCGGATGGAAGGGAAGTGGTTATCTCTGTGAAACAAAGCTTAAAGGTAAAAAAGCTCTGCAGTGTCCTGTGTGCATGCAGACGGCTAAACCTCAGGAACATACAATGACAAGAGAAATGGGGGAGAGACGGATATTTAATTGAATAAAAACTCCAGGCTGTGACAGGGGTGGGGAGACACGAAGCAGTAATGAACAACATAATTTTTTAAATGACGATGCAATTAGTTAACATCCTGAATATGTGAAGGAAGGGGGAGAGGCATCTTTTAGCCCAGGAACACTGCTAAACAAAGAAGGGAACTTTGCTTTAAAACAAAAACAAGGGGCGCCTGGGTGGCTCAGTCGGTTAAGCGTCCGACTTCGGCTCAGGTCACGATCTCGCGGTCCGTGAGTTCGAGCCCCGCGTCAGGCTCTGGGCTGACGGCTCAGAGCCTGGAGCCTGTTTCCGATTCTGTGTCTCCCTCTCTCACTGCCCCTCCCCCGTTCATGCTCTGTCTCTCTCTCTGTCTCAAAAATAAATAAACGTTAAAAAAAAAAAAATTTTTTTAAAAAAACAAAAACAAAAACAAAAACAAAACACTTCTATATGCAAAAGGCCCTGATTATCATGACTTGAGCAAAGCTCAAAATGCCAAGACAGGAAAGAGGTTTCTCCTGGCAGAGAAGCTAACAAATGAATCAACTTTGTATTTCATTTTGTTCTGAAACTTGTAATTCATTTTATTCTCATCCGCGAGGAAGAGGTATTGGGCTAGATAATGACATTGGCAGACATTCAGGTTCATTCATGCTGTGGGTTGAGGACTAATCTCCCCAGAAGACGCTTGGGGGGTGAGGCTCCTGCTGCTGAGAGCCTCCCTAGCCTGGGCTTCCCAGGCTGTAGAAACTTACCAAGGCTGCGATAGTGGAAGTGGCAACTGGGTCGGTGGTGGGGGGCAGACCACAATCTGCTCAGGAAACCATCTCCCAAAACCACGGGGAGGTTCACTTGTGTGGGTCAGCTGCTTGGACATAAAAGGAATGTCTGAGAGCAGTCAATATCCCACCCTTCACTCCGATCACACTTCCTCCTCTGAAAGGGTCCAGTGGTCATTCTCATGTGTCTAAGGGTTATGAAGGCAGCTGGACATGTGTTTTGAGCTCACTTCTGGAAGGATCCTCTCACACTAATTTCTGGGCTGTGACCCAGGAAACTCAGCTGTCTCCTTCCTAGTTGCAGGACCCACAGCATCTGCCCAGTGATTGAGATGGCCCTCTTGATGGAATCAGTCTAGAGTCAAGAGGCAGAAGAAAGTTCATGGCCTGTTGGAAGTCTTGTCATGACAAGAGGTTTTTTGTCCTTTTTTGTCATGACATGAGGTTTTTTCTCCCTCTGGAAAGAACATCCAGCCACAGTACTGCCCGACCAGGACGGCCTATCAATCACAAGACATTTGGGGAGAAATCTTATCTTTATACAATGACTCACATTAGCTCCTAGCCTAAGGCTCAGTACAGAGTAGAGTTTGGGTTTATCTGCCTTTACTTTTATGAGCTGAAAACTTCTCTGGCCACAATATCCTGGTCATCCTCATGTCTAGTCTGAACTCTGGGTAGAAGACACTGCCCAAAGTCATATCAGCAGAGAAACCTGAAAACTTGGCTTAAAGTGAGGGTTACTTTATTGAGTTTCTGCTCCTAAAGCACGTGACATATACAAAGAATAAGACACAAGGTGTGTGAGTAGCTTTTCCATTCTTGACCTTCCCATGGCAGAAGAAGGGGCTCTTCAGCAGACTTGCCTCTTGAAAGTCACACACACACGACTCTGGAAGTTGGCGTTGTGTATTCACAAGATACAGTGGCAACTCACCTCCAGGAATTTACCAGGGCTATACAGACTGAGATTAAGCAAACCAACTTGAGTTATAGGGGGTTGGTGGGAAGGCCACTAGTAACTCAACAAAAACGTACTATGACAATGCAGAACACTTGAAACATTTTTTTTTTCCTAAACTGAACTTGGCCTAAGGTAGAGGTCTAAAGGAGAAAAAAACCGAAACCTTCACTACCACTGAAACAAACACTGAAGTACTTAGTAATTTATAGAACTAAAGTTGAAGATGAACATTGTCCCAGAGTCAAGAGGGGGTGGAGGGCGCTGATATACTCTTAAGTTGACTTTGTTTCAATCAAGAAGATTCTCTTCAGAGAAAAATGGATTCCAGCTCTGACTTGGATTAAAACTCCCCATTTTCCAGAGAACATTTTATCCAGGTTCTTCTCTGCTCTACTGAGGCATTTGAAACAGTTGCTTGATACTTCATGGCATTTTAAAGCTATGCATAACACAGAAGTCATTCTGGAACCTGGGTGCCTTCTTTTCTTTACCATGAAGGTTATTTCTGAGAACAAAGATCTGTTTTCAAACAACTGTGGTCATTAACTGTGGTGTGCCAGAAAACATAGGGCATGTTTAGTGTCGGCAGAATCCTTCCTAAAGAAAGTGGCTAAGTTCCCATGAGGAATCAAGACATTCATTCAATGCATGAGGAAAGTCAACAAGGAAGTGGGGGAAGGAGCCCTCACAACCAGCGGAAGGTGCACAGACACCTCGGAGCCCCAGTGATTTCAGCGCAGGACCAGGAGTCTTCATCTCGGTCTGTGCCACATCAGCGAAGAGCTTCCAAGGGTCACAGCTCGCCGCGTAAAGGCTCGTGGCCCGATCTGCACCCTTCGGCGGGCCGCTGCAGAAGCAGCCATTCTTCCAGTCCGCTTCCTTCGTCTCCAGGGTTGTGGAGCTTGGTGGAGACACAAAACTTCAGGAACTCAAACCACCTCCCCCGAAAAGGCGACTATTTTACATTGTATTTTATATGAACCAACCTCTGGGCTCTCCACTCTTCTTTCTTTCCTACTATTTCCCCCTTCTTTTCTTGGCAGCAGATCCATAAAAAGTGAAAACCACAGAAAACATCACCTTGGGAGACAAAAACGACCAAGACAGGTCCGGCCGCTCGACAAATGTCTTGGCCTTGACCTACACAGGAGCGGTTAAGACTCGTGCTACCGCTGCCGCTGCTCCTGCATAACACTGTGTTTGGACAGTTGAACAAGTGCAAAAAAGAACGTCGCGGAGTCCCCTCGGTGTCGCCCGGCCGCGCAGCTCATGGTGTGGGAGGTGGTTTCGGGGACGGGCACGAGCTCTCACTGTCAAAGCTGGCAGCCCGGCCCTGCCACTGCGGAGAGGGGAGAAGGCTGGTTATTGATCGCCAGGGGGGTTTGCATTTCAACTTTCAAAACTTCTCTGGCCCATGCACTGAATTCACCTTTCCCGGCTTTTCATAAGCTTTCTGGAATTTTGCTGTCAGCCATGCAAAAACAGAAGGAAAAGAGCTGTAGGGCTTCTAGTTTGGAATACCTGATTTTTAGAAAAGACCTACTGCAGAGATAATTAAAGCTTTCTCCACTGTGCAGTGTGTGCGTGTGTGTGTGTGCGTGTGTGTTAATGAGGTGCTATGACTGGGCCATTTCTGAGTGCTTCAGCCATTTCTCACACTGAAAATCAGATTATGTTAGCAGCAAAAGAGGCAGTCTACAGAGTATGCCCTTATTGCCAAGAACCCACAATCATGAATTATTAGCAATTTGTCTGGGGGCTGTTAGCACAGCTACAAACCTGATATTGCTTTAGCTCTGTGCTCTCTTTCTTAGGCTTAATGCTTCCTATGGGCATTCGCACCCACCTTGTGAGGAGGTGGCAGTGTGAGGGGGGCAGCCAGTTCCCCTTTCCGGGGCATCCCCTTCCTTCTCCCATCTCACAGGTTGCCCCCTCTCAGCCCCACCCTGCCCCTGCTGTCAAAGTCGGTGATGTAATGAGGCGTAATGGAGTGAAGGAGAGGGCTGAGGATGAATGGACCCGTGCCTGAGCCATTCGACCCTTCCTTCAATTGAAAAGCCAGTCATGCTGGAGCAGTGCATTCTGGGCAAAGATCTGACCCCGGGCATATTGTTGACCTGTCTTGCGGCTGTGTAACTTCAAAGTGAGGCAGTGTCCACTGCTCATTCCATCTTTCTTGTGAGCTGGGAAGACCCAGCCCTCTCCCAGGTGCCCTTGGGACAGTGCTCCAGAGAGTCAGGGAGGGAGGGGGTCGAGATGGCCCTTCGGCACTGAAGTACAGCCCTTCCACTTGCCCCGAACTTTGGGGGTCTCCACCGTGGAATGATGGGCTGAGTAGAAGCTATGCTGTGCATTTATGCATGAAGCGGGGGCGGGCTGGGGAAGGATGCAGTTCTCCCCACAGCGCAGCCATTTCTAGATAGAGCTGAGCCGCCTGAGGAGCAGACCATTTGCCAGCCAGCATTTCCTACTGGAAACCCACCGTGCTGAGGAGAGACCCAGACCAGTGGAGAACCTCCATGCTCCCAATTCTACAGAAAGCCCCTGCCACCTTCCCTGGACTTGGTCACTTAGTGCTCCCTGTGCTGGCTAACCAGCAGATCTTCACGACTAGCCAAACACCGGACAATCCGGTACTGATGACCACTGCCACGTGTCCTAGATCTGAGTGAGCTTAGCATGCCGGACCTGGAGGCGGGCCCAGGGGGTCATCCAGCCCGGAATCTCGTCCTTGCGGATAACAGAATCAAGACACAGAGAAGTCAAGACACAGCTAGTCAAGGGCAGAGCCAGGATGTGAAACCAGGTCTCCTCATTCCCAGCTCGGCGTTCTTTCTGCTCCGTTCCGCCACCGCCTCAGCATCTGGCCACGCCAGGGGAAGGAGATGCGACTTGTGAGAAGAAACCTAACCTCTTTGGGTCCACACCGGGTACTTACTCCTAACTCCAGGTGGTAGTCTCTCTGCTTGCAGCATCCACGTGAATGAAATCACAACCGAGGGTTTCCCTGGTGAAATATTTTAAATACATGAATGCCTGGTTGTTGAGCCCGCTGTGACCTCTGACTCAAGTGTTTCCTAACCAGAAGGTGACACGAGATGATTACTAATGCTTGCATTCGACACACCTTTACTTTAGGAATTGTACTCTTTTCTGCCAGGACCTTTGATGTCGGTGCAAGGTACATTGTAATTGCCGGCTTCTCCCCTGGGGAAGCACGCCACCTAAACAATCTGATTGGTAGGCCAGTTCAGAGGAGAAAAACGAAATGGCTACAAGGAGTACCTTTTTTTCTCTATGTAATACCCCAAAGAGAAGTCACACGGAGCGTAACTGTTAATCCGGGACAAATGAAGAAGGCACGCTCACTCCCCTGCCAGCCCCTGATTTTTTCTATGAAGATAAACAGAGGAGGGAGATGGGGTCCGTGGACAATGGGAAAGTGAATGGTTCTAGCAGGCTTATCATGGCGGCTCTGAAATAGCAAAGAACTGACCCTGGCACACAGGGCGGCTGTGTTCCAGTAAGCCCTCTTATTGTTCTGAAATGGGTCACGTTCCAGCAGATCTAAAAATCTCCGGAAGCTGATCTAAACTTGGTGCTCCATGATAAAAACACCTTGGAGAAGGCTGCTGGTCAACCCGGGCTCTGTGTGTGGTGAAATCAATGATACGCAGCACCGGGCAGGAGTGCTCAGAGAGAAGAGGGCCACAGCCCCCGCCAGAGAAGGATGCTCGCTGTGGCTTAATCAATTTCTACTCAGGAAAACATCCCAGCAGGGAAAAATACCTTTTCAGTTAGTTTGTTCCCCTCAACCTTATTTTAAAACCCCAAACAAGCGAGCAAGTATGGTGCCCTCTTATTCTCATTAATAAATAAGGAACGATCACAGCGCTTGAAACTCTTCTAAGAAAGGTACAATATAAATAGCGCTTTACAGAGACGATGCCATTTATCTGCCCTGGAGCTGGAGAATAAGATTTCTTTATGTACTATACAAATGGGAGAAACAGGTTCCAGGGGCAAGGTTCTTGCTCAGTGTCTAGCACAGAACCGAGGAGGCGAGCTGGGAGCTCTAAGGATGACTGAGGGGGATAAACGTTCAAGTACGATGCATCACGTGAGCCCAAAGAGGGTTTACTTCATATCTACCCGGTAGGCTTTTAGATGCATTTTTGTTAAAGATTCTCAAACTGTGGGTGCTAAAAGTGTAGGTGAAATCCTAAGTTGCCAAGATCAATGTCATTTTCAGCTTCTTCATACAGAGAACTGATCAGCTGAGCGGAAAATGGTAGGATAATGAGTGGGGGAGGGGCAGTCTCGGGAGCTTGGTGTGTGAGGTCAAGAAAAAAGTAAGCCCAAAGGATAGGAATCAATGTATTCTCTTTTCGTTTCCCATATACTGTTACTTTCCTTCCCTTCACTGTCTCATCAAATATTCATTTTCAAGGTCTTGATTCCACTTTATCTTTCTTTCTTTTGTAGTCTGGACTAGTGAGTCAGGGTTTTCAAAGAAACGGGACTTGGAATCAATTATTTGGCTTAATTAGGTTGTATTCATCATGGAGTGATTCTGGAACCGAGTCCCGGCACCCCCATGCCACTCTGCACCCACCCCCAACTCCAGCCGCCTCTGGCCGGTTGCTTCCGGTTTGCGTGGACAGACCAGCCCAGTTATAATGCCGGTTATCTTTCTGAGGTGGTGCGACGTGAGGGCTCACTGGCTCCACTAGTCATCATTTAAGGGTCCGAGTTTCCAGAAGAGCAGAGATGACAGGAGCCTACCGCCTCATTTACCAACCAGGAAACGGGAAACCAGAAGAGGCAGTGAGTTGCCTGAAGCCCTGCAGCCTATCAGGGACCTCTCAGCTTACGTGTCCCTCCCCCTAATCCATCCTGAACACTTCAGTGTATTTATTCTACTCTTAACGTATCTCCAATGGATTTAAAAATGGGGGAGGGGGCAAGGCACCCTCCCTTGGTTGATTCAACCCTGCATTCAAGTGAGGTACCAGGTGTGGTCTCTGGGCACCTACTGTTCTGTCTAGGAGCTGCCTCCTGAGTAGGCAGAGGCTGGTCGTGGGTACCGCACCCACACCCTGCAGACAGAGCCTTCTGGATAAGAGGAGGCAGAAGATCTCCTGGGGGAAGGGAGCCGGGGAGGTGAGGGATGGGACTGGCCTCAGTCATTTAAGCTTCACAGAAGCTGTGGTAGAATCAAGGAAACCACAAGACAGAAACATGAGGCCTCAGATGACCAAGAACTTTGTGTCTATGACTTACTTCTCCACACTGGCCTTGAAGACATGCCTACCTGAGTAGGTAAATCAATTAGCTTGGCTCCTAGAACCTTCTATCCCCCACATGATTCCACATGTCCAAATACCCTCAGCTCCCAGTCTCTCTTAAGACACCTCACACTGCAGGGGCGCCTGGGTGGCTCAGTCGGTTAAGCATCCACTTTGGCTTAGGTCACGATCGCACGGTTTGTGAGTTCGAGCCCTGAGTCAGGCTCTGTGCTGTCAGCTTGGAGCCTGGAGCCTGCTTCGGATTCTGTGTCTCCCTCTCTCTCTGCCCTTCCCCCACTGCACTGTCTCTCTCTCTGTCTCTCAAAATAAATAAAACATTTAAAAAAATTAAAAAAAAAAAAAAGACACTTCACACTGCTCTGGGGTGGAAATAGGTGGAAACAGACCTGTCCACCCCAAAAAGAAAAGGGAGTTGGGAGGTCCTCTGGGTTTGGCTCCCACACCTTTCCTGTGTCACAGAGCCTAAAGAAAGGATTACAGCTGACCCTTGAACAACATCAGGATTAGGGGCACTGACCCTCCACACAGTCAAGAATCTGAGTATCGCTTTTTCCTCCCCCAAATCTTAACTACTCACGTTCTGTTGACTGGAAGCCTTACCGATAACATAAACAGTCAATTAACACATATTTTGTATGTTATAGGAATTCTATACTGTATTCTTACAATAAAGTAAGCTAGAGAGAAAAATGTTATTAGGAAAGTCATCTGGGTGGAGCTCCGGGGTGGCTCAGTCGGTTGAGCATCCGACTTCGGCTCAGGTCATGATCCCGAAGTTCATGAGTTCGAGCCCCACGTCGGGCTCTGTGCTGACAGCTCAGAGCCTGGAGCCTGCTTCCGATTCTGTGTCTCCCTCTCTCTCGGCCCCTCCCCTGCTTGCTGTCTCTCCATCTCTCTTGAAGATAAATAAATGTTAAAAAAAATTTTTTTTTTAAATAAAGTCATCAGGGAGAGAAAATGCATTTACAGTACTGTACTGTATTTGTATATATAAAAAAAAGTCCACACCTAAGTGGACCCACACAGTTCAAACCGTGTTGTTCAAAGGTCAACTGTACTGTTTTTAAGGTGACTGCTTTTCAGCTGAGGGGCCACATGGTGTAAGGGTTAAAGCTTTATTTTTTTCATTAGATTTTCCAACTTTATGCTCTAGACTTTCTAGGCTTGAAGGCTAGGATGAACAAGCGATCACCTGCTGTTTAGGATACAGAATGGGTATGAGATACTCAAAATAAGGTTTAAAGCTCACCTGGTGACCCCCACATCTCAACCCATTTGAGAAAAAGCAGGCCTGGGAGCCACCAGGGTGATACATAGCAGGATCTTACATTGGCAGAGTTTGGCGGAGGGGAAGCCAACTGTCAATGTCACTGGAAGGGACATTTTCTTTGCAGTTGAGAGAAATGATTGGCTCCAGATTATTATATAGCAAGGCCAAAGGGGCCAAGATTGGAGCCCAGGGCTCAGGACTCCTGGGCTGTGCTCCATCCATCATATCTCTGTTAGCATGCGGTCACACAGTGTGCCGCCTTGAAGCCACACTCCATCCAACAGCGGGAGAACCAGCATTCGTGGTGGCAGGATCTGATCTCTGGCCATCTGCATCCAGGCAATGAAGACTGCCTTGGGACCACCTGGCTAGAGCCTCAGGGAACCTAGTGCTTCCATGGCCACGTTCTGATCTCAGCCTCTTGGGGCTTTCTCCCAAAGGACTGACTCGGCCCCGGGGGCTTCGTGAAAGCATTCTGGGCCTGGCACAGTGGAGCTGCTGGGAAGGCTTCCTCCAAGTTCTAATTTTCCGTTTAGAACTCAGTGTCGCTTTCAATATGCTCGACATCAGAGGCTTTTTGTCAGGCTGCTTCCCACTGTCCTCCTCCATTTCCTTCCTGCCTGTTCCACACTGGGTGAGAAGCACGTAGCCCCCGCACACCCCGGGAAGGACCCACGAAGGCGAGGTCGTACAGCCGCCGACTGCCATTCTCCAGCCCACGCTGCCATGCGGCAAACTTGCCAAGGGCCAAGCGCGACCTCACCCACCTCTTTGAAGGATTTCTTTACCTCCACCAAGGAGTGCCAGTGTGCAATGGGCTTCCGTGGGTACGCCAGCATCTCGTTCCAGTGGTCCCTGCCCAGGCCTTCGGCATTGATCCCCACACGACACACTCCTATGATCTCATTGTGGCCCACTCTGAGGGAGAAAGAAAGGGCCTGGCGCTGGTGACCAGACACGCTGTCAGAAAGGGGGGTCCTGGGGGCTGGGATTCTGCCCAGAGATCTAACTCAGAATGCTGAGCTCTGAAAACAGATGCTTGGCAGGGCCTCGGGGTGCCGGCGGCAGTGAAACTTTGCCCACCCTCCTTGGGTGGACACTGACACAGAGAGATGAGAAAAAGGTGACAAACTGCTTTGGAATCACAGGAAATGGTGGGCAGATGGCCGGACTTTAGGGAATGGGAGAGTTTAAGTCTTGTCCCTTATTGGACTCTGCTAGGACATCACAGCCTTGCTTGAGATCTCAGCATTTGGAAATAAATCACCCCGCTCTGAGTACTCTTTCTCCATACCCCCAAAGGCTAGAATGTGATTGATTCACTCAGCAAGAACATTAATCACCACTCAACTATGTTCAGCGAGCACCTACTATGCCTGAGAACTTGTGCTAAAAATCCTGGATGAAGGGTTTACTGCATGTTTTTTTTTTTTTCTTCCTTCAGCTGGAGTGACACCTGGAGAGAAGGTGTCACGGTGGCTGGGGTGGTTGGAAAATATTTTTGAGCCGGCCCTGATGGAAGAGAGGATTTGGATAAGTGGAAGAGAAGAAATATATCCAAGAAAGGGGAAATTAAGTTGGATAAATATGTTGGGTCCAGATTCTGGAAGGCCTTGAGAAGCTAGGGGAAGAGCCTATATAACAGGAGCCATTGGTGGTTCTTGAGAAGGGTAGGTGCCAAAGAAAGTAGTCTTTTAGGAAGGCGTGCTTCCAGTGTGTTGGCAGGATTGAGCCAGGGCGTGATGGAGGCAGGGGGCAGCTGGGACGCTGCACAGCCATCCCTGAGTGGGAGTGGTAGCAGCACCAGAAATGGAGAGGAGGGAGGCATTTTAGAGGACAGATGACAGGACTTGGTGGCAGGGGGAGCAACAGGAGTAGTCAGGGGCAAATTCAGGGAAACTAACGGGTAGATTGGCCCTTGATGGAAATGGGCCCTGCTGGGAAGCAAAACTTGAGCTTCTGCTCAGGGGAATCCACACTCTTCCTCAAACTTCTGCACCCTTCTTGGGTGGAGCCATATTTGAGGCCAATGGGATCCCGAGCCCTGAACCACAGGGTCCAAGGTCAGGACACCCTGTGCTGCATTGGTGTGGGCGTGAGGGGCAGGGAATCGTGGCCCTCTGGGACCAGCACCTACCGATCGTAATCCATAACCGAGATGAGCAGGTTGACTTGATCCATGTTCTCTGGGGGGATGTCAAAGATGATGGCTTCATTGTAGACAGGGTTGAGAGTGTTCTTCTTTATGGTCGTTTTCTTCTTCTTCAGTCTCCTCCCATCACAAAGCAGGGACACTTTGACATATGGATCTGTGCCAGTGGAGGGGTGATGGGAAGGGAAAGGGGCATGTTAGGGAGCATGTTAACCAGATGTCCTCGAACATCATTTGCAGCAGAGAGACGGAAGCCACAGACCTACTGTTGCTCATCAGATGGTATCAGTGGGTTGTTAAGATAATTAAACCACCTTGTATTTATGTAGCACACCTGTCTCTGAGGACACTTCGTGCTTAATAAACACAGAGTCTTTAGCGACCTCAGGATTATTGGGAGAGTGCCTAATGGACTTTCACTAATGGTGAAGCTGGCCTCAAATCAGACAGGACACCTGCCCATGGGTATGCAGATCACGGCCCTAAATCTCAGCTCCGTGATGGCCGGCTTGCTCCAAAGGGTGGTGAAGCTGAACGAGGCACTCGGTTCCTTTCCCCGACTTGGAGTCCTTTTCTCTGGGGGTTTGTCAGCATTATTAGCCAAAGGATAAGGGAGTAAAAATAGATGTCGATGACACCCAAGGAGTAGCAGCGTGTCAGAGTAAATGAACAGCGACAATCACAACGCTGGTCCTGTCCTCCCCACCTGACAACAGGATTATGGGTCTCATTGTCCCAACAAGCTCATTTCCAGCTGGCATCAAGAAAGGCCCTGCTGTCTGCTTCCCCGGAAGCCCTTTCCTGCCCACTTTTGGGCAGAGGAGGAGGATGGGGCTGTGGCGGGGGCCGTGAGTAAGGCGGCTTCCTGAGATTCAGGGCAACCAGTTGACATTTCATTTCTCAGGGGGATCTTGGATTCTCTCCATCCCCAGAGGAGATGTCTTTTTACTGAACCTCCATGTGTCTCCCATCCCTGTCTCTTCTTTTGTTTTCTGAATAGGTATTTTGTGGTCATCCTTCTACCCTGAAATTTTCAACTCATCCAAGTGAAGCGACACCTATTGTATCTCATAGCACAGGTGTCTTAGACACCATCATAATTGTTATTTATGCCGCACAGCTCAAGAAATGGGAGGGCAACTCACAGGTAATAACAGCTTTTGAGACGCTGATGTGCCGAGACACCTTCTTGCCCAGAAGCCAGGGTTCATGTGAATCTGTCAGCAGCTGTGGGCCAACCAGCCACTGCCTGGCGCCTTGATGCACAGGCATGCAGTTCTATCTCATGGGCACCTGAGCACCCACCAGGCCCTCCCGCTCCCCGGGCATCGCTCAGGGGGCAGCTGGGGCACCTCACCATGCAGAAGCTTGAGAGAGCCGACTAACCAATGTGACAGCGGCAGCTATGCCTTAACCTTGGGGGCACTTAGGTTTATGGGGGCTCTGGGGGGACCATGATTAAACAGTAGGTGTTTAATCAACCCGCCGTCTCCAGTGACCCATTTGGAAGGGCCCTCTCTTGGGGATGTTTTCAGTAAAAAGGAAGGCAGAGTTCCTAGAACCTCTGTGAGACAGCTTTCTGGTTTCTATAGGCTCTGTTGTCTAGGGATGTGCCCAGGACAGTGTTCAGGTCCAGGCAGTCAGGTAGGAAAGCTTGCCCCAAGACCTGTTGTTAACGTGGCAACTTCTAGACTCCATAAGGTATATGCTGCCCTGGAAAGTGTCTTCAGGCTTGAGGCTGTTCAAGTGCTGGCTTGTTGCCCGCCACGCCCATTTCCATGTACCTCCTAGACAACAGATTCCCATGTCACCAGGCTTGGAAAAATATGGCAGAGCCACCTGTCCCAATGGCCACTAGGCAAATGCTTATTACCGACTGGGAGATTCTCAGCTTCTTTCCCCAACTCTGTTTACCCCTCTGAGGTATGTCCATTTACAAATTTCAGTGGGTGTATTTCCCTTGAAGAAATCATCAATCTTATGACCGTCCAAGAGGCTAAGCAGAGAGATGACTGTTCCTTTGGATTCTCTGGGGCAAAAATTTGTGGCTTCTAGTGGAGTGCTGGCTGCACAAGACCTTGGAAGTTGTTTCCTCTCTAGCAGCCTCTGATGTTCTGTGCAGCTGAGGGAGAGAGCACGAAGGCTGGCAGTGTATTTCAGCCTCATTGTCGTGAGGGCCATCATAGTCCAGCATTTACCAGACACTGTGCTGAGATTTATGTACATCATGTGTTTTAAACTTCTCCCCACCCCCATAAAATATTTATCATCTTCACCCCCTTTTATAGGTAGGGGAATTAAGGCGAGAGAGATTAAGGAACTTGCCTCAGGTTTGAACCTAGGTCTGTCTGTCTGCAAAGTTTACATTTTAAACCACTAGACTCCAATCAGTACAGACCGGATGTGGTGGAGATGGGTGGGTTTTGTGGCATCCGGACCCTTATTATTATTGTGTTATTTTCATTGTCATCATTGCAGTGTATGGGCTTAGAGAATTGGTTCATGACTGGTTAAATCAAGGAGAATAGGAAGACCCATGGGTTCAGGGGTCGATGGCATAGAAATCAAGAACAGGCAATAAGCTCTATTCGCCCCCTGGTTTAGTCCAGTATCAAAGCAGTCTGAGCTGACGGCAACCTCAAACTCATCCTCAAAAACAGGAGATCTAGTCTGAGAGGCCCCTGCCACGTATGCCCCCACGGTATCACCCGCTGACAAGGCTCCTCATGCTACATATTCATTCAGTCACTCATTCAAAACATATTTATGCAATGCCTATTGTGTTGCCATGCACCGTTCCAGACATTGGCTTACATCTGTGAACCAAATAGACAGAAATCTCTGACAAAAGGAGGACCCCTGAATGTTCCGCGTCAAGTTGAGATTTAATGCCAGATTCTGAACCCAGGTGGAAAAGAGGGTCAGTTGCGAGAGGGGGATTAGGATTTGGTGTGAGAAAAAAATCTCTCCCCCACAACCTTCTGATGTGGAACGGCCGTTATGATTACCTCAGTGGCTTCAGCATAAGCTCTCTCTCTAGCACATCAATTTAATTACACCAGAGAAGATAGTGTGGGGACTTAGGCAGCAAAATCCTATTTCCCTCAGCAGGCTGGAGAGTCCTCGGTGAATTCCTGTCCCTGGCACGCACTTATTTTGATATTAAAATGAAATCTACATCGGCTGTATTTTTGGAGGAAGCTGGCTTGCTGGGACCTAAGAGCTTTTCACATGTCGGGAGAGGCTCTTTAAGCTTCTCACCACAACTCCCCCCCACCGCCCCCCGCCCTGCAAAGTGCAGTGGTAGCTTCAGTGGAAGGAGAGGCATTAGGGTGGGTGCCATCTTGGGGAGCTTTTGGTCTGGAAGACATGAGTGCCGCCCAGAGACAGTGGAGGCTGGGAGCAGAGGCTCCGAAGGATTCAGAGCGGCAAGAAGTACACATTACTTCAGTGTTTTCCAACCGTCTTTCCTCAAAGCCTCATTTTTTGGGGTCTAATACCTCATCTTCTTCCACCTACACCAGGTTGCACCTGGGCACAGATGTTCGCAGCTGGACTGTCCCCTCTTTATGGCCCCTGTGACAATACTAAGTTTTTCCAGGAAACAAATAATTAATGGATAAAAGCAAAAATCTCCCGTATACTCCCAACCCAGGTTCAGAGGCACCTCTGGAGTGGTTTTCCACTGGAAACCAGATTCATCACAAGCGCCTCTTGGGTGATGGGTCTTGGAAAACAAGCCTTTTCCTCCATTTGTAACTCTGAGCGCAGCTCAGACTGTTCTGTAAGTCTGCTCTTTGGGACACTTCACCCCATTTCGCTTCTCGGGCTAATTTGAGCAGATGGGGGAAGGAGGCTCCTGGGACCCACGCTACTCCTCTGCTTTATCAAAACTCAAATACCTTCTCTGGCAACAACGTTGTCATGGGAAAGGACCTGTCTCTATAGCTGCCCCAAGCAAGCATTTCCTCGGTTTCTGGAAGAGGACTCATGCTTCCTGCGCTTCTTAGCAGCTCTCCTGGCACTGAGGCTGGGGCCAGGAGCCCTGCAGGAAAAACTCAAATACAAATGCACTTTGCTTTTCAGTGGCCTCGCTCCTTTGACTAGGTCTTCGGGGCCGCCACAGGGCTGTGCGGACCTCCAAACATTTACACACTCAAACTTGACATAACCCTTCAAAGTCCTGGGGCCTCCTATAACTAGAAAAATTTTCCTTATTTATTTTTTTTCTCCTACTGTGTTTATTCCTTATTCTCCGCCTCCTCTGAGGAAAAGAGCGATGGGAGTAGCTAATATCTACTGAGTGCTTATTGCGTGTCTGGCACAACTGTAAGGACTTAACATGAATCAACACGTTTATCCTGAAAGCAAACTGTGTAAGTTCTTTTTTCAGATTAGAAAATCAAAGCATTACACAGCAAAGGAGTGGCAGAACTGGAATTCAAGTCCAGAGTTGGGGCTTCTCTTCTAAGAACACTGACGGTTCTGGGCACCCGCATGGCTCAGTAGGTTGAGCGTCTGACTTTAGCTCAGGTCACGATCTCAGGGTTCATGTCGGGCTCTGTGCTGACAGCTCAGAGCCTGGAGCCTGCTTCGGATTCTGTGTCTCCCTCTCTGTCTGCCCCTTCCCACTCGTGCTCTCTGTCTCTGTCTCTCTCTCAAAAAGAAACATTTAAGAAAAAGAACACTGATAGTTCTCCCTTCTCTCTAAACACCTTTCCAAGTCCTAATGTCTGGGTGGCTGGAAGGCCACATGGCAGACGACTTGGGTAGGAGAGGTACCTGAATAGCCTGTAATGTCCATCGCCTTGAGGTTCCGACATTTGATCACCGTGAGGGTGAGCCTGCCTGCAGTGGGCAGGTAGCACAGCGAGAACATGATCTCTCCCAGGTCCACGCTTTCCTGCAAAGAAGCAGACGAGAGGGCAGATGAGGGGTGCACAGGCCCCTGGGGAAGTTGCTGCAGGCCACTCTGGGGCCCAGGAGAATGTTCTTCGAGGCAGACTGCCATGTCTGTCGGACCCAAGGGTCTGGCCTCCATGCTGGGAGTAGCTGGGACTAAACGATCACGATATCGCCTCTTCAGTAGAATTTGCCACCTTCATTGTCCCTTCTGAATTCTGCTCGGATTCTGGAAGGACCTCAGGGTCCTGCTTTGTCCTGACTGGCCCTGCATGTGCCCCTCAGCTGCAGCCTCGGGACTAGCAGCCCCTCTGTGGCCCGGCCCTGTTCCCTTCCAGCTCGCCCTTCTGAGTCACTGGTCCCCTTGACTCCACACCCCAGCCCCTTGCCTGGCTCGTGGTCGTGACCGTGTCCTGCACAAGACCCACCTCGGCCATCCGGTGCTCTCTCCCAGCATGTCTGCTTCCAGCCCTCAGCTGAGCTGTTCCTCACCAGTCCCTCCGCTTCCTCGCCTCTCTGGAGACCCACTCAGCTCTCTCGCCTCCAGGCCTCAGTGTGGAAACACAAGGGATCGCGACCTCACTCTGGCCATTCTGGCCTTCTGGGAATTCTGGAATTCGAGCCCAGAGCTGGCCATGCTGCAGACCGAGGGGTGTACACTCCCCGTCCCAGGTTTGTGCCAGGTCTTGGATCCACCTTGTCCTTTTTCCTTAAATGTGGTCATCCTTCAAAAACGACCCCAGCAGAGTACACGCTCTCCTGTCTCTCCTATGGGTCCTAATCCTAGGAAGTTTCTGAGCAACAGGGAAGAGGAAAACTTCAAACAGGGTAAAGACGTTTGCCTGTCAGTTACACAGTTCTTTTCTGGACTGCTTCCTCTTCTTGCCCCCCACTTGATGAAGGAGAATGCTGTTGCTCTGAAACCTGCCCTGAGGCCTGGGGGCTGGCCTGGTGCCCCCCCCCCCCCGCCCCAGGTGGAGGAGGAAGGCAGGGTTTGGGGGGTGGCTCTGATCTCAGATGGGGCCATCCACTCCTTCAGTCATTCGTTCAGTCAACAAATGTTCGCTGAGCACCTGCTGTGTGCGGGGTGTTGTTCTGGGAAAGAACAAAATGCACAAAAACCCCTGCCCTCACGGAGCTTACATTTTTACTTGGGTAAAGGACAAGAAACAAAGGTAAATAAGTCAGTAAAAAGTACCAAGGAGAAGGGCGCCCGGGTGGCTCAGGGGGTTGAGCATCCAACTCTTGATTTCGGCTCAGGTCATGATCTCACAGTTCGTGGGTGTGAGCCCTTTGTCCAGCTCTGCGCTGACAGCTTGGGATTCTCTGTCTCCCACTCTCTCCGCTCCCCCTGCCCTCCCCCCCGCCCCCCAGTCATGCATGTGTTCTCTCTCTTAAAATAAATAAATAAAAACTTAAAAAAAAAAGTATCAAGGAGGAAAAAGTAAGGCAGGTAAAGGAGATAGCTAATGTTCATGGGGGAAGCCATAGCTCTTGACGTTTTAGACAGGCTGGCCAGGGAGGGCCTCCTTGAGGAGGGCACTTGTGAGAAGGAGAGCAGTCAAGGATGACAGCAAGGCTTTTGTCCCTTCTGACAAAGAACTCCCCTTGACTGTGCACTCCTAGAGACACCTGATACCTGGGCCCAACTGGAGAATAATGTAAGACACTCCCAACCCCTTCCCGAGCTTGTGGGCCCCATGCCCTCCTCTAGATGGAACCTTGCCCTAGCCCAAGATTTGTCTTGGTAATTTTACTCGCCCCACAATTAAATCCCAGAGTAGCAGAAGGAGGGGGTCTGGCTGGGGCAGAGCTGGACACCCTGGAGAGGCGGGACCCCCTCCAGCACACAGAACCCTGTGGCACCAAGGACCCAGCAACCCCAGACTAACACCCACCAGCTCCTGTTTGCAGGAACTGTGCAAGGCAGGGAGTGCTGTCACCATCCCCTCCACTTCGCAGACAGAGAGCTCAGGGTTCAAACTCCCATCTCAGAGCTCTGCCCAGGCTTACACAGCTGGTGGGAGACACAGCGGGACTCCTGACTCTTAGGAGAGTGCTCCTTACACTCGCTCCATCCTGGAGCACCTTCCAGCTCACTGAGGAAGCACCTCAGGGTGACCCTGGCTCCTCTAGACCTTACACCACAGCTTCCTGCAGCTGTCCATTTGTTTGTCAGTTCACGTTGACCAAGAACCTGCCGGAGGCACTGTGCTTTGTGGAGAGTAGAAAGTCCCCCCCCTCAACATGCACACGGTCTAGTAGGGTGTCACCAGTTAAAATAAGGTGCCAGGATCCCCACCTCCCTCAGGGGCGTCTCTTGTCTCCCTAGCCCTCTAGTCCAGGGAGGGAGGGAGACACAGGAAACGGCCCTGCGACATGGTGTTGAGGGAGCGTGATGGTCCCCTCCTGCAGCAGGTCCCCAGTGCACCTGGCTGAAAATCCTATCTCTGACCAAGGCGCTGAGGTACGAGGGGGCCCCCAGTTCTCTTCATGTCCCATATAACCCTCCTCAGTTCATTCTTGCCCAAAGCTAGAGAAGCCTTTCCGACTCAGCAACAGCAATGAGAACTAACATTCCTGCGTGGCTACCATGCGCCAAGTCCTTCAAAGCCAAATGATCTCAGGAAGCCTTGCCACAGCCCTACGAGGTGCGTGCTCTTATTATCCCCACTGCAAACAGGAGAAAAGGACTGTTTGGTGAAGTTAAGTAGCTTGCCCGAGGTCACATGCCTAGTGAGTGCTCTGGTGCCAGATTTACACAGATGTGCTGCTGCTCAAACACCCCCAGTGGCTCCCCTTGTTCCATTTCTGGAATCAAAGCCCATCTTCTTAGCTTGCATTAAGGACCCTCAACAACGGGGTCTTGTCTTACTTCCTCACCTGATTATTTCTCCCTATTCTTCTAGGCCACTCCCCCTGCTCTACAAGACTGGTGGGCCTCTTCTTGTCTCTGTGTGGACAAACCTATGCATCTTGCAGGGGTCCTCGTCCAAGGTCCAGCCCACAGAGAGCATCTCTCCCCTCTGCCCCCCCAACACACCCCTGCAGCACCTTCTGCCCCTGAGCCCCTCAGACGCATTACCAAGTCCCCCTCTGCTGCCACCGTGCCCTCCCACTAGCATCTAGTGACTGGAGGCCCTTTGGGGCCAGGCTTTGCTTTACACCTACTCGAGCTTCAGAGGTGGCCAAGCATGAGAGGAGCTGCATGAATGCATGTAGAAACAGATGGTTGTATCTCAGCCAGGAGAGCCCCAGACGGAGTGGTCCTCAGTGCCAATGTTACAATAAAGACAGGGCCTGAGAAAGAATCCTGTGGCCCCTCTGAAGGGAGCGGCTCCCCTACGATGTAAAGTGGCACTTTCGAGGGCTGTGTTGTTTGGGAGAGTCCAAGTGGATTTGTTTATGGCCTGGGGTGTGGGGCATCTCTCATGGTAAATGGAATCACTTGGGGCTCTATGCACTGGTCCCAAGGATGGCTCCTTCCTGGGGATCACCAACCTAGCAGGGTGCCCCTCTTCGGCAGGGGTGCCCTTTCTTGACAGGACTGTGGCAGCTGGGGAGCATGCGGGGGGCTGAGTCTGCGGCATGCTGTGGGGGCCCCTAACCCCAACCCTGGTCCCTGCTCCCAACTGTGAACTTCCTTCTCCATCACTGGTAAAGGGAACGGGCTAAGATTCCCGCCCCCCCCCCCCCCCCCCCCCCCCCCCGCCCATGACTTGCAGGAAGAGAGAAAAGAGGAGCCAAGAAGCTAGTTCCAGGACCTTCTGCTGTGGGTGACTGAGCTTCATTGGGCCTGACCGCACATTGGCTGCTCTTGGCTCAACGGATCAAGGGAGATACTGTTCCCCTGCACACACACACACACACACACACACACACACACACACTGCAGAGGACTGGCTTATCTGAGATATGAAAATAAATAGGTTACTTTTGAGTAAATAGAGGGATGGGGGCCAAGCAAACAGAGTCAGCACTTCCTGGCAGCCACCTCCCTCTCTGGAAAGCTGGGGCCCCAGCTTGGACCCTCGGGCCACCTTGCCAGATCCTGGCTCTGCCCCACCCCCTTTCTCTGGAGGCTTCAGCCCCATATCCTATGCTCCCCGCCAGCCTTTTATCCTCATTAGTGATGCTTGAGACTTTGGCTTTAATAAAACCAGGGTGACCAGGGGCTGTGGAACAGCTCACACTTTATTGTTTTCATCTTCACTTGCTGTCAGGGGAGGCTGCCTTAGGGCCCCTGATTGGTAATGCGCTCCCCAGTGATGGAGAGGTCACTGCTGTCCAGAAATTGGCAGAGACCGACTTGGCTCTCTCGACTACTAACCTATGGGCCGATAGGGCAGATCCGGACCCAGTAGCAGCTGGCTTTAAGTCCTGGCTGGTGTTTGGAGGGAGCAGACCTGCTGTCAGCATAGGGAGAGCCAGGGTGTGGGCTCCTGGAGAAGTCTGTCCTTAGGTGCAAACTGTCTGGGCAGTAAGATTCTCAAAGTCCCGTCCACTGCACACCATTGCTCTTGTCTGCAACAGCTCACTGAAGATTCCCTTCCCTTTGATGCACTCACATAGCCCCAGGCATAGAAGAGAATTCCTATCTGTGGGCTGCCCTGGGGAAAAGCACAAGTCAGGAGACTCCGGCTTTAATTCTTCAGCCACTAACAAGCCACAAGAGCTTGGGCACGTCATTTCACATCTCTAGGCTTCAATCTGTAAGATGAGATGATTGTTCTAAATGTTCTAGCCTTCAGATCTGTCCCTGCCAGCCAGAAAAGACCAAGGATTCACACTGAAAGACCTAACATCAGTATCGCCAGTTGGGAGGGTCCAAAGGTGCCTGACTGTGTCCACTGCCAGCCTCAAGGAATCCAGCAACTTCGTTTTGAGATCCAAATGCTCTCATTCCTTCAGTCCCTGCTGCCCCCATGTGTTTTTGTTCTTCTCCAGGGCTACCCTCCTTCTCTTCCTCCCAAAGAGGCAATGAGTGGTGTCAATGCCTCCACGTCTGTCTTGGGAATCCAGGCTGGGCAGAGTAAGAACCATGCTCCCCCATCTCTTAGAGAACACTTCTAGTCTCTTAATCATTAAGTGCCTTGTCTGAATCTCTCATCATCAGCAGAGAAGCATCCGCTACCCTTTCAGGAAAGCCACAGGAGACCTAAAAGGATCTCTGAAGCATGGGGCAGGAAGTGCTGTTAAGCTACCCTTGGGCAGGGGGGCCTGGAAGAGAGACAGGGTGGAAGCCAATCTGGCTCTGATGGGTAGAGAATAACATCTAGTGAGCAATCCCTCCTCGAAGGTCTGAGGCTTGGAATTGGTGGGGGAATCAGGGACGGAGGAGGGGGAGAGCTGAGTCAGGTGTGGAGGCGGGCAGTTGGGGCTGGGCCATCTCCTCTGGGATCTGCCCCCAAAGTACCACAGACCTCCTCTTCCATAGCCCATGTCACCGCCATAACTTTCCTGTTGCTTGTGGGGATTATGTGACGAATCCTGTGTTCTCTTTAGATTGTGGGCTCTTTGGAGGCAGAAATGGTCTAGTCTTCCTCATCATCATACCTGCCATGTCTTACCCAGTGCCTGATACACAGTATGTGCTCAATAAATACTGGCTGATGAGCACAAGGTTGAGAATATGGATTTGGAGTCAGGCAGCTCTGGGTCCAAACTCTGGCTCTGATGTTTATGAGCAATGCAGTTTATTTAAGTCTTTCATTAAATTGAAAGTCTTTCAAAGTCTCAATTTCCTGATCTGTACAATGGGGCTAAATAACACTACCTTCCTCTTAGGGTTGTTGTTAAGATTAAATGAACTAATTTGTGTAAAGTGCTTAGCATCGTGCCTGGCACAGAGTAGGCTCTCAGAAAATATTAGCTGCTATTATAATTATTACTTCTATAATTACAAATATGATAAAGACCTCACAGTCTTGCGGTAGGGACAGGGGAGAGAAATGTTGCTTTGATCAGTGTTTTAAGAGAGGTGTGGGCAAGATGTGGGGGAGCGGAGGAAGGAATAATAAACTGCCCAGGGTTATAGGTAGGCTTCCCAGAGGGGGTGATATTCCACAGGGTCTGGCAAGTGAGCAAAAGGAGTTTGCTGCAGAGAAAAACAAGCGAGGACATTCCAGGCAGAGGGAGGCGGTGCGAGAGTGTCTGTGTGTTAGAGGGTGAGACGCAGGGTGGGGGTTGGAATAGCCCAGGGCAGGCTGGGAACAGGGCAGGGCCCTGCCCATCCGCCTCACGGCCCCCACTTAGGAGTCCGCCCTGGCTCCTGCCCCACTTAGTCTGCAGTGTCACCTTCCATCCAGACACCCACACCGGAGACCAATTTCATGGGTGTCATTCGTTGGTTACCCACCTACTAAACATTCACGGATACGCGATATGAACATACAGGGTCCCAGCCCTCCAGGAGTCTGTATTCTAGGAGAGGGAGACACAAAGAAACTAAGCAAGAGAGGCTCCGAGGGCGGTGAATGAAACTGTGACATGATGGGGGCTGGGGGGGCACTTTAGACAGAGTGGCTGGAAAGGCCATCAGACCTGAAAGAGGGAGGGGGTGGCCAGCCACGAGGAAGAAGAGGAGACAGCAAGGCATGCCGTGGGTCTGGACACACTGGTTCGGGGCAGCTGAGCTGGAGAGCAGGGGGACCAGGACAGGGCAGGGGAAGAGTTGGGGGGGAGCCAAGGGAGGCAGGGAGAGATCTCAGAGGCCTTGAAAGATGTTTGCATTTTATTCCCTGAGAAAAGCAGAGACCTCAGGAGGCTTTGGAGAAAGGAGCGCAGGGGAAGAGAGCAAGCCAGAGAGCAAGCTTCCACGCCCTCCTGCAGGATCCGTATCCAGTTGTACACGCTGTTCTGCCTTCCAAGTGTCCCCAGACTCTGGGGCCTCTCTGCACAACCTTCGCTCTGACCCACGCCACCTCTTGCCTGGACCTCCAAGCTTTCTGACCCCCACCTCTGCTTGCCTATCCTCTGATAGCCTCCTTGCTGTAAATGGGGGGCCATTCGCCTGCTCTGAATCCTCCAATGGCTCCCCATTTCAATCCATTCTGGAACTGGAAAACCTCTTCTTTATCCAGAAGCACAAATATATACAACAGATAAACAGTGGCTTGGAGCCTGGGCACACAGGGCTCCTACCTTCGACCCCTCAGCCTACCTCCTTGAGCTTCTGGGAATCAGCCTGAAAATCTCACAGAATCGAGTAGCATTCAAGTTTCTTCATGATTTGGCCCTTGCCTTTTTTTTTGTGCCAGCCATTCTGGTTCAGGTGCCGTAATATGGGCCATTCTGTCCCAAGCGCTTAAACATATTAAGCCATATAATCCTCATGTAAGCCTACAAGATAGGCACCATTATTGTCCCCATTATCTACACAGGGAGACTGAAGCACAGAAAGGCTATGCAACTGGCCCAAGGACACACAGCCAGTAAATGGCAGACTGAGGTCTGAACCCAGGCAGCCGGGCTCTAGAGTCTACAGTTTTAGCCACCCCACCATCCTGCCTCCCCATGACTCCCTACTGCCCCAAACCCTCCAGATGCTTTTGCACCTCCATGCTTTGGCCGGGTTCTTTCCACTGCCTGAAACAATCTGTCCCTACCTCTGATGGTCCTGGATGACACTTGTCTTTCCTGGCCAGCTGTTCTGTTCCCTCCTCTTGCATTGCTTCCCCCTCACTCCCCTGGTCTGGCTTGGGGGTCCCCATCGCCCCTGGGTCTAAAGGCCTGGGATCAAGTGTTACAAATGCCTTGAAGCAGAGGCAAGGCGTTTCTGAGACATAGTCAGCAGGTTCTAGTGACCGGCTGCAGGGGAGGAGAGCGGAGACTGACACCGTGCAGCCCAGCACCCCAGGGCTGACTCCACTCTCTGCTGGAAGCCAAGGGGGTGGGGCGCTTCTTTCTGGTGCTGCCAGGATTCCCGCTGTGAGCGCTGGGCCTGGCCCTCCTCAGGCCTGGGCTCCAGGGCTTTGGGGAGAATGCTGGGGGTGGCCAAGGTGGAAGGGCAGATGTGAGGGCTGGGATGCACCAGCTCCCTGTGGGGCAGGGTCCATTTGTTCTGGGTTCCATCCCTGCCTTCTTTTTCTCTCAAGTGCTTTCTGCTCCAAGGCCTTTGCAGCGATATGAATAAATGATCTGGCAGGATAGAGGTGCCTTAAATGAACTCCACAGACTCCAGCTACAGCCTGTGGCATAGACCCTGAGAGCCAGGGATGGCCCCCGGGAGGAGGGAGACTCTCCAGCTTGCGTGGGGCACGTGGGAGGAAGTAGGTGAGATCCGTGGGCTGGGCTGGGTCTTTGGGACCTTCGAGAGATTAAAGTACATCAGCAGGAGGCAAATGTTACTGTATCTGCGTATCTTCAGGGAAACAGATGGTTTTATTTAGCAAACTTTTTCTCAGCCTCTCCTTCGTGAACCTGCCCTTGAAAAGAGGTTTAGTGTTTCACATGCACCATTACTTTTGGGCAAATATCCGTGAGTCAGAATCACACTGGGAGGTACAGATCTCTTCCTAATGACTTTTTAAAAGGTGGGCGGAGAGGGAGAGGGGCTGCGAGGGGGCGGAAGGAGCTTGAGGAGAGCAGAATTTGGGGAAGTTCTAGAAGAGAGGGAGGCAATGCCTGGTCAAGCTGTAAAGTCTGCTCCATGGGTGCTTGTCTATGGGAGGCCAGGGCCCCCGCTCTGGTCCTTCCACTGGCACTTCATTAATGAGACGAGGAATAAATGGCACATTAATGAAGTTAACGATGAGAATCTGTCTTCATTTCTTGCCTCCAGTTGTCCTGCTGTGTGGCTGTCAAACAGCTGTCAGTTTCCCCCGGGAAGGGTGGGCATCTCAGCAGTGAGTGATCTGATCTCTGCCCCGGGCAGGGCAGTGGCAACAGGGGCTCTCAGCAGGAAGGGAGATGCCCTGGTCCCAGGGGGTTAGTCTCCTGGAGCAGCTGAGGGGCATGTCTGTAAATAGGTCCTCCGGGGGATGCCAAACCGGCAGGGCTTTGGTCGCAGCCAAGGTCACATACTTGAAGAGCCAGTGACAGGGGCTTTATCTTCATTGACCGGAGGGTTGAGGGCTTCACCCACCTCCTGCTCCAACACGCAGGAATCTGTTGGTCTTACCAGGGTGTGGCTGTTCTGTTTGCAGCCTTCCCTGCGGTTGGCCATCCCGCTCTGGACCACCCACTTCCTTCCATTCTCCCACTCCTCTGGCTTCTCCCTCCCAATAGCAGCAGGATCCTCCCATCCCTGCCTCTAAACAGTGCACTTCTAAACACACACACTCTCTCTCTCTGATCAACCATAATGTTAATGCCCATTTCTATTCTCAGGACTCCCAAATGTATGGCCCCTCATGGACCTCTCTTCTAGACTCCAGACTCATACATCCCACCTGACATCTCCATGTGGATGTCTCACAGAAATCTAAAATCTCTCAGATGCTCAAAGGTGGACTTTGATCTGCCATTTACATCCTCTTCTGTTTCTGCCTAACTTGGCAAATGGCGCCTCCATCCACCCAGCTGCTCAAACCAGAAACGAGGCAATATTGTTGATGCTTGCCTTCCTCTCTCCTGTACAAGTAGCTCACCACCGAGCCCTGCCAATGCCACCTCCAAATTCAGTCTCAAGCCTGCCCCTTCTCTCCGTCTCCAAGGGCAAAACCAGCTCTCATCTGCCTAATCACAGTGACCTCCTAACAGACCTCTCTGCTTCCCTGTGTTCACCTGCCCCACTTTCCACATGGCGGCGAGTGCTCTTTCAAAATTATAAGGTGAAGCACGTCACTCCTTTGTTTAAAACCCTTCAATGGCTCCCCCTTGCACTAGGAAAAAAAATCCAGAACACTTGCCAAGACCCATAGGGCCCTACCTGATTAGAGTTCAAGCCTTCCTCCTCACCCTCCCAGAAGAGCTGAAATATTCCAGGGTCTCCCTGCTCCCAGGACTGTGTATTCTGCTCTCTCCATTTGACCATTCTTTCCCTCAATTCTTCACATGGCATCCCTCAGGCCTCTTCCTCCAAAGCCACACCGGCTCTGGACTGTGTGTTCCCGAAGGACAGGGAGGGGATCTGTTTTACCAAGAGTGGGACCGGAGTGAGGCAAACCAGGTGCCCAGGGTAGAAAAGTGAAGAAGGTTCATGCATGCCTCCAAGAATGCGGGCCTCCTTAAATTTTGCCCTCTAGGTACCTCATTTCCCATACCCTAGTCTTGGCTCTATATTTTACTCACTGCTATATTCCCAGGACTGAGCACAGCGCCTGGTATGTAACACACACTCACCAAATATTTGTTGAATGAATGAACAACCTAGCTGTGTGGGATGCACCTGGTTAGGAAGGTGGTGAAAAGGGCTGGTGTGAGGAGTGGACCCTTTGTTAACTTCAGCCTCTGGTCTGTCCAGGAGTATCCCTGTAGGTGACGAGATGGCTCCAGGGTTGAGCCTCAGCGTGTGGTCTGAGGAACCACGGGAATTTCCTGTATTGGACCTCCCTTGGGGGAAGTGGAGGCTTGATTCTTGAGCTGTGCCCAAGACCTACTGAGAGAACCTCCGAAGTTGGGGCATGGATGTGTGAGTGGCCGAGAAGCTTCCCAGGTGATTATTACGTATCCTCAGTTTGCAACATAAGGCAATTGAGGGGATTCTGAAGCTGCCCTGGATCAAATCCTAGTAGAATCACGGTGGCGTGGAATATAGCCAGCGTCATTCAATATCAATGCCGCCAAACTAAAGTTAGGATGACGAAAGGGCTCTCTTTTGTTGGGTGCAAACAAGGGTTCTGATGGAGCAAAGCCATGCCAGATCCTCCTGGGGTGGCGTGCTCGCTCTCCCTCTTTACCTTTTCTTGACGCACCATAGGTACACTGGATAGCTAAATTTTAACAAGAAGATGCTTCCCCCCAAACTTAGAGAGTTTAGGAAACCTGGGTAGGGTTTTAAAAATGTCTGACACTATTCTGTAAATACTCCAATTGTAGTAGTTTTCCAAGTGTGTTTTCCTGGCCAACAGCATCAACACCATTAGGAACTTGCCAGAGATGGAAAATTATCGGGCCCCACCCTCACCAGGGTGAGAACCATTGCCTTTTCCATTTACAAGAACCAGTTGAGAATGCACACTCTGGCCAGGATTTTGAAGTTGCTTCGACTTCCTTTAACCTACTTATTTTGGTGATCAAAACCAAAGTCAAGAGAGAAGGAGACTAACAGATATGGAGCCCCTGGATACTTAACATACATCTACTTCATCTCATTCATACCACATTCCTCGGAGAAGCCCATAATCATTGCCATCTTGAGGTTCAGAGAGGTTAAGTAACTTGCCTAAGCTCTCGGAGTGATTGACCAAGTCTGGATTTTAGACTTCTGTCTGTCGACTCTAACGACCTTGCTCTTCTCCACCATGTCACTGAGCCTCCTCTGGAACTGTGCGTGCACCACTAACTCCCTTCCACCCTACCTTCTGCCCCGGGCTGTTAAGGACCAGGTGGGCTAAGGACCTATCTGGGCCTTGAACGTGAAATTTCCAGTTGTTCTGGTACCTCCCTCTGCTGCTTCCTCTAGAAAGGAGACAAGTGGGTGGTGTCAGCCAACATTACAGATTGTGAGGGGCTCCATCTCATGAGCACTTAAACCAGCCAGTGCTGCCCCCCTGCCCTCAGCCTGCCATTCCTCACAAAATGTACCTGTACGTCAACGTCTCATGAGGTACTCAGTTGCCCCTGCGGACACTGTCTCGTGTCCGGGAGAAGGTTAGGAGAGGAGGGAGCTGGGCCAGTGTAGGCAGAACCCCTGGGCCGGAAGTTCTGGTCTCCATGCAAGGACCCTACACTCTCTCTGCACAGATTTTCCCACCTGAGCTTCTCCAGGGTGCAGACACCAAGACTGGTGGAAGGGGTGGGGGTGGGGGGAAACCTTTATATGAAGAAGTTTGTCTCCTGCAGAATGGGAGGTATTTTCTTCACTTTCATTTTCTTGCTTCCTTAGGTTTTGGGGCAGGGGTTGGGGGTGGTTTGCAGTCCCTGTGGGCTTCTTGGGAGAGTTGCAGGTGTCCTATGTGGGGATTCATCCCCTTGATGAGGAATCTTTGCAGATGTAAGGAAGACAACCCCAATCACATGTCTCTAGGCAGCAAGAGAAACCACAAGTGATTGGTCAACTCATCCAGTCCTAGCTTCTAAACAGGACTACACTAAACTGAACAATGGAGCCCTCTTTTGAAAATATCACTCATACTTTTCCCAGTGGTCCACCATCCTGGAACTCAGGAAATTCTCCTGATGTCCAATCCATGTATGCCCTTCCTTCCCAGTTCCCACCTACTATTTCACCATGATGCAGCCATTACACCTTCAAAGTCTGGAAGATTATCTCAATTTTCACTGAATTCTCTTCTCCAAAGCCAAGAAATTCAGTTTCCTCGGTCTTCTAAAGCTTCCAGGCATTTTAATGCTCCTCATGGAGACCCACAATAATCAACAAAGAACTCTCAACTGGGGGTCTGGTGGGAAGCTGGGGTCTTGGCTCTTCATCCAACGAGAGGGGAGGGAATCACTAGTCTGTTTCAAGAGAATTCGTATAAACAGCCCTGGTGGGGGTGGGGGAGTGGGGGAATACATGGGGTTTGGGGCAGAACCTTGGGTTCAAGTCCCGCTCTTCTGTTTTCCAGCTGCATGACTGTGAAAGTCATTGAACTTCTCTGACCTTGTCTGACCGTGAGCATCAGCCATCCTCAGGGTGAGTTCCTACAGGGCAGCTGCTCTGAGTCCCTGAGTTGGAGGCGTATGAGGAGACCACACAGTAGAGTAGAAACACCACGACGCACATGAGGTAAGCATGCAGTCTGTAAACCTCACTTCCCAGCCCTGCAGCCTCTGGGCAGGCTGACCAAAACCCACCTGGTGGCCGGAAGGGCCAGGTGTGCCCCCTGAATGTCTGGGTCAGCAAGAGGAGAAAGAGGGCCGCCACGTCCCAGGGTGGAGGGCGACAACGAGGGCTTCTTTTAGCCTGGCTTTTAGAGACCAGCTCCTGGCTCCAGGGCCCACAGAAAGCTGTGCTGGTTTGTAGGTGGCCTTTATCCTGTATCCCAGCCTGGGCTTCCCCACCCATAAGCACCTTCAACAAGCAGGGTTGGGGAAGACATCTCGTAGGTCTTCTCAGGCTGCAGGTTCCAGCTTGGGTATCCCCAGCACTAGGATGAACTTAGAGCCAGGAAGCTTGGGTTCAAATCCCAACCCTGATGCTAACCAGCAGAATGATCGAGGGTGAGTCACTGTGGCTCCCTGAGCTTCGGTTTCCTCAGCTGTAAAATGAAAGCATTGTACCGGGTGACTTTGCCTTCTCATCATAAAACAGGATTAACTGTGCGGCTGAATGCCTGTGTGCACTTTACCCGCTGCAGGCCGACTCTTCAAGCATTTCCGCACACTTTCAAACCCCTTTCTGCTTTGTCCTGCCGTGGAGCTGTCTCTGGCAGCTGACTGGGGTTGGCTTCTGACATCTTCAAGCTGCATTCTGACAATGCATCACTGGAAGGAGAATCAGTTAGCAGGGAGGAGGCCGAGGGACCAGGGAGCACGTCTCTGAGGCCCCTAAAGATGCCCATGGAGCTCTGCGCCGGTGGTTGTTCTGAACCAGGCCCCAGGCCTCTCTTCCCCTTCTGCTCACCCAGGAGTACAATGATGAAACACCAAATTAGCTCCATTATTGTAACTCCACAAATTATAGGCCGCTTGTTCCACCAGAGCCAGCTAATGTCTCCCACCCATGAGCAGGTGACACTAATGGGTGTTTCCTCCCTTTTAGGCACCAAGTGCGGAGTGGGAAAAAACAGGATGAGGCTTGGGCTGGGAGGCAACTTGGAGAGTGGGGATCCGGGGAGCCCAGGCTCCCACCTGCTCGTGTAACAGAGCCACGGCTAGTGGGGGCCTCGGCTCCACTGCAGAAGGAATCCAGGAGCCAATGCTTCCTTCTTACCCTTCCTCCCTACCCGACTCCCATCTGCCTTTCCTCTTACACCACACAGAGCATCTCCTGTCCTGTCGGCGGAAGCCACTCTTCCTCAAGGGGAGAGGCCCCAAACGAGAGTGGAAACAGTATGTTCCCAGGCAGATCCAGGCCCCTGACCTCCAGGCCAGGCAACGGGAACTGACAGAACCCATGTTCACTGACGTCCACATGGCCCCTGGCTCTGCAGAGCGCCCAGCCACTCCCCTAGCCCCGTGCCTTCTTCAAGACTAGGGTGGGAGCTGGGTCTCTTTAAAGGATTCCTGACCAAGCACCTTCTGCAGTGAGTAGTTTCAGAGTAAAGCCCTCTCTGTGGTAATCAGTGTAAGAGTTCGGGAGGCCTTAGATATTACAAAGATCTCTTCTCATTTTACAGATCAGGGAAACAAGGCTTTGAAAGGCTGTGTGGCCCAGGTGACACTAGAGGGAGTTCCCCAATTCCTAGACCGCTTTGGAACCCCTTTCTCTCACTTTCCAATTTCACCCCACGTGTATAAATTGAGTACCTACTAGATGCCGATTAAGGGCTAAGGATTACGAGCTACAAGGGACATACAAACAAACGAGACGAATGGGTGGCAGGAAGAAAGTCAAAATCCCCAGATGCCAGGGACTGCCTACCTCTACCGCAGTTAAGGATGATTACAAGGAAAAACAGTCAACCCACTACCCATAGCCAGCATTCACTGAGAGCTTGCCATGCGCTGGGCACTGGCTAAGCCCTCTGTGTGTTTATGGAATAGGAATTATTCTTACCCACATTTTACAGGTGAGGAAGCAAGCACAGAGAGAGTCACAGAGATATAAACCAGAGATATCAACTAAAGAGCAGGGGCATGTGGCTTGAACCCACACACCCTCTTAATCACCAAGTCAAACCAGCTTGATTTTCCGAAAGGTCGCCATAGGGATCAAATTCGTCACACTCATTACCCAATGTTTGGGATTCCCCCAAATGCTTCTGGATTCCTGATTAAGTAGTGAGTGACAGAGCTTTATATATATTATCTCAGTTACTCTTTTCTTTTTTTTCTTAATGTGTATTTATTTTTGAGAGAGAGAGAGAGAGAGAGCGCAAGTAGGGGACAGGCAGAGAGAGAGGGAGACAGAGAATCCCAAGCAGACTCTGAGCTGTCAGTGCAGAGCCCTATGCAGGGCTCAAACCCATGAACCAAACCATGAGATCATGACCTGAACCAAAATCAAGAGTCGGATGCTCGACTGAGCCACCCAGGCGCCCCCAGTTAATCATTTTCATCAATCTTTTAAAGAGCATCTCATTTGTCAAAACAAATTTAGTCAAAACTAGGTCTTATGATTACCCCCACTTTGCAGATGAAGAAACTGAGGCCTACAGGGCTACAGTTTTGGAATTCGAAGGCCATGCTTTGAACAGCCCCCATGATGTTCATTATTCTTTCCTGTGCTAGGGCCAGGAATAGCTTTGCTTTCCCCCAAGCACCTGGTCTGTTTTCATGGACACAGAATTCTGGGACTATGTTTCCCTCTTTGCATTAGCTGCTAGAACACTCCAGGTCAAATGTGTGCCTACTCTGGACAGTGGACAGCAGGACCTGCTGTGCTGTGTAGCGGCTTCTCTGAACTTCATTTGACTGTCTTTCATGGATCCTTTTGCTATATTTTTTGATGTTTTAAACTTAGTTTTAATCACGGTACAGGTCTTACGAGCTAGCTAAATCCGTTTGGGAGCAACACAAAGTAACAGACAAAAATAAATGAAAGTTTCTGCTACTCGGGGTGCAAACTTCAGACAGTTCACTTTGTCTCTCTTAGCTTAATTTGCTTTATCTGCAGACTTAGGATAATGCCCCTACCAAGACTTGCTGAGGATTAAATGAGACAATGTGTGCAAAAAGCTCTTTAAATCCAGTAGTGCCATATAAAGGCAAACAAGACCTGTCAGTAACATTATTATTAATGACAAGACAGGCCCGTGCCCCGGGGCACCTGCACCATGTATGGTCTGGACCCAGGGACTGGTGAAGAGGGTCTAGCTGGATGACACCCAGTCCAACATGGTGGAAGACTCCCACAGCCATCCTGTGTTCTCAGAGCGGCCTGATGCTTCCTGGGTAGGGGAATGGACCTATACCAGACCTCACACCTGTCACATCTGGAGGCAGGCCTCAGTAGAAGCTGTCCCTGCTGCACTGCCCATGGAGGAGCTGCCTGGGGTCCCCCATGGGAAGGTCAGCAGTTCACTGTGAGGTTCTAAGTCTCCCCAGAACCCTCTAGGGATGTGTCAGCCTCGTGACCAGCAGCCCCTCCTCCTGCTCACACCTCAGGGTGCTCAGGGGTTTGCTAATAATAGATAAGGAGTGGCTGTGGTCTGTGGTGAGAAGGCAGCCCTGGGGCCCACCAGACCAGTGAGTCTGGCTTGACTACTCCACCTCTGAGCCTCGGACCTACACGTCTAACCATCCCCTTCCTCTTCTTCTCCACACACATCCTTCCCTTCCTTCCAGCATTGTTCCAGAATCACTTAACCCCAGAACTTGCAGGCCTCGTCTAGTCAATGCATCAGCACTGTCTGAGTCTCTGCCGCATCCATGTGATTTTTTCTCAGCAACAGGAGGACTTTGGAGATCATCAAAATAGTAACGGCGGTTATCTCAGGACAATGGGCTTATGGTGAATAGTATTTGTTTTGCGCGGCTTTCTGTATTTTCCAAAATATCTAAAACACAACTGTAATAATTTGCCTTGAGGCAAGGAAGGATGAAATATATTACAGCCATACGCCTTTTAAAGAAAAGGATCTGTTTTGGTTTTCTGTTCTAAAACCATGTGTGGGTGGCTCAGTCGGTTGAGCATCCGACTCTGGATTTTGGCTCAGGTCATGATCTCACAGCTCATGGGATCGAGCCCCATGTTGGGCTCTGCGCTGACAGCTCAGATCCTGCTTGGGATGCTCTGTCTTCCTGTCTCTCTGCCCCTCCCCTGCTCATGTTCTATCTCTCTCTCAAAATAAATAAACGTTGTTCTAGAAATTATAAAAAAAAAAGAGTTTAAAAATGTGATTCCAGAAATTTCCTCAGTTTGCCTCATCTAGAAAATAGAAATACTGATTTCTTACTGGGTCATGAACTTGGAATGCGGTCATAAACTTGGAAAGTACTTTATAATCATGTTAGGTATCATTGCTGTTGGCATCAGGAGCAATCACCTATGGCAAGAAGCTGTGAAGGTCCTTTCTCACTGATACTTAATACAGCCTCACCGCAACCTTGTGAAATACAGGTTGTTTTGCAATTTTACTAATGAGGAAACAGAGAGGGGACATGATCCATCTGAGGCCACACAGCAGAGGCAGGAGGATTCGAGCCTTGATCTCCCGACTCCAAGTCCTGCTTACCTGCAAGTCTTCGAGGGCTGACACCATATCTGCTAAATGCCTCGTGGGGCCTGCCCGACAGCCCCGAGCTGACTGTGTGGCCTTAAAAAACAGCTGTACCCCTTATCCTCAGCTTCCCCACGAGTGAAACCAAGAAATAATCTTTACCCTCCTTTCTCGACGTGTGTGAGACACAACCTGGAGCAGTTGTGGGCTTATTATAAGCACTCGTATGGGCATTGATTAGTAAGCTGCATAATCTTTAGGACCCAAGGTCTTCCCCAGAATATTCTTTTCCAAATGGAGTTTCTTAGGGCAACAGGAAGTGTCCTGTTCTGGGCAGCTGGAGCCCTCTGAGGAGGGGAAATGACAAAAAGCTAATCAAACAAGCTCGTGTCGGGGACCCACTGTGTGTGTGTGTGTGTGTGTGTGTGTGTGTGCAGGGCTGCCTGCTGTGGTGGGGCCCAGGGAGGCCCTTGCTGATACCAGCTGGCCACAATGGAGGCGGCAGGACACTGCTGAGAATCTCTTTCCCATCTCACGCAAGAAGAAACAACTGTTCTGCCAGAGTTTCTCTGGTAAACAGCGCCCAAATAGTGTTGGGTGATTACTTTTCCTTAGGGAACACTCACTCCCTAAAGAGAGCTGTGTGTCTGCCCAGACTTGGATAGGATTTACTAATATATATTTAAAAAAAAAAAAAGGTCCTGTCAGCAGGAATTGGAAATACAAAGGCACTCGCTGCCTGCCTTTTCCCCTGGCCTCTTTTTCTCCTCAGACCTACCAAAAAGGCCCAGAAGCAAGACGGAAGTTTAGTGCCTCTGTTTCTCCCCCTTAAGAGCCACCCTGGAGCCCTAACCCCTACCTTCAAACTGTTGGTCCAGGGTCTGCCCTCCCAGGACAACGTACCGAATCACACCCCCTTTCCCTGCTGCCCTCGAGGCTCTCAAAACTCAGCTGTTCTACGGCCTTCCTTCCTGCTCTTCCACTTTCTGCTAACTTGCAGCTAATCTGACGCATGATTAATCTGATGCATCTGATGATACATTTGAGGACGTGGTGGGGGGGCTCCTCTGAGTGTCACTTCAGCGGGGACCTTGGGGCAGGTGGTGACTCAGCCAGAGATGGTTTCTGCGATGCGGGGGGGAAGCGTTTTCCAGCAGGTGCCTCAAATCACAAAGCCAGCCTGTCCCCAGCTTCTCAAGAAGGGCAATGCTCATCATGTTTGCAAGATACACTACCAGAGCTGTTTTCTCTCTCTGGATGTTGGACTGTTCCTAGCACACGGTCCAATGTGTCACTACCAAGACGTGAGTCAGCCAAAGGCTCTTGGGAGGAATGGACTCACTCAGCCCCCTAGGGAAGGAGCCCCACGCAGTGCTCTTCTAGGGGGTGGGAGGAACAATCTCTCCCCATCCTGCCCCACAAAGACAGGACTCCCTTATTCAAAGAAAGGGGCTCTGGAGAGGACTTGCCAAGCGAGGAGGGAATGAAGCTCCCTTCGTTCCCTCTGAGTTCCCCCTTCTTCCGGGTTTTTTCTCTGGGTCTAGCTGCCCCCTCGAGTTCTGCCTGTGCACTCTCATTAAAGCTCAGTTGGTTGGGCGTCCGACTCTTGATTTTGGCTAAGGTCATGATCTCACAGTTCGTGAGTTCGAGCCCCACATTGGGCTCTGTGCTGATGATGCGGACCCTGCTTAGGATTCTCTCTCTCCTTTCTCTTGCTCTGCCCCTACCTTGCTTGCTCTCTCTCTCAAATAAATAAATAAACTTAATTAAAAATTTTAAAAATAAAGCTCTAATTCAAGTGCAGACCCAAATCTTGTCTACTCCTGGTTCCCACAGCATCCCTGAAATGGCCTATAGGAACTTCTCTAAATACTAAGAGTTAAATGGAAATAACCACAGACAATGCAAAAGGCTTGCAGGTAGAATGCTTTTGGAGTCTTTAATCGTTGGGCTCTAGCCCTGAAGGGCTGGGACAGCTTCGCAGGCCCATCCCTGGGGTTTCCCCTGGCAACTCTCTGCCCATTTCTGGGGAGTGGCATCCTTTCTTTTCTCCACACTCATCTATGGTCTCCTAACAGCCCGTATCCTTCCTGGCTGAGACCCCGTCCAAGCCATCTGCCAGTCTGGGGCCTCCCTTGGTGGGAAGAGCTCAACCCACTGGCAGAACTGGGAGGGCTGAGATGGAGCGTGTCTTCCCCTTTCCTATCTTGGTGGTCCCTCTGCCTAGCCCACTAAGGAGGGAATTCTTTCCGCATACACAGGGAGGGCCCCACATGCCATTTTATGGGCTCACAGAATGCCAGTGGCCACAGCAGTTGTTAGGTAACAAGAGAAAGCAAACGTTACTGAAAACCACAATTGCCTTCTCTGGAAGGTGGAGCCTGGGAAAGGCAATAAACCAGTCTCAGGCTTCCACTGCTCTTGGAGAAGATGGTCCATCATTACTCAACTGAATACTCTGACGGTTTTGAATGTTCGAAGATGGAGCTGGAATCCGGCCCAGGCATAGGAGCTGGAGAGAACTAATTGCCCAGGGCAATTTAAAGAGGGCCTTTGTTTATTTGTTTGTGCTTTGAGTCTTGGAAGCTGAGGAAGATGGAGGGGAGCCCAGAGAAGGACGGGAGCCGGCAGTCTATGGAGGCTTGGTGGGAGAGGCCCTCGGAGCGGGTGCTCACCAGCAGTCCACAGGGTTTTGCCGGGTTCTCCACTGGGTGGTGGGGGGAGAGATACAGTTCCCATGACAGCAAACCTCCAACCAAAGTGTGGCTACTCACTTTGTTTCGCCTGGGGTTGGGTGGACCGGGCTTATGTCCCATGACTGGGTCAGTGAAGGAAGAGCTACCAGAGGCAGAGAGGAGGACATTTCAGAAGAGGCAGGAAATTAGAGTGAAAGGGAGGACATCTGCTTCCCCATCCCCGAAGAGGCAGGACCTTGGGGACAGCCCTCCCTAGCCAGCTCCTGAGAGGCAGCAGAGGGGAGGACTGGGGCACATACAGTATGGCCAAGTCACCTGGGTTTGGCTCCTGGCTCTGTGTCTCCCTGGCTTTTTGCTCTTGAGCAGGTTGCCTGAGTTTCCCCTCCTGAAAACTGGGGACAACAGCAGTATCCACCCTGCAGGGGCGTGGTGAGGATGAAAGGTAAGCTTTGTCACCCGGAGCCTGGCACATAGGAGCCAGAGAAGCCCTAGCTGATGCCCGCTTACACCTGTAATCGGACTCCCCACAGACAGTAATCTGAGCCCTGTTCTTCTGTCCCTTCTCCTGGCGCCTCGACCCCACTGCACAGACTCAAACACATGTTTTCTGATCATAATATAAATTACCTCCCAGAGAAACCAGTGTCATAGTCAGGGATGCTGGTGCACTCCCTGAACGCCAGGCTGTGCCCGGGGTGCTCTCCCTGCTTTGAGTCCTTGTCTCTAGGCCAAGTGGACTGTGCCGGAAACTCTCAATCCCAAGTTTTGCTACAGCCCTAGAGAGACCCTCAAGGTCTCAGAGACTTTGTCCAGAGAGGAAGGCATTGAATATTCATGGAGAATGAGTAGGTGTCAACTCAGACATAAGAGGAAAATGTGCCTACAGGGAAAACCGATGAGGATGAATGGGGGCCAGATGGGCACGGGCTTTGCGGGGGAGGGAGGGTGAGGAATGCTGTCTGCTGGGAGGCCACATATTTCTACATAGTTGCTGATGCTAAAATACCCTAGAAACACGCTAGCAACTGGACAAGGTTGACCTAGACCCCCTACGGCTAGCCCTGCCTCCTTCCTCCTCCAAAGGATAAATATTTATGTGCAATGGGGAGGCTTTGAAGTCAGGCTTAGTTGACTCTGGGTCTCAGGCACTGTGATAAATGGCCTCTCTTTCCTCCTTGGTTTTTGTACTGACATTGCTTGTTGGTTTGCCCTATTTCTAGTCTCAGTGGAGACTAGAAGTCTCTTCCAAGCAAGAGGCTAACTGTGGGCAGTGAGAATGTGGTCTTTGCCATGTGCCCTTTGACACTTCGTGCCTTGGACTCCTGGTCATCTCTTGACCCTCTTCCTTGCAGGATTCAGAGACTCACAGGCATAGAATGAAGACAGCCAGTAGGCAATGACTTTGGAAGGGAAGGGGAGAGATGACGAGTGAGTAACAGAAACCAGGGCAAGAGAATTCCCCATAAAGGGCAGTAGCCAGAGCACAGGATGAGATCTTGGGTTTGGGGTCCAGATTTGCATGGACTCACCAAGCCACCCCAGACAAGCATGACCTCTCTGGTCATGACTTGATCATCTGGAGGAAGAGGACATGAGGCCAGATAGGTCATCTCTGAGGGCCTTTCCAACTCTGACCTTCCCCAAGTCCATGAGAACATGAAGTGCTAGCACTGTGGTCCACAGAAACCCCTCAGAGACTGCCCCAGTTCTCCCAAGGTGGTTGCTATTCTGCTCATGGTTACATCCAGTGACCCCAGTCTCTGCATTTATGCCGATCTAGAGGACCCAGTACAGTCCCTTCCTCCTGAACGAATTCTGGAGTCTGAATGTCCTTGACAGTGTCCAGAGGGAAGGTTTGGCTGTTGCTTCCCTTGTGACCAAATAATCTCTCTCCAGGAGAAAATGTCACTGTGGGTTATCAGGTGATAGGAGCGACAAGACCAGTGCATATGCTCTGTGCGGCAAGATGGGGGAAGCGCAGAAAGTGCTCCAGTGTTAGCGGAATAGATTTTGGTTGATGCATGAGCTCGCTGCCTAATGATTTCCCATTCATTCTCGTGTAAGGCAAAGATTAGATATTTATACTATTGAGATGCGCAGCATACTAATGAAGTGCACAAGGGGCTGTGGCAGGGCAGGGGTGAAGCCGCGAGCAGAGGAGGGAGGCAGAGCAAGGCTCCAGTCCAGTTGCCAGTGGGAGCTGGGCTCTGCAGGAAGTGGAGTGGGCAGTGGGGCTGTCTGGATGCTAGGAATTTATCAAGGGTGAGCTCCACCGTTCTGAGCCTCTGGCAGCCTCTTAAGGCCGTATCCTCTGAAGCCTCGGGGAAGGCTCTCTTACCAAGAGAGAACACCCAAGGCCAGTGAAGCGGTTATTGAGCAACTCTGCTTACAGCCAGGTCAGGGCCCTGTCTGGACCAATTAGCTTTGTTTCGCAGCACCACAGGGGAAACCTTCAACCCCATGTACCCGAGAACGTCTCCTGGTCCCAGCTGGCTCAAGTGAGGGGGTGTGGAAGGGGCAGTGCGCGCCCAGCACCTCTGCTGGAAGAACTCACAGACCTGGAGCACTGACGGGCATGCAGGGGCCCTGCTGCTGCTCTGGGAGTGTGTGCCGTCTCCCCAGCATGCTGCCTGTGCAATGGAGCTCGGACCCCACGCCCCACCTCTTCTCCTGGCTGGGCTCCTGATGGATTTTCAGCAGTCCTTGTCTAGGAAAGCCTCGGCCCTATTGGCCTCAGAAGTGTGGGGGTAAATGAACATTAGCAGTCCCAGGGAGCAGCATTCAAACAAGGGAGCCTTGCAGCCCCTCTCGACCTGGGTGACCTCTGACCCAGGCACAGGTCAGGCAGCCTGGAGGGCTCACTTGGGGCCCTGGCCGCTGAAAACAGCGAGCAGGGATGACGGGCTTCATACATTATTCAGAGCATCTCCGGCAGAACGGCTTGGGGAGCAGTCTTCGCGGTTTGGGCAGGCAGCCCAGGCCGAGGCTTGCTCCCTCATACTTCCCGTGCCTTCTCTGTGACCCCAAATTGCCCCATGGGCCTCTTTTCGGAAACTCTCCCTCTCTGCTTCTAGCCTGGCTTCGTCCTGCCTGCAAGAGTCCAGACACCTGGGAATTTAAGGCAGAATTCTAGGGATACTGAGCCTTTGTCGCAAACTCCTGATGGAGTGTTTTATTTTGGCCCGAGTTGCCCTGAATGGGCTGACGCCTCTCACCCCGCCCACCATCCCAGCCTGGCCTTCCCCAAGGCATGACCCATGCCTGGAGCCAGCCTGACGACACACTGCCAAACCTTCTTAGTCCTTTAAATCACATTGGGAGGGCCAGTCGCTCTGGAAAATTCCCCTAAAATGGTACATCCCATGTCCCAATCTTCCACACGTGACCTCTTCCCCAGGTGGGCCCTTGTCACGTGATGTTGGGAAAAACGGGCAGGCCTCAGCGTGTCTCTTACTGGGCCCACCTGATACCGTTGGTCTTTCCCTCTCATCCTGAAAACACTTTCTCTGTTTCCCAGGGTACCACTCTTCCCCGCTTTTCCTCCTACCTCACTGGCCCTTAGGGGTCCGTCATCTTTGCTGATTTTTCCTCCCAGTCCCCACAACGAGAGAGGACAGTCCCAAGGCTCAGTCTAAATGTGGGTCTCTAAACGTGGGATCGCAACTAGTCTCATGGCTTTTAATGCCATTTATATGCATTACATTTATTTTTTTTAATTAATTAATTAATTTTGAGAGAGAGAGACAGCAGGAGAGGGGTAGAGAGAGAGGGAGGGAAAGAATCTCAAGCAGGCTCTGTGCTGTCAGTGCAGAGCCTGACATGGGGCTTGATCCATGAACTGTGGGATCATGACCTGAGCCCGAAATTAAGAGTCCGAAACTCAACCGACTGAGCCACTCAGGTGCCCCTACATTTATTTCTTTAGCCAAGACCTCTCTCTGGACCCTAGGCTCTATACCCAAGTTCCTATCCAACAACTCCATTTGGATGTCCCAGAAGTATCTGGGACATATATCTGGGAATATAATGTGTGCAAATCTGAGCCTCTGATCTTCTCTCCAAATGGATCCTTCCTCCAGGATTCCCCAACTCTGTGAATGGTGAGTCCCTCCCGAGCTGCTCAAGCTGAAAACCTTGATTCTTCTCTTTCCCCATACCCCAAACCCTATGCCCAATCTGCCAGCAAATACTGCCTGCCAGTTCCGCTTTTACAATATATGCAGAGTCAAGCCAGGTCTTAGGTCTCCACCATTCTTGCGCAAGCCACCGCTGTCTCTTTTTTACGGCAATGGCCTCCCCACTGATTTCTCTGTCTTTGCCCTGGTTGTATAGTCTGAGCCTGACCTGCCAGCCACAGGGATAGTTAAAAATGTGTGACTGTGGAGCCCCATTAAGCTTTCCCACCCCTTTACTCCTCTCCTTTCATCTTTTGCTCCACGCCCTCCCCGCCCACTTCTGCTTCAGCCACACTGGCCCCCTGACTGCTCTATGACCAAGCCAGGCGCCCTCCCATCTCAGGTTCCTTGCATTTGCTTTGCTCTCTGCCTGGACCTCTCTTCTTCCAGATATCTGCATGGCTCTCTCCTGGTCATCGTTCGGATCTACTCAGAGGGCACCTCTCGGGGAGGTCTCTCCTGACCAGCCTGTCCCCCCCACTTCCCCCACCCACAATCCTTTCTTCAGACCACCCTCCCCACCATACTTCCCTGCTTTGCTTTCTCCACACTATCCTTCTGACGTACTGTTTGCCTCACCAACCCATTTGTGTCCCCCAACCCGAGTGTAATCACCTTGAGAGCAAGGACTTTGTTTAGCAGTGCAGCCCCAGGGCCCTGGACCACGCTCGGTGCCTCATGCACAGTGGGGACAGATCCCTGCCCGACTGTCCTTCCCCTTGCTTCCTCAGTCCTCTTCTCTCTTGGGTCTCCTCCTGATTCCTGCCCTTTGCTGGCCTCCTCCTCTGTGACTGTGGGTGTCCCCAAAGCTCAGCTTTTGCTCCCAACTTCTGCCGACTGTACCCTCATCCCAATCACCCGCCCTCCATAATCACTTCAAACTATTGTGTTCTTTTGATTACATCGACTTGCTCTGACACCTTCCATCACTCAGCAAGTGATAAGTTCCTTGAAAGCAAGGCCTCTATTTGCCCTTTCAGTTGTTCTTGGACCCACATAAGTTCTGTGAGGGATCCCTGAAGGTACCTAGAGCAGATGAAGATTCATCATGCTTCCCTCTTGTCCCGCCCACCTTCCAGCCGGGATGGCCCCGTGGGCCTGAGATCCAAGGTGCGAGCTGCATCGAACGGCTGGTCAATGAGCCTTGGGGAGGCTTCATCCCACAGTGATTTAATGAGTCACTGTGGATCAATTTCGCTGATTCTTTAGCTCTACTTGAAAAGGCCTTTTGTGGCTACCCTTGGATCTCATTTGACTTGAGTACTTGGGCGTGAGAAGGGGATACAACTGAACTCTTTTCTGGCGAGAGGCAACTGCATTCCAGGAGGCGAGCCTTCCTCAACATGCTGGGTTAGTGAGGACCTGCACGTCCCTTGGGATGGCAGAGCTGCCTCCCCCGTCAGACTATGAGGCTTTGAGGACAGGACTGGAGTTTAAGTCATCGAATTCCCAATGCTAAGCTGGTGCCTGGTACATAGTTAATTACACAAGTAGTCTGGCACGAAGGGAAAAAAAAAAAAAAAAACAAACAGCAATCTGATGTGAGAGAAGTTCTTTCTGGATCCTTCCCCCAATCTGGAGAAAATAAAGAAACACACTCCCCTACCTCTGTTACCCCCACTTTTTAGCACGCCCTACCCTCACTGCCATCAAGGCCTAGCCTAAAACTCTCCTTTTCTGACTCTGATTTCTCTTCTCCACTTCTCCGCAACATTTTTGCACAGGGCTTGTAGTAGAGCATAGTTTTATTGCAAGTGTCCTGAACTTGTCTGTCCCCAAGCATGTGCCGTGTGTGCAAGGGGGCTGAAGGGCCACTGGGTTTGCTCTAAGGTGCCCATTAGCCTGGGCACTCCGAGGCGAAGGGCTCTTTCTCTGCCACCCTTTCCACAGCCAGGTCAAGCTTCTACACCCAACAACTGCTCGGTGATGTAACTGACCACACACATTTGAAGCTCCATAAATGTTGGTTGAACAAAAGAGCCGTGAATGTCAGGCCACTTCCCACAGGAAGAATCCTGGGGAGATGGTAAAGGAGTCCCAGTGTCAGCACAAAAGCCGCCCCCTGGAATGAGAGGAAGGAGAGAACTTAACCAGGGCAAGGAGAAAACAAAGCTCTCTTCCAGATCCCTTGATGAGCTACACAATCTCAAGATCTGTCTTCTGCCCCAGGGAGCAATGTAATCCTGCTCCGCTCCAGCTGTGCAAGGAACACAGGCTTGGTTGAAGATCCCGATCTGAATCTTGGCTGGTTACCACCTTCTCTCCGGGTGATGCTGGTAAGTCACTTAACCTGATCCTTCATTTCTTTGTTTACAAAAAGGGGATAATAAGTCTTGTGGTGAGGATAAAATGTGATAAAGTTGTTTGTGCTCTAGGCCCCTGGTAGGAGCTCAAGTCAAGGGCCACCCCCCACCCCCCACCCCGGTAAACCGGGACGTGAAAGGAGGTGGATGAGGAGGGAGCTAAGTCCCCTCCACGGACTGTGCCTCGTGGGAAAAGGAGGAAGACAGCTTGTTGGTGGGGAGTGGGGCTTCCTTGTGGCAGGAGCCCCCTGGAGGAAAGACGTCTCCCAGGGGCTTGAAGAGAGGACTGACTCTTACTGACACTTCAGGGAGGAGAATTTGTCTGGAAATTCTGCCCAGTGGCCTGTTAACCTGAGCTTGAGGCCTCTCCTACGGGCACACTCCCAGGGACTGGGTAACTCTGCTCTGAAAGCAAGAGAGCCCCACACTTCTCAGTAAGACCAGCCAAGAATCTCAGAATCTCAGAAATTTGAAGCTGGTTTAACACTGAGTTAACTGCAGCTCAGAGGGGACAAGTCACTTTTCCAAGATCACACAGAACACATATGGCACGGCTAAGACAAGAAATAAGAATGAGAATAACCAACAATCTGTCAGAATAGGCGGTCTGGACCCAAGTAGGGGGTCAGGTTTGAGAGTGGTACAGTGACCCACAGGCTGAGCTAGAAGGGAAGTCACTGTGACAATGGGGCTTAGGGGCTCTGTGACAGTGTTGACCTAGGCATCTCAGGTATGTTTACTTTTTTTGAAATGTTAATTTATTTATTTTGAGAGAGAGAGAGAGAGCATGTACATGCACGCTCAAGTGGGGGAGGGGCAGAGAGAGAAGGGGAGAGAGAATCCCAAGCAGGCTCTGCGCTGTCAGCACAGAGCCCAACGCAGGGCTCAAACTCACCAAACGGTGAGATGGTGACCTGAGCTTAAATCAAGAAACTGACTGAGCCACCCAGGCGCCCCGACTTTTCTACATAAATATCGCTACAGGCGATCTACCTACCAGTATTATCCCGGTGTTGCTGATGTGGAAACCAAGGCACAATTTAGGTAAAGTCCCTGAGGTCTCAAAGCCAGAAAGAGCAGAAGCAAGAATACAACCCAGGTCTGTTTGGCACCAAAGCCCGAGCTCACTCTGTACAGCCCTGCTCATTCCCAGGCTGGAGACTGTTCTGCCACATATGGCCTCTCTTCCTCCCCGCAGACTCTGAGCCCAGGGTCCCTGAGAGCACACCATCACCCCAAACAACCGTCACCCATGCGCACACACACCCAGACCTGCTCTCTCCGGCCTGTCAGGGACCTGGTAAGGCAGGAAGATGGCTGAGTCCGTTAATGCCACCAAGCACAACACATATTTATGGCCCCAATTACAGGCTTCACCTTCCCCCGCCACCAAGGAGCAGAAATAGCGACAGAACAGTTGTGTGCAGTGGGGTCTGAGGCCTCTGTAGCAATAACTACAAGATTACAGGGATGTTAGCAAACCCGGGTGACGGCGGCTCTATTATAATGATAAATCTACAGCTTTATATAGAAATAATGAGACTGGGGTAGAAGGTGGGGGAGGGAAGGGCAGAGGGATTTCAGCCAATCAAAGTTCTAGGTGGAGGGAAACCGGCAAGCCGCTGGGAACGCCCAGGAGACCACCAGGGGCGCTTAGTCAAGCCAGGCAGGAGTGGGGGGCAGCAAGAGCGTGGGGGGGGGGGGGGGGGGGGAGAGACCCCTGCCTGGGGCTGGAGTGGATTTAATGAACTTCCACGATTTCCTTCCCCCTCTGAGCTCCTCGATTCAGTGGAACAGAAGAGGCCTCCAATGACTCTGGCACGTCCGGGTTGCTGGCTTCTCACTCTCCAGCCTGGCGAGGTGTGTGCAACCTCCATTGCTCCCAAGCTTCCCTCCAGAACAACGTGGGGGCGGTGAGGCAAATGTCCCTTGTGGCTTAAGATGTGCAATGAACATCTAGATTCCCCAGAAGTACACCTCCCTTTCACTAGCCTGGAAACTTCTTATTTCAGCGGTTGTGAGAAAACAGTAGGAATGTTCCAGGCTTTGCTACTTCACACCAACTTGGGCTGGAGCCAAAACGAGGGACACACCTGCCAGGGCTGAATGTGATACCCCAATGCAAGTGTTCTACCTGCCAGGGCTGAATGTGATACCCCAATGCAAGTGTAAGGACCAGCAAGGAGACAGCATTCACAGACTCACGCAACCTCAGAACAGTCTCCTAAACCCCGATTCTCACAGTGCCTGTCCTCCCTAACCCGCGGGTCACTGACCCCCCACTTCAGTCCAGACCCTCTGATCCAACAGGTTAATCAACTTGCCGCTCCAGACACAAACCGTCTCCCTGAACCATACCTCTGAAGGGCTGGACAGGCTGCCTCTGTCCCCACCAAGCCCGGCTCTAACCCAGTTTTCAAAATACTATTTGCCCTTCTCCAGGAAGCCTTCCCAGATTAACCATACCCGATTCCCATTGCTTCTTCAAGAATCCTTTCTTGGTGGGTGTACCAGTATATAGTTTTGATGGAATTAACTAAACCACTGGTCATTCAACAAGAAAGTGCTGATTCTCACGTTTGCAGAAAATGACACACTCAGCCCTGAGGAAAAATACAAGAGAAAGTCAAATGTGGGACAAAAGGTATTCCTGAGCCATGCGGAGGACTTTGCAAGACTGAATATGATTCGGGACATATCTAGAGGAGCAATTTTGGTAGGAGCGGAAGGACTCAGAGAACTTTGGAAGGGGGATTGGTCTGGGCCAGGCAGAGCAGTGGGGAAAGGCCTGCCTGACAGTGGGAACCTTGTGAGCAAATGCAGGACGCAGGAATGTTAGCACGCGCAGGGGAGCAGCCTGCAGGGCAGAGGTGCTGCCAGAGTTCTGAGCAGAGCAGGGCCTGAACGCCGCTCTAGGAATGGAATCCAGCACGCAGGGGACATGGGAGTCCCTGTGCTCATCTGTACCGCCCCCACCACGCTGGCTGCAGGATTTCACATGCACTCAGCACTCATTCACAGTGACTATGACTTGTGCCTCTCTGGCCCCCAAATAATTACAATTTCAGAGTCAGCTCCAAAAAACAGGTAAAAGCACCAACCTTCTTACTTCTTACTTCCCTTTCCTCACCCTCCAGGAGGATGAGCCTACTCTCGAACGCCGGCCCACGGGAGGGGCTGTGGATTGGAGGGCCCCAAGGGCCTCCTGTTGGCAGAACATCAGCTCAGACCGCAAGCAGGACAGGGTGTGTGAGTCCAGGCACCTTCAGAAACTCCCGCGCCCGGCCTCCCTGTGCTCCTGGTGATGATGCAAGCCCTTCTTCAATCAAACTAGACATACTTCCCCTCCCCATCTATCTTCATTCCTCCTTATCCGGGAAATATTCCTGGGCTGTCCCAACCCGCAGTTCCAACTTCACACAGAATACACTCTTCGTTACTTAGCGTTACTAACTGCTGCAGGGACGTCTCTTGTCTCCCTAATTCGATTGTACATTTCCGTGTGGGTCGAAGGGGCTGCCTTCGATCCCAGCCCCACTCACTCCCCAGTGCCTGGCACAGTGTTCTGCTTAGGAAGAGGACTGGACCAGTACTAACTGAGGATGATGACGATGGTGACTATCTACCCAACACCTTTTGGAGGATCTGCCATTTTCTTTCTTTCTTACTTTTTTAAAAAAATTTTTTCAACGTTTATTTATTTTTGAGAGACAGAGATAGAGCACGAGCAGGGGAGGGGCAGAGAGAGAGAAGGAGACACAGAATCTGAAGCAGGCTCCAGGCTCCGAGCTGTCAGCACACAGCCCAATGTGGGGCTCGAACTCACAAATGGTGAGATCATGACCTGAGCTGAAGTCGGATGCTTAACCGACTGAGCCACCCAGGCACCCAATGATCTGCCATTTTCTAAAGCTGGGCCGGGAGAGGAGGGGAGGGGATGAGGGCAAGGATAGCCAGAGAGTTCTAGTGTCTAGGAAGTTAGCTTCCCTATGAGGAGTGGGCTTAAGGCAACAACTGTCTATTCCAGGCCCAGGTCTTGCATCATACCTGGAGCTAAAGCCCAGGAGAGGGAGGGGAGGACCCTGGTAAGAGGCTGAGTCAGGCTCTTGCTTCCCCAGCCACTGGCCCTCACTCCTCCCTCTCTCGGAACCTCTGGGCCTCCACCTCAGCGTGGGAAGGACCACGCTGCTTTTCTCTACCTGTGCAGTCACCATAATGAAGCTGCTGCCTGATGAGACCACAAGGGAAGAGCTGCACCAGATGTAAACTTCATAGTGATTTATAGAGCAGAGCTCTTGGGCTCACCGGCGTGCAGCTGCTGTTCCAGCCCGCCCCGTCTGCCCGGCCCCGCTGCTGGTGCTGCTCTTGGGGATTTCATGAAAGCAAAGGTGGGGGATGCACTGGGGGGTCGGACTGATCTGGTCAGAGTCAGCACCAGCTGGGAGAACAGGGTGTCTCAGAGTCCTTCCCTAGGGCAGAAACGGAGCCCACCAAGCTTCGAACAAATCAACTTTCTTATACTTTTCCCATCAGAGCAGGGCAGATTTTCCTGGCCTCTCTCCTCATAAATTCAACACATAGAGATACTGAGAACTGGCTGTTCAAAGGGAGAGTCTGCAGACCGAGTAGGGTCATCCCTGCCCCAGAGAAACAGTGCAAGAAGTATCCTGGGAGACACTCAACCAGCTAGCACTCAAGACCCAGACGTAAGGCCATTGGTATCTGATGGGTACACTCAACCTGGCTCTTAGCTGCCTGGATGGGCTTAGAGAGAGGCACATCACCCACACTTGTGGGATCTACACTGGGTGGACCAAAGGGCTCTGGATATGCCCTCCTCATTCTCTGTGCCAAACTTGTCCTCCCTCTGAAAAGCCAGCTTGAGCCTCAGCTCCTTGGTTAACTGCAGTTGATTGTGAATAGCTCGGCACACCCGTCCTACGTGTGGACTTGGGTTCCCTTCCAGGCTGGCCTCCGCCATCGCTCACACTGGGCTGGGCAGGCAATGCCTGAGAACAGGGGCTGTGTGGCAGTCACTAGTGTTGGTCACTAAGTTCTCCTCCTGGGCACACAGTAGGACTTCTTTGCCCTGCCCTCCTGAGTTGCCGTGTGTCTTGCTTTGGCTAATGAAATGTGAGTAGAAGTCACATGGATCGCTTCGCCACGGAAGCTTTAAGAAATAGTGCGTGGTTCGCCACCTCCTTTGCTCTGATATGGTTCCTACGGGAGCACACCTCCAAACAGAGCCTCTGTCAGCCTGGACCCCTCAGTCACAAGGTAAAGCAGAAGCCCAGCCGAGCCGCAGAGCGTGTGTAACCTGACCCAGAGCTAAATCTCAGTTGCTTTAAGCTACCAAATCCTAGGATTATTTGTTGCTGCAACATAACGTCGTGCACCCTGATTAATATGCCCTGTTCCTGATTGCCTGTTCCAGGCTTCTCGTACACATGGATGCCCTTGGCAGATGCCGCTGTCTGATTCAGTCTAGAGACATGGCCCAGTCCTTACCCATGATCAGAGAGGTAGATAACCCTACGGGTGGTAGACCTAAGGCCTAGCAGGTAGAGGGAACCGCCCCAGAACGTGTAATCAGAAGCAATGGACAAAAATTGTCTTCCTTGCCAACCCACGTGGGAGCTCAGCTGCCCCCACCCCACCCTGGGACGGAGTGCAAGGACTTCCCCAGGGTGGGCTGAGCCACTGCTCAGTTTCCAGAGTCCCCGCTTCACATCCCGAAGGGCAAAGGCCCGCCTACCTCCAGGGGTGAGGGGGACGGGCACACACCCCACTCAACCCAGCACTAGGAATCCTCCAGAAGCCCAGGAGGCAAGGCTGTACTCACACTGGTGGCATACTGGATGTCCTTCCAGATGGAGGTTTCCCGGGACAGGTCGGAGGCCTCAAAGAGGTTGTCCAGGATGACCTCTCCGATCATATCATGGCGGGAGAAACGGTCGAAGTCGAAGACGCTGAGATGCAGCTTGCGGTCTGCCAGCTCCTCGTAGGGCACGGGGAAGTGGAAGTTCTCGTCGAAGGTGGGGTTCAGGGTCTTGCGGTGCACCCGCGTCTGCAGCTTGCGTTTGCGATCAGGCAGGAGGTAGATCTTGACGTAGGGGTCAGAGCTGCCGCAAAAGTCCTTGGCGGGGAGGTCGAAGGCCCTGAGGATGCGCACGATCAGGGTCTCGCTCTCGTAGTCATAGCGCAGGCTGAAGTTGAGTTTCCCGCAGCTCTTGGCAGCCTCGGACTTGGCATCGTCCCCGTCCACCGATTTCTGCTTGTAGAGTTCGGGCTTGATGCGGCCAATGCTGGTGGGCTGCTCCGCCGCGGGGGGCAGCTCGTTGCCGTAGTCCACGCTGGACACGTGCATCTGCCGTGGCAGGTGGCGCTTGAAGGACGTGTGCCTGGCGGAGGGGGCAGAGATGGCGTGGTCAGGGATCGGGGGCAGGGGGAAGGGCATGCAAGCCGACACCTCCCGCGGCCCTGGCTCATCCTACCCTTTGCAGGGGGCGGGGAGGGGCGGGCCTTTTCCTCCTGCTCGTGGACCCTTTCTCTCTCTGCACACACTTTGTGCCGGTGGCAGTGAGCGTCCCAAGTCTTAGCATGTGTGAGGTACTTGGAATGGGGCCTCCTCGTATATCGTAAGCTCGATACACGCTGCCTTTTGCTGTTATTTTCTTTTCTCTTTTTCCTGCTTGCTGTTTTCTACGTTTCTTTCCTAGCAGATGTGACCCTGGTTCCCCCCTGACACCACGAGATCCCTTAGGAGAAGGACCATCCTTGCTTGCCCTGGTCCTTCGTCATCATCGCCACCACTACCACTGCCACTGTAGTTAACATTTATTGGGCTTTGGAGCCGGACTGCACAGATTGGCTCTGTGAGTGTCTAGCCATGTGACCTTGGTCAGGTCGTTTAACTTCTCTTTGCCACAAAATGAGGATAATAAAAGTAGCAATTGCATAAGATTGCTGTGAGCACGAACTGGATTGATACATACAACAAGTACTTAGAACACAGCCAGGTGTAGAATAAGCCGTCTATCGTCAGCTCTCATGATCACACGGATTCTTTCATCGGCCCCGCACTGCAACCTTATGCGTCCTTAGCCCTACCGTATAGTCGGGAAAAGTGAGGCTTAAGAAAGGTGGGCAACCTGCCCAAGGTCAGATGATAAACTCTGAAAATGTGACCCCCAGCACTTTCATTCCTGGACTCCCATCTGAAGACCAGGTCTCCTTCCCTTCGGCTGGTCGCCTGGGAGCCTGGGGAGACACTGCAGGGACCCGGGAGCCCACCAGAGCCCTAGATAAGTACAATGCCTCATACTACATGCACCACTTCTTTTAAAACTGTTTCTGAATGTTGAAGAGGTGTTTGTCATTATGTGGTGGTGGTGGCTTTTTTTTTTTTTGTTATTGTTCCGTTTTATTCTGTTTTCAGTTAAAGAATGCCGCGTATACAGCTGCTGTCTTGCAGGGGAATCTGTCGAAGGTCACAGAGGAATCCTCATTCTCAAAGTGTTAGGAACCTCTTGTCTCCTCTCCCATGCGCCGCAGACTCTGTGAGGCTTTGCTGGCATATCCCTAGACACACCACGAACTTTTATGCCTCTGGGCCTTTGCATTTTCTCTTCCCTCTGCCCGGCAATCTCGCCTTCGCTCCCAACACCCAGCACCCCCCCACCCACTCACGTCCCAGTGCACACTGCAGAGCACAGCTCCCTGCTTCAAATGTTCCCATTGCCTGCAGCCTTTCCCAGTGCCCACCCCCTAGTCGGTTACCCATCACAGAGCACATCCTCTGCTATAGTGTCCAGTCCAACCATAGGTGTTCTCATTTCCGGTCTCTGCACCCCACAGGCTGGAATCACATCAATGTATTGGATAAGGGAATGTGGAGGCGTGGAGGTTAGGGAAGGGAGACGTCCGCCCTCACCTGGTAGACGATGCTGGCTCTGTGGTCTGTCGCTGCAGCCGCGTGTGACGCATGATGTGCTCCTTGACCGACATCTGCACCTCGGCCGGGATATCTGGGGACGTGTGGCTGATCTTCACGGCCGCCTCTAGGAAGCCCAGGCTGTTGGTGTCCTTCAGCTTGTCCGCCATGTTGCCTCCGGAGCTGGGGCTCTGGGGGGCCTCCGGGGGAGGGCTAGCAGAAGCGGGACTGGAGGCCTCCTTGTTCCTCCAGGGCATCCAGCACAGCTTCCAAAAGAGAAAGAGAAAAACTGCCACCAGGGCCACGCCACACACAATAACTACCACTGCGAGGAGGCTGACAGAGGTGCCTGGGCGCGGCATGAGCCAGGGCAGGGAGGGACAGAGACAGACAGAGGCGGCGGAGAAGCAGGAAGGGGCGGTTGGAGAAGGGGGCACACAGAAGGGACAAAGACGGAAGAAGAGAAAAGAATGGTCATGAGAAAGCTGCCAGCCGGGAGAGGCGGTTTTAGGGCTGACGCTCCACAGTCCACTTTGTGTAGTATCTGCAGCCTGGCGCCCACCTCGGTCTGACGCCCCCCAGCATTGCCCCCTCCCCCACCGCCAGCTTGGGGAGCACCTGCGCTGCCTCCCCTACTGCCTATTGGCATGTGCACGGGGAAGGGAAAGTAATTTAAATAGCAGCCTAAGCAAATGTGCAAATTCGTGAAGCGTTCACATTTGGATGCTGTTTGAATTTCTATTAGAGCTGTTACTATGGCCAGACTTATAGCGGAGTCGTTTTTGGTATACAGCTCTCTCCCTCAACAGGCTGTGCGGCCTTGGGGACCAGAGGCTCGGCCAACTCAATCTCTTCCCTTCCCCCACCCCCATCGAGCCCAGAGCAGGAGCTCAACAGTCGGGAGCTTGAAGCGAATCAGACGGAGCATAACCTCCTTGAGGCCGGGAGTGGGTCTCCTGTTCCTTCTGTACGCTCAACTGTGCACACAGTAGGCTCAATAAATACTTGGGTTAAGTTGGAATTTGACCCACACGGTGTATTTCAAAGCTACATACAAGTGATTCCTGTAACTGTCTTTTCCCATCCCGTAGCTATTTGAGAGCTCTGCTGTAAAACTGGTAATTTGTTTAAGGTGATTTATTTATTTTGAGAGAGAGAGAGAGAGAGCACGGCAAGCAAGAGAAGGGCAGAGAGAGAGAGAGAGAAGAAGAGAGAGAATCCCAAGCAGGGATTCAGCCTGATGCAGGGCTCGAACTCACGAACTGTGAGATCATGACCTGAGCCGAAATCAAGAGTCCGACACTCAACCGACGGAGCCACCCAGGAGCCCCTGTACAACTGGTAATTTTCAATGTCGTGGTTGGTTCTGAGGCAAGCGCTCACTGCGTCGGCCCCAGCCAACCCTGCCTCCAGAAGGATGCCCATCATCCCAGGAGAGCTGTGGGCCATGCCTCCCTCTGGAAGAAATGAAGAAGCAGATCTCTTACTCCTCCTTAAGGAATGACCCTTAGAGCCCAAGGTCTCTTCTCACTCTGACTAGAGAGCTCAGAAGGCTCTGAACCAGTGGCACACTTGGCAGGGTGTGCACAAAGGTCATTTGCGAACTTGTGAACAAGCCAGCCGAGGAGTCTTGCATGGCTTGCGTGGCAACTGAATAGTTGAGCAATTCCACCGCCATCATCATCACATCAAATTTCTGGAAACTCTGGGGGAGGCCAGCTGGCTTGGTCACTAGACCCGTGCTCCTGGCTGGTGGCAACAGGCATTGCCTTTGGAGGGGCATGGCCTTACCTGCACGGCCCCTGCAGGCTTGTGGGTTTGCAGGCTCTGGATTATCCTGGCCCAGTGGCCGAGCAATCTTAGAATCAAAGGTGAGAAATGACCCTAGAAATACTGGGGCCAGGCTGGGCTCTTGCAGACAAGAGCAGTGGTCCAGAGAAGGGACTTGCCTGGGTTCACAGTTCAGACACACAGCCTGGACCAGGGTGCAGATGCCCACCGCCCAGCCTGGGGCTCTTCACACTGTCCCAGGCTGTCTGTCCCTGATTAAACTGTAGGCCATTGTAACTCTGCGTTCTTATATTTGTCTGACTCGTGGCCTAGCACAGAAACGCACGCGAGAATGAATGAGTGAGTGCAAGAATGAATGCTGCATAAAAGGGCTATAATGATCTCTCAACCAGCATTTACTGAGCAACCTGCATGTGTCAGGTGCTAAGCTAAGCTTAGAGTACCGAGATGCCGAGTCCCTCCTGGGGTGGGGGTGGGGGGGGCATCCAGAGTACTCTCATGCACACAGGTACCAGGAAAAGCTGTTGCCCATCCAGAGGGACCTGGGAAGGAAGTGAGAACATCAGCTACCCTCTCTGGGGAGCCGGCACTGCCTCCTGACTCCCCAGATGCAGGGTACTGGCCTGAACCAACTACTACAGCCACCTACCCCAGGCCCCTGCACAGAGACATCGGGGCCTCTCCCTGGCCAAAGGAGCCGGGGTTAGTCCTCCACAGAGAGACTGCCAGGGATCCAGAAAGCTGATTCTAAGTTAGCTTCTAAAGTAAAGGTTTCTAGTGCGCGTGTGTGCGTGCGTCATGAGGGCACAAGAGAAAAAATACCAGATTGTTCTAATATTTATTTATTTATTATCTTAAAAACAATAAATCACAACTGTAATATACAGGTTGATAGTAATAGAAATGATAGCATTTTATTATTGGATTTAGTTTTGAACATTACTATGTCCAAGGTACAAAGTGCTTTTTTATGCATTTGCTCATTGAACAGTCTCCAGTGAAACAGATGTGATTATTACTTTCATTTTGCAGATGAAGAAAGTGAGGCACAGAGGATTAGACTGCCCAGGGTCACACAGCTAGGAAGCCGTAGAATGGAGCTACAGCCCAGATGTGTAGGCAACATGGGAACAAATATACATTGGAGGCATTAAATGAAATAATTTGTGCTGTTATGAGTTCATTACCTAAATGGTTTGGAGACTGTTTCTTTAGGCCTTTATGGCCCTGGGGTTCACCAGGAAAGCTACGGCAGATCCTACGGGTCCTTATTCTGAGTATCCAGCCATCTCTAGACCCCTTCACACCTGTTCTCGGTTACAGCTGTTCTGGAGGCATTCTCTACACTATGAGTCACCTTAAAACAAAAAAAGGTATTTCTAGGGCTTTGCTTCCCTTTGATCATACATCTTACTTGCTCTGGTAATAATTAGAATTTTAATGAGAAAGGGGGAGAAATGGGGGAATCCAGAGAGCATAGAGTGCATTTAAATGTTCAGCCTGACAAAAAACTGAATTCATAAATGAGAAGAGAGGTGGGGGAAGGGGGTGGGCCGAGGGAATCAGTTTTTCCTCCGTGTGGTTGCTATTTTGAATACTTGTGCACGTGACCCCCACTGTAGTTCCCTCGGAGCTGTGATTAAGGCAGGCAGAGGTATGGATTATTGGGAATCAGCACCCAGCACTCAATACAGGTTATGTAAGACCAAGAAGCCCTCCCTCTTCGTGGAGAAGCTCCTTCCAGGATGCCTCGCTGGCAGGACTGACTGCAGGAGAACCGGGTCCTGTTGCTGAGTGGATTCACCCTCACTGGCGATACGAGGTGGTTAGCAAGGCTGGTAAGAGCAGAATTATGCCAGGGCAGGGAGTGACTGAACAGGATTTAGCCCCTGTAAAATCACTATACGTGGCCTTGAGCTCAGCCAGCCGACATATCCTGGTTGAAGGTCCACTGGGGCTGGGAGGCATAGTCTCCTGTATGGTCTAAGGACTGTGCCAAGGCCCAGATCAGCTATGATGTGTGCCTTCCTACCCCAGGCCTGCTGGGGTCAGGCCACCAGGACCTGTTGCTCTGTAGCAAATCGCAGGTGCACAAGCAGCCTTCAAAGCCTTTTTCCTACTCATCTTGTTTGAACCTTGACACTGTGAGGCAGATAGAGTTTTGATGGCAACACAGCCGTCTTTTGAGTCCCGATCCGGTATTCTTCATATTTCATAGCACTATCAGGCACTAGCTTCACGACCAGAGAGAGGCAACCCTCCAGTAAGGGAGGAAGCCCTTACTATAGCACTGAAAATTAGAAAGTACTTCCTAAATCTTTGTATTCTTCCTCTCTCCCTCCTTCCTTCTTTATTTCGTCTTTAGCCTGGAGGGAAAGAATCACGGTCCTGGGGTCAGACTGGGCTCATTCAAAGTCCATCTCCACTGGCTTTAAACCAAGCCACTTAATCTCTCAATGAAGCCTCAATTTCCTCTTCTGTCATATGGGTATAATAATAGCATCTACCTCATAGGGTCATTGTGAAGTTTAAAAGAGATCAGGGGTGGGGCACCTGGGTGGCTTGGTCGGTTAAGCATCCGACTTGGCTCAGGTCATGATCTCACGGTCCGTGGGTTCGAGCCCCGAGTCTCAGGCTCTGTGCTGACAGCTCAGAGCCTGGAGCCTATTTCGGATTCTGTGTCTCCCTCTCTCTCTGCCCCTCCCCTGTTCATGCTCTGTCTCTCTGTCTCAAAAATAAATAAACGTTAAAAAAAATTAAAAAAAAAAAAAAAAGAGAGAGATCAGGGGTGCCTGGGTGGCTCAGTCAGTTAAGCATCCTAACTTCGGCTCAGGTCATGATCTCACGGTAAGTGGGTTCCAGCCCCTCGTCGGGCTCTGTACTGATAGCTCAGAGCCTGGAGCCTGGAGCCTGCTTCAGACTCTGTGTCTCCTGCTCTCTCTGCCCCTCCCCCACTCACACTCTGTCTCTCTCTCTAAAAATAAACATTAAAAAAAAAGAGAGAGAGATCAAAAGTGCCGAGGACAGTGCCTGGAAAGTAGTAAAAAATATAATAAATATTAGCTGTTCTATTAGAATCACCTAATTCTGCCAAGTCTAGCTTTGAATATACCCTAGTTTGGAAAAGTTTCGTTGGCAGAACTGCATGAGGCGTATTCTGCAAGAGATAGCTTTAACTTTATCCTTACAAACTAGGGACGATCTTACTAGCAGAAAGAATATACATATTTCATATATAACTAGATCTCAAGACATAACATGTACTATATTAAAGATCTCACATCTCCAAGTTTTTCTGTCAATACCCATTTGCTTGCTATGTGTCCAGTTTCGTTGTTACTGTCCACTGGTGGGAGATCCAAAGGAGTAAAAAGAAAATCATGGAAGAAAAATCAGCAATTGCAAGAACATGCCATGCTTCTGCAAAGTTTTCTTGGAAATTTGGAAAAGGAAGTCTGGTCCATTACTCAACATTAGGTGTGAAACATCTTTATTCAGGTGTCAGAAGAATCCAGTATTCCATGGGCACCTGGTTTGGGAAATCTGACTGGCCAATTACCCAGCAGCCTCTGGGAGAGCAAGGAGCCGTGGAACTAGGCTTTGGAAACACACCTGGACCTGGCGTGGCACAGGTGCGTGTGGCTTCTAACCGTGGCAGGGAAGCTGACTTCACTGAGGGCTCAGACACTGGGCAGATAGCTTAGGTGAGTGCCAGCACCAGAATATCCACAGAGAGCATTCATCCACATTTCTAACTGTGTGACCCTGAGCAAGTTACTTCACTTTCTCCAAACTTTGGTTTCCTCTTTTATTTGATGGGGATTCTAATTATTCCTACTTTATAGAGTCATTAGGAAGATGAAATAAACTAAGACTTTGAGCATAGTTCCTGGTATATGGTAAATGCTCCCCAAATGTCAAGTATTTTATTTCATGTTTTGCTTTTTGTTTTTCCATGCAGAATGAACCCAAAGCTGGGCCTGCGGAGACAGGGAAGGGGGACACCAGACCACAGGGCAAAGCATCTAAGACACCTCAGGCCCCTCTTCTCTCCAGAGAAGTTAAGATCTCCCTGAAGCCTATGAGGGCAGGAACTGCTTGTCACCTTAAGTGAGACTGTCCAGCAGGGGTAATGGCTCATGGCCTCCCTCTCTCCCTGGAAAATGCTGGGTTATTAATTAGCAACCCAGGGCTTGCTTATCTCTCCTCACTGACACTTCTTTCTCCAAAGACAGAGCCCTGGCGCCCCCTCCCCCTCTCTCCACCCATAGTGTTAAGATTCATCAGCAGTTCTTATAACTTGCTATTGTTCCCATTTTTCTAATGTGTTTCCATGTCAGGAAAACCCATTTTGTAACAGTAACAGGCAGTTTTGCTAACAGACTGTAATTGAAAAGATAAACTGGGGAGAGGAAGCGAAAAGAAAGGACACTTTTCTCTGCTTCCTCCAGAGCTGGAGAAAGCTGGCTTCCGAGCTTGGGGTTGCTGAAATCGTTTGGTGTAAGGGCTGGCCTGTGCAGAGCAGAGGCTGCCTGGGCTGAGGGGGTCTCATTTAGACACAGAAAGAGACATAGACAAATACAACCCAGAGATCAAACAGCAAGAAATGCAGAGACCCAAGAGACTGGAAAGAATAGTGTCACGTCTGGGAATGGAAAAGACTCTCGGCAGAACCATTAATATTAATTAATATTAGTAACCATTAATATTATTAATACATTAATATTAATAATTATTTGTTATTTATTTCTACATGGTTAGCACTGTGCCCCTTACATTCTCTCATTTAATCTTTACAGCCTCCCTAAGATATGAGCATGCACCTCACAAAGATAAAGTAACTCAGTTTAGAGGTATTAACTAAGTAACTTATTCAAGGATACATCACATTAAGCAGAAGAACTGGGATTTAAACCTGGGATTTTCTGATGCCAAAGTCCAAGCTTCTGAGCCAGGCCCCTGAAGGGATTGGGGGCTGAGTGGAAAGCTGGGCAGGGAAGCTGTGGGGGAGAGGGGACAGGCACTTCTTTGTTATAACCAGGAGAGTGTGGGAGGCATTCTCAACTATTTGGCCTGATCCTCTGTACCTGGGTAAAAACCCGGAGACGAGGATTATGAACAACCTCCTCACCCCCCATCTCTTCCTTCTTCCCTGGAAAGTATAGACACTACAGGTTACCCACCAGGCACCAGGCAAATAACCAGTGGCGCCTGGAAACACCTCATCCAGAGATGTAGCAAAGAAATACCTGACAGTGTGTGTGTGTGTGTGTGTGTGTGTGTGTGTTGCAGGAACAGGAGCTATTCTGTTCTAAGGCTTACAGACGTGGTCCATTAATAATAAACTCTTCCGTGGCTTGTAAATTTATTAGGAGAACCTGCTGTAATTAAAATTCAGGGTTAGGGGAGGGGGGGAGCAGAGAACCTGTGCTTCCATTCCTTCTTTCAGAGATCCAGGCTGAACTACCGATGGGGATAATTAGCAGAGTCCAAACAGAGAAGGAATTAACGCTCCTGAAAAAGCTGTGATGAGGAGAGACAATGCCGGGCTAATTATGGCCGCACAAGCTTTATGACTGGGCACCGGCTTCCACCATCATTAGGGGATTCAGAGATAAATCGGAGGCTAATGCGGAGTGCTATAGCTAACAGAGCGTTGGCATTAATTTAGCAATTATTAGTATTATTATTTTGGCAGATGGTAACTGTACCTTTTTGCTTGATTGGTCAGGGCTTGTGGCCCCTCTGAGATGTGTGGAGATCAAGGCTGGGGTGATTGGGGTGGGGACAGACAGAAAGCCAGAAAGAGTCTTTCCCTCTACCCACCCCCCCTCCTGTTTATACCTGCAAGTACTGAGAGGCGAGGTCTGCCTGGGTCCACATGGAGCAAGAAAAACAGATCAACAAAGAGAGAAGGGAAGGATGACACTGTCATATACCTAGAGCGTCCACAGCTGGAAGTCCTGTTCACCTCTGCTTTCAAAGCCCTCTCAGATTAAAGTTCCTAAGTGTGACTCAGTCCTTCAGGGCTCAGAGACCTCTTTTCCTAAGCAGGACCAGCAGGGGTGCTGGCTAGCTCGGGCAGAACTTTCTCGTACCCTGCTTTTTGCACACTCCAGACAGCCTTCCACAGACCCTAAAGAAACCTGGCTAGATACAGATGGCTCAGTCTTAGCCTTAATTTTTTGCAGCCACATTATACCCCCAACTCTGTGGACATGGAGGACAGAGAACATAGTCAGAGGTAGAAGAAAACTTCTAGAACTGTAAATCCAAGCACTCTGCAACTCCTAGATACTTTCCCCTGGTTCTAGAATCTTAAAGCTCAAGACACTCCATAAAATCAGAACATTATCTCAAGGATGTACATTCTAAAGGATTGTACATTGCACCTTTCCTCAAAAAAGGCGAAATCCTCAGAATTTCTTCCTTCCAGCAAGGAGTGAGGGAGTAACTGATTATTTAGTTATAGAAACAGGACTTTCCTGTTTTGATTAAGTGCTATGCATTTAACCTCCCATCACAAGCAGGAGAAATAATAGTATCTGTGCTGCAAAAGACCAACTTAAAATCCAGGTAGCTGAGTCACATAACATCTCCAGTCATTAGAGAAATGAACAAACATTACATACATCTCATGGCCACACATAACCTAGAGAATAACCATTCCTGGCTGCCAGCCTGGAAGGGGCAGGGCAGCTCAGGATCTCCCATCAGGCCCCTGAATTTTTTGGAATACCTCTGAACCTCTGCTTATTACCTCAAATCCAGAACTCTCCCTACCCACACCCAACACTCTGCAATTTGGCCTGTGGAGCAAACTCATTCATCTCCACAAGGCAAATGGCATGAAGAAGGTAGGGAACTGCCTGTCAGTGTCCACCTGAGGCAGGGGTGGGGGTGTGTATTAAGGAAGAAAGTAGACACTTTTCCTTTAGAATTTTTAAAGAAAAATGGAACTTGCTTTTATCTGGGACAGTTTGTGTAGAGGTATTTCCAAGTCATGAAAGCTAAGGAGATCTGATTGAGATTTCCTGTGCAACTCCTAGCACGGACCATATACAGAGAGGGTCCCAGGAAATGACAGCAGAGCCTGAATCTCAATTCTTGAATCTCGGGGTGTTACTAGAGATCCCGTGAGCTAGAGACTTTGAGTGGGAGGATGGCAGGGGAAAACGTACAGAGGTAAAGAGAACTAGGCGTGCTCTAGTCACTTGCATTTTTCACGAAAATACAAATGAAAAGATCCAGCATTTCTCTGACTGTAGAATCTGGACCCAGGCAGTGGCTTTGGGATGCAGGGACTAAGCTAGGAAGTAGGATACCTGGGGGCCTGGTCCTGAGCTGAACAGCATCTCCCCAGACCTTGTGCTCACTTAAACCCCAAGAACTCAAAGCCACTCTCAACCATTTTCTTTTGCTATGACCAAGGGTCTCCTTCTGCCTCATCCTTTCAGCCCCCTAACTTGGCCCCCCAGGGGCTTCCTGAGGCTTGTGACTCAGCAGCCAAAGTTAAAGTACCCCAGGGCTGACAAGTCAAGCTCGCTTTCTCAAGCAGCCTGCAGGGAAGGCACACTGATTCATCTGGGCCTGCTTGCTCACCTTCCTCAACCTTCTCTCACCCTCAGCCTGGCCACAGGTACCTGTCATTCCAGACTGTGGTGTTTCCCTCTGGAGTCAGAACACCAGAACACCTGCATCAGAATGTTTCACACACATACACCCTCCCCACAATGCACACTGCCCCCTGCCCTCTGTGGCATTTCTGCTCTGGACCGACAGGAGAGGGGGGCAGCCTCCACCCCAGGTGGAACTCCACAGGTGTGTTCTCACCTTGAATGATCCCCTTTAGAGTTTGAGGGGTCAGAACCAACATAGAGGGCCCCACTGGAAATGAATTATTGCAGGAAAGGAGGAAGGGACCTGGATAGGCAAGCAGGAAGAGACTCCTTAACTTGGGGAAAATTGTGTATCTGGGGGGTATGGGGAGTTGGGTGGTGTAGATGATGGCACCAGAGAACCAAAATCTAATACTTGCTGGGCCTAATCTATTCGGAGATTCTTAAAGAGGGAGAGTTACCTCTCCAACATCCATCCCTGTACCACCCTCTGAAAGTTCTTCTTTATGTCTAACCTCAGTCCCTTCTGCTGCAGTAATCAACCCATTGATCAAACACTGCCAAGGCCAGAGAGAGCGCTTGCGCGAGAGCAGCGCCCCCTACAACCCCCACAGGGCTGAGATGCGCCCAAGGCTGGGCACAACCCCCTCACACACACAATCCTCCCCTGGGCCACTACCCTCCATCTACTCCTTCTCTCCCTCAGCGGCCCTGTTGCTAACCTAGGACCTACCAAGAGCTCTGACCTTTAACCTCAACTGAAAACAGGGCCCTGAAAGCTGTAGCCTCGGGGAGCTTACCCCACCTGTACCTGCTCCAGGAACCGCCGTTCCAGTCCCCGGCTTCTGGTCCCTTGAGACGCGCCTGGAGACGAAATTCCCGCCTCCCGCGGCCCCTTCCTCCCTTTCCCGCGCTGTTGGTGCGGAACCGCAGGGGCGACCCTCGCTTACCCCTAGGCCCAGCGCCACCGGGGTCAGAGTCCGGGGGACAAGGAGGGGTGGTGTCTGCGGAGCCAAAGGAATCCCGGCGCCACGGTCCCTGCAGGATCTCCCCACCCCCACTCTGCATCCTCTCGAGGCTTCGCACTGCCCCACAGCCCCTCCCCTCCGGAGGGAGGACGACCGGGTGCTCCCTGCCGCCCAGGACCCTCCAGGCGTCGGCATCGGGACAAAGAAGCCCGGCTGCGGCGGGCGAGCGCGGCCGCACGGCGCTGGTGCGGCAAGTAAATACCCGGGCTGGCCGGCCGCCTATCCTCCCGCGGCTCCCGCCGCCAGGGCGCGACACGCCATTCCCGCTGTCGCGACTCCCGAGAGACCCCCGCAGCCGCGCGCGCCGGGCCCGGGCCCCGCGGGGCTCGAGCTCCCGACTCACCGGCTCCGGCGAGCTCGCCTCGGCTCGGGCTCCCGCCTGGGCTCGGCGGCCGCCGGGGGCTGCGTCCAGCGCAGGGTCCGCGCCGTTCGGGCAGGAGGCGCCCGTTTGGCAAAGTCGGCGGGAGGCACCGGCTCGGTCGCGCACCGGCCCCGAGTCCGAGTGAGTCAGAGAGAGACCGAGGGAGCGAGTTATAGGGGCGAGGGTGGGGGAGGATGCCGAGACACCCTCCCCCACCCCGCCCCCCGTCCCCCCCCCCCCCCCCCAGCGGAGACGCAGAAAGCCACTCGCAGCCGGAGAGACGTCCGGACACAAAGACCTCGTGCGGCTCGCAGACCTAAGTTTCTCCCTGAGACCAGGGGGCTCGGACGGGTTCCCCGAGAGAACAGACAAACGGACGCGCAGACCGGCAGACGGACCTTGGGACCCTGACAACCCAAGAGACGAGTTGCTACTTCCTGGTCTCCTACTCGCTCCACAGACCCCTTCCCTGGCAGATAGCCCGCAGGGTGAGCGGAGAGACACCAGGGAAACTGAGGCCCCCGAGGGGCACGGCACCCGAGGAGCGCGGCTTTGCGCTGGAGTCCTGTAGAGTCACACGGGAGGGAGCTCAGGGATCCTCTGCCTCCCGGGTCCCCTTCACGTCTCTCCGCTTGCCCTGTGGGCGGTGGAACGGGGCACAGGCTGAGGCTCATTCCGAATCCAGGATCCTGAGCTGGAGTTCTCTGTCTAGATTAAGGGGCTCCCAGTGCCGGGGCTCTGGGGACAGAGGATGGTCGGGGCGAGAACCCAGGAAGAGAGGGGGGCTCGGGGTTCCCGTTACCTGTGTCGGCCGCGCTCGGACTCCTCTCTGGGGGCTGTAGCTCGAAGCTCCGACAAGTCTCCACGTCCAGCCCGAGAGGGGGCGGCCGGGCCCGGCACAGAGAGGCCAGGACCGCGAGCGCCGCCTGGCACCGAGGCCCCCCGGTCCCCCACACCCCGCTCATGCCCGGGATACCCCGGCTCTCCAAGCAGCCGCCTGAACCCTTGCTGCTGCTGGACTGGGGCGGGGCAAGGCGGCCCCAAGAAGACCCTCCCCGCAGCGGCCCCCTGCGGCTCCGTTCAGCTTTTAATCATTTCCCCGCAGGGTCTCCGCCCCTCACGTGGTATCCCGCGGCAGCTGGCAAGTCTGGCGCCTCGCGGCCGCCCCCTCCACACCCGGGGACAGGTCTGAGTCCCCGCGGGTTCGAGGCAGGGGAGCCCGGTTGTCCAGCACGCTGGAGAGTGGAGCCTGGGATCTGACCCCACACTCACTGCCTGGTGTGACCTTGGGCCTCTCTGAGTCTCAATTTCCCACTCTGTAAAAGGGGTATAACGATAACGAGTGCAGCACAGGCTGCCTGGGAATATAAAGATAGGGTTTGCGAAAGATAGGGTTTGCCTGGGTAAATCGCCACATGCCACACAAGTGGCAACGAAATAGATAAACCCATTAACAGAAAGATGGGTGACCTGGCTGGGGGTGGGAGAACCTCGGTCAAGGTTCCTAACGGGAGAAGTTAGATTGGTCCCAGGTCCTCAGCTTTGGAGGCAGAAGACCCCAAGACTGCGGGGCTATTCGAACTGCAGAAAGACTTTCTGAGCCCCGCAATCCTGCGGTCCACGATACCCGCACGTTGCTATGGCAACGGGAGGCAGCGGCCGTCTCTCTCCATGGCAACGGGAGGGGAAAGTTTCTGGCAAATAGGAATGGGGGGCATTTCAAGAGAGCGCTCTGTTCCCGCCAGACCCACCTCCCCGCAGCTGTGGAACACCACCGGAGATAATGTATCTTACTATGAAGCATAACAAGGGCCAGAAAGACGGAAAACAAAACGGGAGGGTTGAGGCTAGACTTAAGGCAGACTTCCCTTCCAGGAACTATGGCGTGAGGTCCAGGAGCAGGTTGGCTGAGGGGTTCCGAGGCACCGCACTCAGCCGTGGAGATCTATGGGCCGCCACCGGGTGCGGCCCTGCGGGGGCCCTGTCACGCAAATCTTGCGTCCTTGGCGTGTCGGCGGATGGGCCCCTTCCTGTGTGCGGCTCACCCGAAGCTCCAGCTTCCCCGGAGCTGGGAAGGAAACTTTAGCTGGAACCTCCGGAAGCCGCGGGCCTGGTGTGTACCGGGTGGCGGACGGGGGAGGAGGGTCTTTCCTCCTAATTAGCACGCTAATTGGAAGTGGCTAGGGCGGTGACTCACGTTCCAGAGGGAGGAGATTCGGAGCCCCAGCTCCTGGCGGTCTCCACATGCGCCATCTGCGCCAGCCGTGCTAGCGGGCCCGTGGACTTGAGAGTCCCCGGCAGCTACAGAGCGCCAAGCAGAGGCCTGCGAGGACGTAGGCTGGACCAGGCGGTTTTTGCTTTGGAAAAGCGCTCCTTGGCTCTGTCCACGGTGCTGAAGACCCAGTTGCTGCAATCGTAGCGTGGGCACAGCGTTAAGGAGGTGGGGAGGGATGGACAATTGTGGCGGGTTCAGACCTTTCACCCTGATCTCAGGAGCCTACGATAGGAGAGGGCTAGAAACTCAGGCCAGGGGGACTGAGCAGGCTTGATCCCGGAGACACTATGCAATCCAGGCCGCCTTCCTGAAGGAGGTACTCGGTTGCTGTTCCAAGAACAGGTGAGGCTGTGGAGTCCCCATTTGCTTCCCAGTGGTTCTGGAACCCACCTGAGGAGCCCAGAAGCCCTGTCATCTTCCTCTCCACCTCCCAATGCAGAGCTTAGTTCCTGGGAGGCCCCTTGTTACATGATCACTAGCAGTTTCCGAGGCAGCAGTTTTGTGTTTGTGTAAAATACAAATGGAGAAGAACTGCTCTCTACCCATGTTTATGGCAACTCTGCCACTCCGCGGGCGATTTCTCCCTCCCCCTCCTGAGTTCTTGGGGAAATTCACAGAACAAAGCGCCTTGTTTTGCCTTTGCAGAGAATGAAAAAGCACAGGACCTTCCAAGGGCCCAGGCCTGTGATGCAGGGAAATCAATATTTTGCTTTACAACGAGTGGGGGAATTTACATCTAAACTGAAGGCAAAGGAGCCTGTTTGGAGCAGAGCAGGTGGCAGGAGCCGAGAATTAGCAGATAATTTCTCATTGTTCCCGGATTCAGCCTCCACACTAGGCAAATGGTTCTGTATCCTCTCTGGCACCCCAGCAGCAGCTCTGGACCTGGCATTTCTCAACAGAACAGGGAGGAGTTTCTGCTCTGACAGGGCTGGGGGAAGGGGCTGGGGCTCCCAGGTCAGTCAATAACTATTGAATTTGCGGTGCGTGAATCTGTGTGTACAAAAGAGACAGAAATGAGACAGACAGAGAGAAACAGAGACACAGAGAAAAGAGAAAGAGAGGCAGAGGTTGAGACATATAGAAACAAATATAGGAGATACAGGGAGAGATACAGAGAACAGAGAAAGAGGGATGGAGGGACAGATATGCTTATGAGGGCATACTCATTCAGAAAGAGAGATAAAAAAGAAACATAATTTTTTCTTATATTAAGAAAAACCCCTGCCTTAGTTGTCTTCTTCATGCTCTCTCTCTTTGCCCCTAACAAGTTAATGCTGATACCTGTGGTCACATAACCAGCCACAAACCAACCAACCAACCAAACAAACAAAAAACATGTAAAGATGGGAACTTTTCCTCTCTAAAACCTCTTTCCCTGACAAGCCCACTCCCACAGGCAAAGACCAAATTCAGACTCCCAGGGTGCCACTCAGACATAAAGAGAGAAGGAGGTAGAAAGAAGTAGAATTGTTGCCCCTCAATTCTGTCTTTCAGAGAAAGACCATCTGAGTTTCGATTTAGGGGTGGGTGGAGAGAAGGAGGGGCAGAGACGGCACGGCATAGTGGCAAACAAGGGCACTGGGTTGGGCACTGGGAGGCCGGTTCCAGAACTGGTGCACTAAACCAGCCACAGGGCAGTCACGTCCCTTCTCAGGGTGTCAGTTTCATTATTTGTCAGATGATGAAGCTAGATGAGGAGCTCTCAGAGGCTCCTTCCAGCAACAACATTCTAGGATTTCACATGAAGGGAAAGGAGGAGGCTGAATGGGGAAAGGAAAGAGGGGCAGAAGAGCAGTTTTTCTGGCTCTAAAGAAGACGGTGTCCAGACTCACTTTGGGCTTCCCCTCCCCCAGTGCTCTCATCTCATCTGCAACTGTGGCCGGAGCATTCTGAGTCTGCCGCACACACCTCCCCGACTGCTCAGAAGCAGGAAGGGGGACTGGAGAGGGATGGAAAGTGGAATGGGAGGAGGTTTGAGGCAGAAACTAGCAGCCTTCCACTCCTATGCCCTCCTCTCCTCAGAAATAGCCAAAGTGCACATGCCCTGCCCTCACCCCAAGTCTCTCAGGCAGTGGTGTGACTGCCTTTGGACAGGTCCCCACGCTGCTCTGAGCAGTAAAAGCCTGCTGAGTTGTGCTACAAATAAAATATATTAAAACAAAATAACAATTTCTAAAAAAAAAAGAAAAATTAAACCTCGGTAGGAAATTGCTAATGCCGTAGGCGAGAAGAATGGGCTCCTTTGACATGAGCCGATGTGTCACATTGTCTTTCCATCTCAATGCAATTTCTAAATAGGGAGCCCTTTCCCCATCCCCTCCTCCTCTCCAAGCCCCCAGCAGAGATGTGAAGGGAGCAGCCTGACGTTCATAGCCCATTGTCTGACGTCCAGGGAGAGACTGAGAGAGATAGATACAAATGTACTCACTGCTTTGTCAAGTGGATTGGAGCCAAGAGGGCTCTGACCCAGCCATGAGGGGCCCGTCTCCTCTCCCCACCTCCCCCATCTCCTGCCTAGCCAGGCATGTGGACACTCTGAGCAAGGGTTCTAAATTTACTCTAAGAAAACAGATTATCACTTGAACCTGTTCTACTGCTGGTGGAGAATTAAGTTGATGCCCTATATTGGGGACTGGGAACACTTTACACTACAATTTAAAACAAACAGTGCTATGGAATCCCTATGGGGTTTCTGTCAGGACAGCTTTATCAGTATTTCCAGCAGATGTCACCCCCTGCCCTCATCCTTCACACCAACATAGCCAATTCTAGCCGAAGCGGGGTGCCTTCTGCAAACCATGCCATTCCAAGCCATCAGAAGAATTTTCAGGAATTTCTGAAAAAGACGCAGAAGACATTGCAAAGCCCTGCACATGTGCCCAGGTATTTTTGAGAGTCCAGTCTTGCTTTTCTAAGAAAGGTCTGTGACAATTCAAACCTCCTGAGCCAAGCAGGGGTACATTTGCCTCTTTCTTATTCCTTCCCCATCTCAGAGGTCTCATCTCTGTTCCATGCTCTCTGTTCAAGCATAGTGTTCCTGATCAGACTTGGGAAGACTGGACAGGACTAGTTGCATCCAGCAGGCTGGGCCTGGGGGAAGCAGAGATAAGTTCAAGGTCAGAAGGCAACATTATCCCTTAAAGTTTTAGAGCTGTACCTAAGTAACCATGGTGTGCCTAAGGCTTTCCCTGTACTACTTGAGACATGAGAACAACTGGAAGAGAAGAGCCAGAAGGGAATCCAGGTGTGCTCCTCTTCAGACTGACCTTGTGTAGAAGAAAGAGCACAGGTTTTGGAGTCAGAGACCTGTGTTCAAATCCTGGCTCTATCACTGACCAAGTGTCACACCTTAGGTGCTGTACTGTAGCAATCCAAACCTCAACTTCCTCATCTGTAAAATGGGACATATAAGGCCTGCTTTATACTGCACAAGAGTTATATGAGTTAAGTTAAACACCTAATATACTGCAACTGATTCATGGCAGGTGTCAAAACAAATGACAGTTCTTGTCCTCTCTCTCTCTGTCTCTCAGGTCACAGAAGGACATCCATGAGGCACACTGTCCAGAGGTTAACCCATATTCTTCCCTTGAACAAGTCCCTGAACACTGCCAAAAAGGAATTGATTCATTTAGTCTTATAACAATCCCGAGAGGCAGAATGGGTGGATGCTCAAAGTCCATTTGGCATGTGGGGAAATTAAGTGACTGGTCCCTGGTCACACACGCAAGGAGGCAGCAGAGAGATAGAATCCAGGCCTCCTGATTCCTGGTTAGTACCACTGCTTTGTACTGAGGAGGGTGGGCATAATTTTTTCTTCTTCTACAAAAAAAAAAAAAAAAAAAAAAAAAAAAAAAAGGTTATAATACTTTTAAATTGACTTCATAATAAATAAAAAGTATTTGGAAATAAATTACAAAGCAGTGGAAAATTTACTCTTGTGTCTCTCGGCAAAGCTCTTGGCCCTCTGACCTGAGCCACCCCAGCTGCACGTGGGGCCCCATGGCTGCTCTGGAGGGCAGATCACATCACTGATAAAACACAGGGCTGGGGCCAGGCAGCTTCATGGCTTGGGACATGTTTGGCTGCTTCCCTCTTGACAGAGAGCTGCTCAGAAGGCAGCTCAGGGAGCCTCTGCTGTGTCTGGATTGTGTTCCATGGTCAGAGTCCAGCTTCCAGGAAACAGCCAAGCCAAGATTCTTGTAAGACCAGGACCCCAAAGACTAGAATTCTCCTCAAGGAGCCTGGAGAGGGTTTGCTGTCTCAGGGCTCTGGCTGCTGCACTAATGAAAAGAAACCAGATAAAATGCCCAAACGAATTAAAACAACAATTCCAATAGGGCACTGTCAGGACTAGGAAATCTTAATCCTTGATTTCGGTAGTAGGCAAGCAGGAAGAATCAACAGAACATATATTCGGGTCAGTGGCCTGCAGCCCTCAGTGGAATTGAGGGGCTGAAGCCTCTAGAGAGAATAAATTTGTTCCCCCAATTTTAGCCTCTGTCTGTCCTATACAACAAAAATCCTTTTCCATCCTGGCCACCAAGACATAATTATCTCCATCTCTGCTGTTTATGAGAGGTACAGTAAGTGGTTTGAATGAGTCAGCCTCCCAACCTTTATTAATACTCCCATACGTTTGTAAGACGTGTTATGCTTTACACAGCACTCTCATATTTGCTACCTCACTTCATACAATAACCCTGAGAACTGGATATTCTTCTTCTAACTTGGGTGGTGAGGCCTCAGAGAGGCTACAAATAACTCTTTTGGGGTTATAGCTAGCAAGCGGCAGAGCCAGAATTTGAGCCTGTCATTTTCACATCATTCATTCATGGAGCATTTACTGGTCCTGTGCAGACCCGGGTCCACACCAGGCACCTGAGACACAGCCCTGTGTGATTTCCCTCCCGCACTGGCCTTCAAGTCATGCACTGTGCAGAGCCCTCAATACGCAGGCCTGTCCTGGGGGAGTGCACATAATCGGCCGTGGAGAGAGGCCACGCGTGGAATTGGTCTCAAATGAGTTCTTTGACCTCTTTGCTGCAGTTGCCCACACCTCCATCGACTATGAAATTCTCTTCTGTGACATGAGTCTCCATGGATTTCCCTCCCTTCCTGATTCTTTCACTCTCTCCCCTGCCCCCTCCCCACCTTTCCATTTTCTCTCAAGTTCAGCTCTCGTCCCTTCTTTCTTCTGTCTCTTCATATACTCCCTGAGTGATCTTAGCCACTCCGAGGGCTTCAAACACTAAATAATGCCAATACTAAGAGTAGCACCGCTAAACATTTACTGAGCACACACTCTGTTCCAGGACCTCCCTGCTTGCTTCATAGGGACTATATCATTTACTTCTCGCAACGACTCTGATTACTATCTGCAGTCTACAGGTACCAAGTGACAGAGCTGAATGTGAACCCAGGCGGTCCAGAGCCCAGACCATCAGCACTCCAGATTCTGTCTCTCTGTGGTTCTACACATGCATTTCTAAATTCTCATTCAATCACCTTTACCCCAGACCTCCTAAATCCCCTGTGTCCAAGACAGAATTCATATTTTCCCTCACGAACCTGCTCTACCTCCTTAAAGGAAGACAAAACTAAACCAAACTAAACTAAAAAAATCTCAGATCCCTCCTTGACTCTTCCCTCTCCCTTATCCCCCTTATCAGTGTGGCACTGAATCCTCCTGTTTTTATCTCTAAAATGTTTGAACCCCTGACCTCCCCACCCCTGTCACTGCCCTAGTCAACCACTTGACATTCTTCTTCTGGATCATGATGGTTGCCTTACACGATAATATGATTATGTCATCCTCTCATTTAAAATCCTTCGTAGACTTCTGGGGCCTTCAGGGTGAGGTTGACTTTCTCGAGCATGGCATTCAAGGCCCTTCCAGACCTGGCCTCTGTCCACCTATCTGGCCTCCTCTTCCACACACTCCTGGTGTCCTCAGGCTGCCTGTGCTGTGCTCACAGAGTGATAACTCTCATCTCTTACCCTCACATCCCACCCAAACTTTCATGTTCCTGCAATTCCTCTTGTCCTCCACCCGTGCTCTCTCTAGATTCTGGAACTTTGTAATTGCTGTGCCCTGAACACCTTTCCTCTTTTCCTCACTCCACTGGTTCTTATAGGACACTATAAAGCCTAGAGGTTAAGAGTGTGGGCTTTGGAGTCAGGTTGTCTGGGTTCAAATCTGAGATCTGCCATGTAGTAGCTGAGTGATAGTGGACAAGTTACTAAACCTCTCTGTGCCTTAGTTTTCTTGTCCATAAATGAGATGATAATAGAAATACCACTCTCATCAGCTTCCTGAGAGGTTTAAATGAGTTGATTACACAAAGTACTCAGAAAACTCCTGCCCTAACCTTCAAGGCGGTCTTAGATGTCCCTCTTCTTATTAGCTCATTGCATGCAATGCTTACCTTTGTCATAGAGTTTTGCAACAGCACATTGTTGACTGTTACTAGACTGGGCTCTGTATTTAATTCATCTTTATGTCCTCAGTGCTTCATATCTAATGCACCTTCAGTGAGTGTCCACCGCTTTGAAGAGAGGTGAATGTGTGAACATAACATAGTACAAAGTATCGGAATCCGAACACTAGAGGAATCGGAGTTGAGTTAAATGGGTCAAGTCAGAGAAGGCTTCCTGGGGGAGTAGAGTTTTGAGATTTTAGGCAGGTGAGACTGGAAGGAATTGAAGAACACAGGAACAGCCCGTGATAAGACTTGGGGACAAAAAAAAATCTGCAGTTTTCAAAAAGGGGAGTGAGCAGATTTTCTTGGAGCACAGACGAGGGCCAGGGTGAGAGAGAGGAGCCTTGCCCTCAGGCATCCCCACATTCACCGCTTCAGTCTCAGCGGATTTCTATGGTGAGCTCAGTTGTTCAAGGCAGTTGGAAGGCAGGCAGAGGAAGATGCCGCCCCTGCCCTCCAAGAGATTCTGATGACACCAGCAGCAGCTGCGAGGGAACAGCTCCAGTGCCCCTGTGAACACACCAGAGTTTGGGCCATGAAAAGTTTCTTTATGAGAAGAAACTGCTCGTTTTTCTCAAGTGTTAAGTCATTGCTGTGGAGGAAGTGTGTGTGTCTGCTGGGGCAGCTGACTGTTTTCCAGGATAAATTTCTGATAATAACACGAAGTCATTACTGTGCAATTAGCACTGCTAATGGGGAATGCGGAGTTCCCTTCCCACTCTCTCCCTCCCTTCTTGCCTCTCTCTGCTCAGCCTCACCCTTGCACGCACATTCTTCTCTGACCTCTCCCTCCCAGCATCCCACTGGCTGTGGGAGAAGAGGGCCCAGGGTGGCTCTGTCAGAGACTGGGTTTTGACTCCCAGGCCTCCCAAACTATCAGGGTGCCTAGGGAGCTGGGGGAGGGGAAGAGAACAAAGGCACAAGGATGAAGGGGAGGGAGAGCTTGGCCTGGGAGAACATCAATAAGGGTAAAGAGGGAAGCACCCAGTAGCCCTTGGGGCAACTGGCCCTTTGGGATGTGCACACAGTGTGCACATGCACAAATTCAGGCAGTTAGAGATACATGCATAGACCACATCCAGACTCACACCCCCAGGGGGATTTTTTAGGCATACTCCTGGAAGCACTTGACAGATTCTCTGACACCCTCTCCCTCTGGGAGGCCACTGAGATTTTAGAAACTCACAGCAATCTCTGTCGGGTGGAGAGTGCAAGTCTTGAAACTACTGAAAAAATCATAGAGGGAACACCCAGAGTCCATTGAGGGGAGGCCAACCGCACCACCCAGGGAAAGAAGGTGGGCAGAACAGGGAAGAAGGAGGAAAACAGTGAAGCCTATGGCTTAAGGAAGAGGAGGGACAGGAGGTTGCTGGAGTGAAGGGGCCTGGATGCAGAGGAGACTTCCAGATAGAATGGACACGGGAGTGACAGCCAGGCCACAGCTCCACAGCTCTGGGGAAGCCCCAGAGAGAGCAAAGAGTTCCTCCAGCCCTAGCAGGAGGTGGATTGGATGGCCTGGTTCATCTCATAGCCAATTCTTTATGATTCTTGTGCATACAAATTGGGGGGGGGGAGCAGTTGTTTTTAACTTGACCAATTCCCCCTTGCCAGGGAGGGAAGGAATAACTATGAAATGTCTAAAGGCAAACGGAAGCGGACCACAGAGAGGGAGAGGGGCCTGTCCGCAAACTGGAATACCTAAAAACGGCCACGTGGTCAGAACATCTGTTTTTAAGGTCTCCCAGCACTGACATCTTCCCAGAGGGCTCGGTCACCTGGACCAGGGCCACAGGGCGACCCTCCAGGGAAAGCTCAGTGTCCCTTCTCTGATCATCCTGGCACTGACGCTGAGTGCCTCTAGAGGAGAAGTTCGGGACAGGTGGGGCCTGATTGGCCCCATGCCCCTGGGAATCCTCTCTCTTGAACCAAGGGCCTCATTTCTTGGTCTCAGTTTCACCCAAGAGCGGCTGCTGCCATCTCCATGGTCTACTTCCAGGGGAGTCGGCACACCCCTTAATGCTCCCACCCAAGCGAAGACAAAACCCCCTCTTCTTTGGTTCTCCTCAGTGTGCAATGGCAGACCAGCAGTTTTACAAAGAACCTCAGGCACTACCCAGGAAGAAATTACAGATCATATGAATAAGTTGGGGATAGTCGGATTCCCAAAGCACAGCCTCTGGTTGGAGAGTCACCAGGTGCCCAGGAAGGCTGAGCCAGAAGGGCAGGGCCGTCGCTGGGTTGCCAGAGGTCACCAGCTAAATAGCGGGGATGAGGAAGTCCGGGCATTCACCATAAGCTCTGCGGAGGCAGCCAAGTGGCCACCTGTGCAAAACCAGAGAGACCAAAGCCAGAGGCCATCGGGCCCAGAGGCCAGCGCTGAGGTCCCAGCTGCAGACCCAGAATTTCCGAGGCCAGCAGGGATGGCGTCAACACAAGGCAGGCCAGGCCCCAGGCAACCAAAATTTATACACGTCTCAAACTGGCCCTCAGGGTTGTTGGCTTGCTGTGCGGTTGAGTGGCTTGAGCGAGAGTAAAGAATTTAGGGTAGAGAGGAAAGCTTCCTTTCTTTTCTAGTTCTGCCAGTCTTCAGATGAGTAGTCGAGCCACACCAACCTCTGTGATAAAAGTGTGAAATAAGACCATAGTGAACTGTCGCCCAGGGAGTTGGATGACCCGCCGTTTCAGCCCAAGACAACGGACGGTGGGTGAGGCCCAGCAGAAGTGAAGGGTATGGGCCTTAGAGTTCTGTCAGAGATAGATATTCATCCTGGGAGGCTGATTAATTCAATATATATAACACCACCATCCCCTAGCTTCCTTTTTTTTCTTTTTTTTTAAATCTGTAAAAGGGGATAATTTGACCCACTGTTAGAGGTGTCAGGAGGTTTCAAAGTGGTAATACCTGAAAAAGACGTAGCACACAGTGACAAATAAATGGTGGCTGTATGATCATTATTTAGACATGGTAAGTGATTACTGAGTGGCCTCGAATACAAGGGGATGGCCTTGATAAAGACCCCTATTACAGGCCTCCAAGTGAACACCTTAACTACATAGGAGCACTCATGTCCCCACATCCAAAATTGTCCTCAGCTCCAGCAGGAGGGATCTGCCCCAGGTAAGATAGGCAGATGTCTTTGCTGGCCTGGAAAACTTCAGATGGCCCCTTTTCTGTCTGCGCCAAGGTGGGCACCTAGTGGAGGAGGGGGCCGCTGGTTAAATAGAGCCATTTACACATAAATTATGCATCAGTGACCTTTCCTAGCTTAATTAGTCCTACTGCTGGGTGGTCTGGCTCTGGCACTAGGCCCTGGGGGGCAAATTCTGCTCACAGTCAGCAAAGCCCAGGGCCTGGAGCTTCTGCTTTTATCCACCCGGGTTTGTGTGGCCATTTCCACAGCAGGAAAATTCTCTCAGTGTGATGAAGGTCATGCCCTAGACCAGGGGCTGGACCCCTTTGGGCTCTCTTAATCCCTTTGACCTTTGCAGAATCACCTTATCCTTCTTCTAAGCTTGATATCCTTGCCGTTTCATTTGAGGAGTTTCAAACCCAAGGATTATTAATAAAGCTGTCATACTAACAGATCTGTGGGGTCTTAAACGGGTAGCTAGAAAGAAATACATTCAGACAAAAAGTGCGCAGGACGTTCTATGAAGGGGTGACCCTCTGGAGCCTCCAAGGGATTCTGTTAGTTTGCAGCCTTGAGAGAGGAGAAGCAAGAGGTTGGCCCTTTTTTTTTAATAGAAAATTTCAAGCATGTACGAGAGTAGGGACAGTAAAATGAAATGCCACGTATCCATCACCTAGCTTCAAATATTATTAACATTCTCCCAACCTTGTTTCGTCTCTTCCTCTTCCTTTTACTTTCCTAAAGTGTTTTGAGGCAAATTCCATTTTACTTGTCAATTCTGCTGCATGCACCTCTGATAAAAACTTTAAATATGTTTATAAAGATTTATCACCCCAAGAAAACTCACAAAACAATAATCCCCTAGTCTTACCCAGTCTGTATTCAAATTACTCAGTTGTCTGAAAGGCATCTCTTTACATTTGGCTTGTCTTGGTTAGGATCCAGAGTGGTTTTGGTTTTTAATAGTAGCTTCTGGCTTTCTCCATTCAAAGTTGGTGACCCAATGGAACGACCTAGCAAGCAGCCAAACACGGGCAGTACTAGTGTAAGGTGGGGATGGGGACATGGAGAAAAACCTACTTTCCAAAGACAAAGCCTGAACCCCAGAAAATCGTTTTAAGCTTGGGCTTTTGGGGGAACGTGCCGTGGAGCCTTGAGAATAGAGGGAAGGCTTTGGCACAGTATTATATCGATCCCCCGGGATAGGCCTCCTGTAACCACTCCAAAACTGGGTTTGGGTCTTGGCCAGAGCCTTTGTGCTGCCCCCATCTCAGGAGTTAGGGCTGTCTCTTCCATTCATGGATTTAAGGAGACGTTATTGGGCATCTGCTCTGAGCTGATTGCTGACAGAACACGCAAGGAGCAGACACGGGCTGGATGCCACAAGACAACGTCCTAAGCCCCTTGTCAAGTGTGTGCAAATTGTTACAGAAGCCAGAGGAGCCACTGAGTTTTCTGGGAAGCAGGCAAGGCTTCCAGAAGAGGCCATATTTTCAACTGATTCTGGAGGTGTTGGGGCTTCTGAGGAGGCCAGTGCATCAAATCTCCAGATTTTAAGCCAGAAACAGACACAGAAATCAGAACCTGCTTTATTACAAGTAAAGCCAAATTGGGGTAAACAGCTTAGATCCAAGGCCCAAAGGGGCTTCCTGCTCCTCATTCTGAGTGATTTCAAATTGAATACAACAGGCGCGCCTGGGTGGCTCAGTCAGTTAAGTGTCTGACTTTGGCTCAGGTCATGATCTCTTGGGTTTGTGAGCTTGAGCCCCATGTCGGGCTCTGTGCCGGCAGCTCGGAGCCTGCTTCAGATTCTGTGTCTTGCTCTCTCTCTGCCCGTCCCCTGCTCATACTCTCTGTCTCTCTCTCTCTCTCTCAAAAATGAATAAACATCAAAAGAAATTTTTTTAAAATATACCAAATGCAATGAAGAAGCACAGAGGATGCAGACCACTGAATGCAACACTGAAAAAATAGACACCTTGTACAATGTTATCGTGAACAGGTCAGAGCTCCATTAGAGGGGACCCTGGACAGTGAGGTTGAGAAGGTTGCTTTAGACAGTGTGGGCCAGCAGAAGCTGTGGACAGGCTCAGGGTGCCTCACACAAGAGAAAGGAAGGCTTCCTGTTGGTCTGTGGCCTTCATGTCCTTGCTCAAGGTGTTACCCTGGCCTGGGAGCCCTGCCCAGATCCTTTCAACCCTACTGTATACCACACACACTCTTCTTCAACAATCTCTTCATTTGCTTCTGTTCTCCATGTCAATCTCTGCAGACGCGCCCACCCACACCACACGCAAAGAGCCCCCAGGATTCCACATAGGCCCTTTCACCTTACCCAAAGCCTGTTGCCAATGCTCATGTGGACTTCTGGATGGGGTCCCTGCCTAGGGTTTCCTTTGTATCCTTACTATGCTTAGCACAGATGCCTACTCTTGGTTTGGAAGGAGGCTGTTTCATTCATTCATTCATTCAACTAATGATCAAACCACCAACTAAGCCCAGGAGACACAATAGGGAGCAAAACCAACTCTCCACCTTATGAAGCTTATAACCCACAGGAGGAGATGGATTATGAGCAAATAAACAAGGCTATAATATCATGTCAGGTGGTAAGAAGTGCCAAGAAGGAAAATTAAGGGAGGGAGAGAAGACGGAGAATAATAGGTGATGCTTTTATTGGTGTAGGGCATTCGGAAAAACTTTCCTGAGGAGATGATATTTGACCAGAGTAAAGTGAGGCCGTAAGACATTTGAACACTCAGGGGAAGTAAACTCCAGACAGAGAGAAGAGCAAGTGCAAAGTCCATGAGGCGAGGATGTGCTTAAAATGCTCAAGGGAGCCTCAGGAAGGTCAATGTGGCTGGAAACAAGTGAAAGAAGGGAGGGGGATGGCAGGCAAAACCGGGGATGCTGTAGGCTGTACAATATGCAATATGGTAGGCACTAACCACATGTGGCAACTTGGATTCAAATGGAATAAAATTTAAAATTCAATCCCTCAGTTGCATTGGCTGCATGTCAAGGGCTCAATAGCCATGTGTGGCTTGTGGCTACCATATTGAATAATACACATGCAGGATATCTCCACTGTGGCAGAAAGCACTGTTGGGCAGAGGGGACGTGAAGCCTCTCATAGACACCCTTAAGGGCTTGGGATTTTACTCTAAGAGTGTTGAGAAGCCTTGGAATTTGGGGTCAAGTGTTCATGATTTGATTTATATTTTAATGGCTCATCCTGGCTATGTGGAGAATGCATTGGAAGGGCCAATGGTGGAAGTAGAGAGACCTGTTAGAAAAGTGCCATAATAATCCAATGGACCAGGATGGTATTGGTGGATGTGGTGACATTTAGTTGGATTTTGGACCTATTTTAAAGATAGAATCAAAAGAATTTGCTGATCAATTAGATGTAGGGTGTGTGAGAGAGAGGAGTCAAAGATGACTCTTAGGTGGTTGATCTGAGGAACTGGATAAATTGTGGTATCATTTATGGAGCTGGAGATTCCTGGGAAAGAGAGATTTAGGTGGGGGGGAGGGTGGTACAGAAATCGTGTAATCAGTTTGCACGTGCCCAGTGTGAGATGCCCACTAGACAGTCATGTGGAGATAAAAGGAAGCCGTTGAATATTCAAGTTTGGAGTACAGCAGAGATCTTAGGGCTGGAGATAAACATCTGAGAGATCAGCTCTAAAGCTGTGAGGCTGGATGAGGTCATCCAAGGAGAGAGTGCAGTAGAGAGAAGAGGTCCAAACACCGAGTGTGGTGACCTGCACCATTAAGATGCTGGGCAGGGGATCCCCACAAAGATAACTGGGAAGGAGGATCCAGTGAAGTGGGAGAACAAGAGAGGGTGGTACTCTGGAAGCCAAGTGGAAAAATTGTTTTAAGAAGGATCAGCTGTGCCAAATGCAGCTAAGAGATCTAATAAATGAGAACTGAGCCTGGGTCACTGGATTTGGCAACATGGAGGTCACTGGTGTTAGGGATGGAATGTTTGTGTCCCCCCCCAAAATTCATAGGTTGATATGCTAACCCCCATTTTGATGGTTGGGATTTTGAGAAGTGATTAGGTTAAGATGAGGTCATGGCAGTAAGGCCTCTATGATAAGATTAGTGCCCGTGTAAGAACAGCCAATGAGAGTACTCTGCCTGCCATGCGAGGACGCAGAGAGTGTCTGTCTACAAGCCAGGGCAATTGGCCAGCACCTTTGGACTTTGCAGTCTCTAGAACTATGAGAAATTAATGTCTGTAGTGTAAGCCACCCAGTGCATGACATTTTGTTATAGCAGCCTGAGCTAAGACATCTGGGAACCTTGACCATGGCTCTGTGGGAAGGCTGGGAGAAAAACATGATTGGAGAGCTTGCAAGAGAGAGCAGTAGGTGAGCATGTGGAGCTAACAAGTGTGGTGAAGTTTTCAAGGAGTTTTGCTAGAAAGGGGCACAGAGAAGTGAGGCAGTTGCTGGAGGAAGTTGTGGTCTCAAGGGATCCCTTTATTTTTAAGATGACAGATTTTACGGCAGTCTGTGCTGATGAGGGTGATCCAGGAGGGGAAAGTGAGGATGCAGGAGAAAAAGGTACAGTGTCCTTGAGGACGGAATGGGGAGGAGATCCAGTGCTAAGGTGGAAGGTTTGGCCTTCAACGGAGGCATGGACACATCCTTGTGTGGGTTTCATGTGCAGGCAGGCAGGCGGACATGCCAGTGGGAGTTTCTATTTTCTCAGTGAAAGGCACGTGAGGTTAGCAGCCAAGAGTGAGGGGGTCATGGGTATGGAGGGGTTTGAGGAGAGAGGAGAATGTACGAAATAATCCTCTTGGAGAGTAAGAGTGAATTAACTAGGGGAATGTGGAGCACTCGCTGCCCGCCAGCACCGAGGGCTCACTGGAGGTTTGTGGTCATGAATTTAAAATGAGACAAATCAATCTGGGTATGTATTTTTTCCAGCCATGATTGCAGGTGAGGAGCCGGCAAAGAGTTGGATCTAATCAGGATTGGAATTTTGCCAGGCAACTACCAAGAGTGAGACAGGGGCGAGATAGCTTATTATAATGAGGCAAAGCAGCAAGTCTGCAGGTGGATGTGGGAGTCTGAACTGGGTAAGGAGGGAGGCAGGCACAAGCCGGGGAAAGAGGGTGAGGGGTGAGTGGGTCAGTGGTTTAGAGGTCCTGATTCTGTACACAATGACATAGGTAAAGATGAACAGATGGGCATGGATGGCTAAGGAGGAGGCGGGTAAGCTTAGGGGCAATGAGCAAGTCAAGGAACTGAAACATCAGAGATGTTTTCTATGGCTGTGGAAGTCACCAAGAATTCTGACAGGTAGAAAGAGGAACAGTAAATCAGGTGACGAAGTAGCCTGTGAATGGAGAAGTCTTTAGGAGAACATCAGATAATTGCAAAAAAAGGGAGGAGGCTGGGTAGGTACAGTTTGACAGCCTATGCTTCAAAGCAGCCGAGAAACTCTATACGGAGGAAGGCGATTATGTCTCAGTTGAGGAAGACAGATAATATGCAAGCAAATAAGTAAGCATACGAGATCACGAGATGTGTCATGACAACAATGGAAAGGGTGACAGCATGGATAGTATCTGGCTGTGGGAGTGGGGGTGGGGCTGTTTTAGTTCCAGCGGTCCAAGCGAGCTGGCCACAGGATTGGACATCCCAGGCAGAGGGAGAGGAAGGCCAAAGACAAGTTCAAAAGCATGGTATGCTTAAAGCAAGATCAGTAAAGATCAGATTCCTCCAGACAGGGGATTGCGCGCTGAGTCTGAAAGAGGAACTTAGCTGAGCAAAGCCCTGAAGAAACAAGGATCTAAACAGGAATCGTTTGTCCACAATGCCCAAGGATGTATTAGAACGGAAAATAACATTCTAGATGAAACTCTGTGTGGCTCAGAAAAGTTACGGTATTCCCAATGCTGCTTTTTGTAAAGTTGCACGATTTTTTTTTTTTTTTTTTTTTGGCCCTTAACGAAATTCTTCTCCTTTTGTCTAAAATCGAAGAACATTTTTATTCTGTTTGCATTGTTGGCTGAACATTGCGTCGTTGGTTTTCTCTCTCACTTGTTCTCATTTTTTATTTTATTGTTATTCAGTGCAAAACAAAAAGCTGTGATCAGGAAAAGACAATAGAGGGATGGCTGGAAGAAGCTTGTCGAAATAACCTCTTGGTTAGTAGCTTCGCTTCTGCTCATCCCTAAGACTTTCATGTGCATAAAAAGGCCAGAAATTCATCACAAATGGCAGAAAATTGCATTCCATTAATTTCAGAGACTTTGGCTCCGACAGTTCAATCTTCAAGAGCGGTTGCTTCTAGGATGTTCAAGAAAACAGAGTACATCAGAAAAAAAGCGATTTTGCTTATCTGTTTCACATTTTAGAAGCATATATTTCAGTATATTATTCAGAGAGATTTTGCTCAGAATCTCACCCATTTATTTAGAATCAGCTTGCCTGCACACCCCTCTGACTTCAGCTTGAAGACGAAAAGCTTACACACCGTGGGTGAAGCTGGTGAAAGAGAGTCTCTTACAGGAACCAAATGAAGAAAAGTGAAATTTTGCCTTTCAAGATGAATGGACTTACTGGGAAGGAGACACTGAAAAGAGAAAAGTCAGAGCCTTAGGATATTGCTCCACTGTAGCCCCACTATTTTTTCATTCAGCCTTTGCTTGAATTTCTCTGGTGACGAGGAACTCCCTACCTTAGGAGAAAAGACCATTCCATTTCCAAGCAGTTTTAACTGGGAGAAAGATCTTCCTCCGTAAGAGCAGGAATGGCCTCCCGGTCACATTCACCTTGTTATCCCAGTTCTGGTCTCCAGAGTCTCTTGCACACCCCAATTCTCGTATCACGAGGCAACTTCCCTATCTCCTTGATTTCAACATCTCTGAGTGCTTCTCTTTGGGATTGCTGCTGTCCAAGGTCTCTTCCACTGCTCATTGCCTTCTAAAATCCAAAATGGCAAAACTCCAAGACTCAAATTCAGGCATGGATTTGCATGCACTAGGCAGGGCCTAGCAATGACTGTCTGCCTCTCCGTATCTCCAGCAGACGGCAGGGGCTATCCTGCAAAACCAGAACTCACTCCCATCCCTCCTCCTCCGCTAGGGCCAAGGCCAAACATTACACAAGCCTATGAATTTCTTCTGCTTTTTTGAGGCCATGAGTCATTTTGAAAAGCTGATAAAAAGCTGTGGTGGGCACTCTCTCCAGAAAAATGAACATGCACATAAAATATTGCCTTCAGTTTCATCAAACATACCCAACCCACACTGAATCCCGTGCTTGAACTGAACCCCCTACCACGGGGTGCATGGAGTAGACTCCAGGCTAAGAAGCCCTGCTGTAAACAAAACCTACATGGCGATAGGCCCTCCAAGGGATTTCAATAGCGTTTTCAGTTGAGGGCTTGAAATGAGTCATCCCATCTACACATTCTTTCAATCAAATATGCCAAGCACATGTTATGTGTCACACATCAGGGGGATGATACAGTCTCCATTCTCTCGGATCTCACAGTCCAGTGGGCAGAGAGCAACAATTACATGTACACAATTATTCTAGCGTGGTGATAGCATGCTAGACCATGGCATGCACAGAGGTGAGGCACCTAACCTGGCCTTCGAGTTTCTGGTAAGACTTCTCTGAAGAAACTGCAAAGCCCTTTGAAACTTTCATATTTAGAGGGGCGCCTGGGTGGCTCAGTCGGTTAATCGTCTGACTTCAGCTCAAGTCATGATCTCATGATTTGTGGGTTCGAGCCCTGCATGGGGCTCTGTGCTGACAGCCAGAGCCTGGAGCCTGCATCGGATTCCGTGTCTCGCTCTCTCTCTGCCCCTCCCCTGCTCACGCTCGGTCTCTCTCTCTCTCAAAAATAAATAAACATTTAAAAAAAACTTTCATGTTCAGCTAATTTATTAAAATCCCAGCTTTGATATGAATTCAATAGGCCAAACTAGCCACAGCTTCAGGACAGCACAACTTTCCAGAGCAGACTCCCTTGTTTATCTGCTCCCGGGGCTGCAGCCCCCCACCCCCAGCCTCACAGCAAATACTCCAAGAACGACTTCTTGCCTAGCATGCTGTCTCCTCCCTGGGGCACACGGTGGTGACTTCCCCCAGCTACTGCTCCTTCCAAACATCACCTGCTCCCAGGAAGGGAAACTTGGGACAGGACTCCAGTTGCTGATGAAGACAGGATGCAGGCTGGGAGCCCACTACAGATGAGTAATTACATCCTAGTTCAACATCATCTTTTGTTTCCCACTCATTTGCTCAGTATTGCATGTGAATGAAGTTTGCCTCATGCAAGACTCAGCTCTGACATATTCCTCCAGAGTTGCCCCAAAGTGTCTCTCCTCGGGGGCTTATTATACCACTGGGAGCTCTTTTTAAAAATCAGGACGTATATATAACCTTTGTAGGTGGAAAACATTCCTTATAACTCTGGATTCTCTTCAGGGCAGATGATCTGCCCTGGGTGTTGTTTGTTTGTTTGGTTTTTGGTTTTTGGTTTTTCTGAATGACCCTTGCTTCCAGATCTTCCTGGGCATGATCCTCCCCACTGACTAAATCCATTCTTCAAGGTGATAAAGTCCAAATTTGTTTTGTCTTCGCGCCCACTGCAGCCAGGAGGAGAGATCTCCTTAACTCTGTTCTTGGCACAAGGCTGAGAGGGAATCTTGTCACTTTCCAGAACAGAAGAGGGTTAGACAAGTTTTCAAGGTGATTTCTTCATGATTTGGCTTTATCATCTGTTCATAAACTGGACAACTCCTCCAAATATTAGACATCTTCATAGTCAAATGCCATGCAAAGCCCAGACAGGATTTTTCTGGGCTAAACAGGCTTATGTGGGCAGCTTCTTCTAACACAGGGCATCACGCGCTGTCTGTATTTGGCAATGATCATGACCCCAGATGAGCAGGAGACACACAACTTGTGAAGAAAAAATACTCAGGGCTGTCATTGGTCCTGTTTGCCAGGTGGCACTTCTGGGTCTCCTTGTATTTGGGCCCATATGGTTGGCTTAGGCCAATGAATTGTAAACAAACAGAAAAAACCCCATGTGCCACTTTCAGAGCAGAGCATTTAATTGCTGGTGTGAGCACCCCCAGGGCATTCAAGCTGGTGGAACCTCCATCAGCAAGGGTCCCTGGGTACCTGCAGTAAGCAGACCGCTCTCCCTAAGTGTGTGTGTGAATTATATACAAGTCCCACCATAATAACTAATACTCATGGTCCCAAGGGGGACATGTATCCATAATAAAAATGGAGGTAAAGCCACATTTCAAAAAGTGTTTCTGATCATTTCTCTTTTATTCCCCCCAGTGTCTTGTCAGGTCTGATTAGACCATCATTGTTTTTATTGCATAATCTGGCAGATGCAGAACTCGCATGAAGAGGAGAAATGTCAGTTCTGCCTTTTTTATTGCTTACTGAGGCTTATATTATTGGTGTTAACTTCAAACCACGGGAATCCTTTTAAACCACTCATCTATTTTATGAAGGCTATTTTAGTTAAAACGAGGTAACATAATCTCTGACTCAATAAAAACTAAAAATAATGGGTAAACAACAAAAGTGCATTGACAAGCGAGGGTACCACTCCCTTTGGGTGTGGGACCCCTACTTTTGCTTCTGGGTCTCTCTGGACTATACACGTTCAGAACCGTACATGTGGGCCAGGAGGAGTTCTGACATCAGTCCATGTAGTGAATATTGCTAAGTGTAATTTCTTATTTAAAAAAATTTTAAGTACAGATACTGCATTTTATCGATTTAAACACATGCATTTTGTCACATTGTAATATCTCTGGAGTTAGGATGCATCTTACAATTAATAGCATGTCATAGTTTAATTGGTAGCGTTTACAAGTTTTCCCTAACGCACATAAAATAACGATCAGTGGCATCATCAGTAGGTAAGGTGTGTGAATAGAAATTCTAGAATCATCTTCTCTCTACCAGTGGATTGCTTTGTGATCACTTTCAGACACCACTGCTCTAGAATCCGGCTACGCATATGCTTTTTGGACGAGCATTCCAGCCATCACCCAGGAATTTGTTAGAAAAGCAGACTTTTCTTTTCTGGCCTCACCTAGAACTCCTAAATCAGATCTGCATTTTAACAGGATCCTCAGGTGATCTGTGTGCATTTCAAGGTCTAAGAAGCCTTGCTCTAGAGGCACTGAAATTTGGGTCTTGTCCAGTGGGAATTTATATTGTGTTTGAAAGCAGCAGACATACTTCAAAGGTTAAGTGTCTTACCTATCTGTTCATGTCTACTCTTTTAGAGTCAACTCTGGGGCACCTCGTCAGTGGTATGCTGGTAAATGTTTAACAACAGATTCTCTGGGGAAGGGAAAAACATGGCTAATTGGTAGCATTCGTTGTTTTCCGTGATGTAAATATTCCTCCCATGGCTAATTTCAAGCCACTGATAGTTGTTTTGGGTGGTATTCCTGGCCATTTGACAATCAGCTCTCTAGAGCCAGTACAGATCTTTGCAGTGCTTTCCCCCAGAAAATCCTTCCAGACCATGTCTCCTCTCCCTTTTCCAAGCCTGGGTAAGAACCGCCCCACCTGTTCATTATCCCCTTCAAGGCAGAACGACATTGTACGACTTAATCTTATTCCGTGTCTGTTTGGTGGGCAGAATAATGGTCCCCTCAAAGATGTCCATGTTCTAATCCCAAGGATTCATAAATATGTTATGCTACTTTACTAATCAGCTGACCTTGAGCTGGGAAGATTATCCTGGATTATCTGGGTGAGCTGAATATAATCACAAGGGTCCTTACAAATCAAAGAGAGGGGCAGCAAGCCAGAGTGATGCAATGTGAGAAAGATCAGAGTCATGGAAGGGGCCACAAGCCATGAAATGTGGCAGCTTCTAGAAACTGGAAAAGGCAAGAAAAAAGGTTTTTACTTGAAGTCTCCAGAAAGGAACGCAGCCCCACCTATATCCTGATTTTCGTGAGACTGATATAGTGAGACTTATTTTGAATTTCTGACCTCCAGAACTGTGAGATACTCAATTTGGGTTGTTTTAGATACTTAAATTTATGTCAATTTGTTATGGCAGCCATAAAAAATTAATACAGTCTGCCTCTCTCTATAGATCAATTGTTCTCAACCTTGGCTATACACTGGATTCACTGAGACTATTTAAAAATTATAGATACTAGGGGCACCTGGGTGGCTCAGTCGGTTAAGCGTCTGACTTCGGCTCAGGTCATGATCTCACTGTTTGTGAGTTCGAGCTTCACGTCGGGCTCTGTGCTGACAGCTCAAAGCCTGGAACCTGCTTCAGATTCTGTGTCTCCCTCTCTCTCTCTCTCTCTGCCCCTCCCCTACTCATGCTCTGTCTCTATCTTTCTCTCTCAAAAATAAATACACATCAAAAATTTAAAAAACTATAGATGCTTGATCTCATCATGGCTCATGCATTAAGATTTTTAGAAGCGTCCAGAAGGCATGAAGGAGCACTGTGTTCCTGATTCCATCATCTGAGAACTTGTTAGAAATGCAAACCTTCAGGCCTTAGCTCAGATTTACCGAATCAGATCTATTTTAATAAGCTCCCTGAGTGCCCTGTGAGAATACTGCATTTGAGGGACACTACTCTAGCTCATGAACCCTTGGAGGACGGAAGCCGAGTCTCCTCGCCTGGCATCCCAACCATCCAGCACAGTGCCTCGCACAGAGCAGGGCTACCTAAATAGTAAGTGAATGAATAACTGAGTTCTGAACAAACAGAAAGCTTCAACGTTAGAGCAATAGAAAGATCTAAGATGATGACTTTTTTTTTTTTTTTTTCAGGAGATGACCTTTTTTTCTCTTAACTGAAGTCTCATGTGGAACTTGAGTATATAAAACAGACAAAGTGGCACCAATAGCTTTCCCTGGCTCAGCCTCTCCCCTGGCCTCTGGGGTCTCTCTCTCCAAGGGTAGCACCCTGGAGCTCAGAGAACACAGGAAACTTGCTAGAAGAGAGGATGGGGAGGGTGTAGGTAGGTGCTGGGTATGGAAGGCCCAGGGCAAGAGCAGGCAAGGAGGTGGTGTCACCCACAACAAGTGTCACTTCTCAGGGGCAGTTGTACATATAAAAGGCAGTGCAAGTTCATTGGAGTCTAAAGTGTTAAGCTTAATGGACAGACATGGAGTCCAAACATCCAGACAGGACACAGACCAGGCAAGAGGGAACAGGCAGGCATGTTTCCATTCATGCGCCAGACTATTCCAGATTCAAAGCCCAGGAAAAGAGTTTGATTGGCCTAACTTGGGGTCCATACCCTCCCTGGCTGGGGGAAGACAGATCACCTCCATTCACAATCCTGTCAAAATTTTACCCAGCAAGAAATAAAGAATTTCGCAAAGGAAATCCAAATGCTGATAGAAATGAGCGGTCAAAACCAGCATATGTCAATTATGGGCAGGTAGCACTATCTCCGTTTTCGGATAAGAAAGATTCAGGTTGGTTAGAAAACTTGCCCCTTGACTGCAGAGATAATAAGCGCCGGCCGTGGGGTTTGAACCCAGGGTGGTACCAGGCAGAAGCTGGTACTGTCTCTGTGGGACAGCATGTGGTCCAGTAAGAGTCTAGTGCCTGGGACTGAGGTGCGTGGGAAGGGTAAGACCAGCATCGGGGCCAAGGATGGGGGTGACTAAGGGGTCGCTTGGTCCTGTGCCAGGACATGGTCCTGGCTAAGCCTACATACATCAGGTGCCCGAGTGAGGGCAGCAGAGAGGAGCCAGACAAGGCAGCATAAGGTGGGCGGACAATCCTTAGCACCAGGTAACGCTGCTGATCCTAGGGGCTGCTGTCTTTGACCCTCATTTAAGTGCCTGTATTAGATTCCCAGGGCTCCCATAACAAAGTATCACAGACTGGGCCACTTGAAACCCAGAAATTTATTGTCTTACAGTTCTGGAGGCTGAAGTCCAAAATTAAGGTGTCTGTACAGTTGGTTCCTTCTATGGGCTGTGAGGAAAGGACCTGTCCCAGGGCTATCCTCTTGGCTTCCACACGGCCATCTTCTCCCTGAATCTCCACATTGTCTCCCCCTATCAGTGTTTCCATGTCCAAACTTCCCCTCTTTATAAGGACATTTTGGATTAGGGCTTACCTTAATCACTTCATTTTAACTTGGTTACCTCTACAAAGACCTTATTTTCAAATGAAGTCACATTCCAAGGTACTGGGAGGTAGGATCTCAACATAAGAATTGGTGGAAGGACGGGGGGACACAATTCAACTTATAACAGCTCCTTTCTTGGATCCAGGAGACAATTCCTGGTTGTTGGGTGCTCCACCTCGATTTGAGGTGGGACTCTACACAGGGCATGGTATCCTAGAAGGGTCTAGAACATCAACTATGCCCAGCAGTGAATTCTAGCCCCTCAGAACTCACAGGCTGGTGAGGGGCAAAGATCTATAAATGGACCATTCAACAAGGCATTTGCAGATGTGTAAATGCAGTTTAGCAAAGTGCTTAGTGATGTGGAGAACAAAGGCAAAAGAAATATAGAAAAAATTAAATTCCCTTTGCAGCCCATTGACAAGTACTTAAGACAGGCAGGGTGACCTTCCTCCAGGAACTCAACTGCCTTGATGTTAACACTTTGTTAGAGACAAAAGGCAACTTTAGCTTGACATTAGCCTGACCTCCAGGATCCCATAAGTCTTCTTTAATATATAAAAATCCCTTTGGAAACTTCCTTTATCACCCCCACCCCCCACCCCCACCCCCCAGGATATATGTTAGCAATCATCCTCCAAGCATATTATCCCCTGATATACATCTGAAGGGTCTCATGACTAAGGGTTTACTAGGCAGTAATAAATGACCTTATCCTAACAACAGCTAGCCCTTAAGGTCCTGGAAATCTTGCCCCCAAATTCCTTAGAGACTTTCACTATCCCTGACCCCCTCCCTACTTGAAAGTATATGTAATCAGTCACTCCTCACAATGCCAGGTCCTGTCCCCGTGTTTTAATAAAACCACCTTTTTTGCACTGAAGATGGCTCAAGAATTCTTTCTTGACCATTCACTCCTGGACCCCAACACCTTATATCAGTTAGGAGCCCAGAATCTGCAACCACACTGCATCTGAGTTCTGGCCTTGCCACTTACATGCTGTGTGACCTTGAGCAAGTTGCCCAGTCTCTCGATGCCTTTGTTTTCTCATCTATAATATAGGCACAATAACAGTAACTACCTTATTGGTTATTATGAGGATTCAATGAGTAGGTATTCCTAAAGTGCTAGCGAGCACTGCATAAGTGTTTGTTAAATAAAATTATCAAAAGTGATCCCAGAGTGCCAAGGACACACAGAGAGACACCCGCTCAGAAGCTGAAGGGACAGTCAGGAAGGTTTCCTAGAGTCTTGTGGTTGTAATTGAATGGAAGCTGCTGAGGAGGACAAAACGCCAGGGTTCTCCAGGGGCATACGTGGTATGTTGTTAGAGGGGGTGTGGGGATGATGGGGCAGGGGCTTTGATTCCTCTGGATCATGTCTTCTACTCTTCCTTCGGCCACGGAGAGAGGGCTAGCCTGGCTGAGCCACAGTCATCCCTGCAAGGGAAAATGTCACCAGAAAAGGGGAAGCCCAATCCGAGCCAGGTGTAAAGCCTTCTAAATGCCCCCAAGTAGGATGGACCTCTCTCCTGTGCACGCACAGGTCGGTTGCAAGGTTTTACTGTTTACCTATGGATAGCAAGGGCCTATCTGAGTTGCCTCTGCCTCTGAGCTTGTCTGCATCCAAGGGATTTTTAAGAACAAACAAGCTAAAACAGATTAGAAATCCACCCCTTCTTTAACCCTATCCCAACCTCACCTCCCACCACCAATCTTATCTTTAATCATCTCAGACTGTCTTCAGTCACGTGGTCCTTTCTGGGTAAAGTGCAGTTAAAAAAAATGATCCTGTCCCCAAGGCCCCCACCCCGAGGGTATGGATAATTAAAGGTAACCAGATTCCTACAAATTGTATCTTCAGCCACCTTTGATGTGAGCCTGGCCAGCACTAATGAGCGCCTTTGCCTTTGCCGGACTAGTGGGGAGAAGGTCTCCAGCAGGGGAGTCAGTCACCATCTGCAAAATAGGGGGAGAAGGGGCAAAGTCTCTTTCAAAGCCTTTCTCTGGGGTCTGCAACCAGAAACCGAAGCTGGCGCTCACCCAGGACCCGGTCACACCTGAATCCTGGGCACCTCAGTGGCTGTCATAGCCTCTGTTCACAAGCGTGCTCTGAGGGGTATCGATCTGGCATCGACATCTCTCATTATTTCCATTTTGAAGCTTGTTTAGAATTTGTTTGTGGTGCAGGAAGTGGGCCGACCAGACTCCTGGCCCCTACTGGGGCGACACCCTGAGGAGATGACACTCTGAGAAAGCTCTCCCGCCCTGGAGCTTGTCCTCCTGAGATGTTTCATGTACTCCAGGCCTTAATGAGGCTGGTGTGCAGTGAATAAGAAAATTAGTTCCTTGCCTGGTGTCATTATCGGTGAAAGGTTGCCTATTGATACATTGAAACTGCACCCAAGCAGCCCACTGAGTGCTCAGATCTGGAGGTAACCACAGTCTAGAGTAAGATCAAGGGGGTTGTGTGGGAATAAGACAGCCCGCTGGGATCCCCAACATGCTGCTTCTGTGTTCTGTCCTTCCCGTCCATCCTAGAAGGGGGCAGGCAGTGTATAAGAGCAGGGTGGAATTGGGTACAAAGAATCAAAAAAAAAAAAAAAAAAAATCCCCTGGGCTTAGCATTCCATCTCTCCTTTGCTGGAAGCTTCTCAAGAGCCAGGGGCGTGACTTTTATTTATTACAAAGCTAGCCCCCTGCTGGACGCCCAGCCCTGCGTCTGTCTGTTCTCTCTCAAGTGGATTCAGTGCTGGGGCAGAAGCTTCTGCAATGGAGGAGCGGGGAGAGAGGAAGGGGATCCCAGCTCTGGCCACAGTCCCCAAAGGCCAAAGAGGCAAGGGGAAGCAGTAAAGATAACAGTGACAGGGACTAACGCTGTCACTTCCATTTAGTGAGCCCTTTCTCAGGGGTAGGCACTGTGTTAAGCATCGCCCCCTCGGGAATGCAGTTCTCTTTCTTCTTCTTTTTTAATTTTTTTAATGTTTATTTTTGAGAGAGAGAGAAAGAGAGACAGAGCGTAAGTGGGAGAGGGGCAGAGAGAGGAGACACAGACTCCAAATCATGCTCCAGGCTCTGAGCTGTCAGCACAGAGCCCGGTGTGGGGCTCAAACCCATAGACCTGAGCCTGATCATGACCTGATCAGAAGTCGGACACTTAACTGACTGAGCCACTCAGGTGCCTCCGGGAATGCAGTTCTTTTGGAATCCCAACCCTGAGGGTCCTTTGTCCTGAGAGTGGGGAAGAGGAACAAGCCAGGGGCCACACCCAGGTGCCTGGCTGCAGGCTGGGGGGAGCTGTGGACCCCTGCACATTCATTTTGCTCCAACTCACAGACATTGGGATGTTTTCATTTAATCTTCACAACACCCCTCAGGGGTAAGAACTATTCCCAATTTACACATGAAGAAACTGAAACCCAGTGAAGTCAAGGGGGTTGATGAACAGCTAGTGAGCCGTGCAGCTTGGAATCAAACCTCATTCTGCCTGTCTTGTCTCCAAAGCTGTGTGCTCATCTCTCCCTCAGATATCCATTTAGGGGAGGCCAGAACACAGAGGTCTGGTTCCTGGGGTGCAGAAAAATGCAGACTCCAGGGCCTGCCTCTTCCCTGAGGGTTGGCTGCAGCTCAGTAACTTTCTCTGCTGGTCAAGGAAGCTAATCATTATGCAAGTACGTGAGAGCACTGCTATTGTATCCGTTCTATTCAAAGCTTCAAGTATTATTAGTAGCAAATTACTTGCAACACCCTTCACAACCGATTGTAACATATGCCTCAGTGGCTCTCAAAGGATGTGGCGTTTCAGAAGCAGATTCCTGGCCCCCTGCCCAAGGGTTCTGATCTCCTCATCTTCCCCGTCTGGGTGGCTCTCAGAAACCTGCCTTGTAGGCAGATTTCCCGGGTGAGTCTGAGGCCATTTTGTCCACAGGCCCCACTCTGAGGAACCCCGCCTAGGCTATGCGGGTCTTCTCTCTCAAGTGGTGGGCTCAGGAGGGAAGGGTACTAAGACCGGGTCCAGAGTCCTGGGTTCTAACCTCAGCCAGCTGCTCCCTAGCTGTGTGGCCTTAGGCTGGTGTTTCTAGCCTCAGTTTCCTCCCAGGGCACTGGACAAGATGATCACTGGGGCTCTCTCCAGCTTCAAGAGTGGGGGCTTCTGAGGTAGGCCCCGGCCCAGCCCCCCAAGAGTGGAGCTATGGCTTTCTTAAAGGAAGAGAAGGAAGAAGAGGCTGGAGAAGCAGATGAAGGGGAGGAGGGTCAGAGGGCAGATGTGGGCCTGCCATCCAGTGAGCAAGGCCCCGTGTATGAACAGGGCTGCACCAAACGTGTCAGAGCAGTGATTCACCAGAACTGGATTCCTGGAGGCTCAGTGCAGCCCAGCCCAAGGGAGATCTGACTCACGGGGGACAGCCCTTCTGCAGAGTTCAGGTAAGAGGATTCCAGACCACACAGGCCCTGGGAAGAGATTCTATGCAGGGGAAGCACTTAGGTGGGAGTCAGAAGCCCTGGGTTTTGCTTGTCCTTACTCTGGCATGAACTCCGTCCTTTCCTGAGTTCCTTTACATCTTTGGGTTTCGGGTGCAGTGACATCATAAAATAAGGCTCTGGTATTAGACGGATACTCAAAGCCCGTCTACGATTTGATGATTGTGAGGCCACGATTCCCACCCTGCAGAACCCTGTGTCTTGTAGATCCTGTCAAGGGGAACCAAGCTGTTGAAGACAGCCCGGCGCTGCTCCACAAACCAAAGGTGAGTGAAGACTGACGGAGGGAGGAAGCTGTCATAGCCTCCATTCTACACAAACAAAATGTCTAAGCCCAGAACTGCCACTTGTACCTCTGCACAGGCTCAAAATTAATGTGCCATTACTATTCGACAGCCTGTTCCTAATACTGCCGCCGAAATCACTTCGTTCCCGAAGCGATGTTAGGAGGGGCCAAACACAACACCAGCTGTGCCTGCGGAAATGGCTTCATGTTGGAAGCAAGCTTCCTTTTGTATGCTGTTAATCTGGGCTGCAAAGAAGCTAAGGGGTCAGAGGCAGCGCAGGGAGAGGGGGAGGGGGGAAGGGGGCGGGGACAGCCTTGTCGCCTTGCTTCAGGGTCTCCACCCCCCTTCTCAGGCTCCTTAGCCAGCGGTGGACGGGGTGGAGGGGACAGTGGGAGCTGTGTTGTGTCAGGCGCCCACATCCCTGCCTGTCAGCCCTGCAGCCCTGGGGACAGAGGCCATGAGGAAGCAGGGGATGCTTCTGTTCATTTAGCACCCCTTCCTGAGGGGCCGTGGAAGACTGACTCAAGCCCTCTGCTGAGCGTAAGGGATGCAGAAATGAATGAGGTTCCCCATCCCTCTGAACACCAGCTTTGAACCACTTCTCGGCCCAATCCCTGCCTCCAGGAACTACCTGTCAGGCGCAGCTGGAGGATGGGAGACTGATGGACACCCCCGCGCCCCATGAAGAAAAGCAGCGCAGGCAGCAGGCAGGGCAAGCTGGTGGAGAGGCTCTCGTTCCACATTACCGGGGATAGCTCTCCTCGCTCTCCCGTCTCTCCTGACACTGCCCTAATTCAGGTCATGACGAGTCCTCTGGTCACAAGGGCCCCCTCACAGCAGGGACACCATGTTCTAATGCAGGAGAAAAGATGGGGATTGGGGCCGGTGCTCTAAATTGACGGGTCAGCGTCTCTGATCTCTGTTTTTGCTTCTGTTAGTTTGTTTGTTATCACAGTCTTGGAAGCAGCCTTGTTAATACACTTCTTCGGGCTGAGGAAAAGGCGCCATGCTGACGAGCTAGGAAAAGGCACCATGCTAACAAACTATGCTGGGGAGGAATGACACTCCCCCGAGCCCTGTTCCTCCAGCTGGGGCCGGCAGGGTCTGGTTCCAGTGAACCTCTCCAAAGCCCACTTGGATGGTCACTTCGCTACCCACAGACGCTTCGGATTCAGGCTGACTTACAACAGTGCTTACAAGGACAATGTCCCACCCAATGTTGACTGTCTGCTGTATTCTAGGAGCTGCTCTAGACGCTTCTGGGCCTTACCTCGCGTAACCTTCACCCCATCCTAATAGGTAGGTATTATCACTGACCCTGCTTTACAGATGAGAAAACTGAGCCTCAGAGAAGCTAAGTTCCCCTAGGGGATGGTGTGAAAGTAGCAGAGCCAGGACTTGAACCCTCAGCCCACGCCTTGCCACCACACTTCAATGTCTCTCTCTTTCCACGTGTCCCCCAGGCGGTGTCACAAACTGGTCCATGCTGAGAGCAAGGCCAGAGTTAGGAAGCCTTAGCGAACTGCTAATGCAGAATTTCCCAAGGTGTGTTCTGGGGAGCGAGCCTTTGAGATGCTGACAGAGAAATTCCCAGGTCAAACACAATAGGAGAGGTCTTCTCTCGGCCTCCTGGAGGTTCACAATGTGCAGCAGCCTTGCAAAGTTCTCCGAGAAGGGACTCGTCTCTCTTCGAGGATAGAGCAAGTTCCCGAGATAACATTTTTGCATTTTGTTCTTACCCTAGTTTTCCTCCCCCAACCCCTTCTCCCTGAGAAAGTAACCAGCCTTCCATTCCCTCTTAACTGAGGGGAAAGTTATTTTGTGGAATGAATCTCAGGAGCTAGGTGTTGACACAGCCTTTCCTGACTTTGGGAGAAATTCTGCCTGATCCTCTCAGAAGCGGAGGGAAAAGGTAAGTGTTTTTGCCTGGTGGAAATGGAGGAGGCCAAAACAGGGAACAGCTTGAAATTCTCCCGAGTGAAAGGGGAGCAAGGGTAGAGACTTCTTGGAGAAGCTGACACCAGGGCCCAATAGAAACTGTCAGGACCTGAGGGGTGCTCTAGATACTGAGACTCTGGCCCCAGCTAAGCTTTCCATGCCCAAACCGGGCACAGGCACACAAAACTACTTTCCATCATGTGCCCATGGGTGCCTACACTAAGGGTCCTGCTCTAGGCCATACCTCAGGACATTGTCATAACCCTGGAGGGGGAGGGCAGGATCAGGAAGAACTCTCAGTGACAACAAGGAGAATTTCCCATTAGCCTGTCGGGTTGGAGGCTAAGGTTCAGAGTCAAACTGACTTTAAGTAAGGTAATATGACAGTTCTTACACACCCAAGTTTGAATTTAAGTTCTTACGCATGAAACTTGATAACAAATCTTTTTTAAACACATGATGTCTCTGTTAACAGCTGTTGGAATTGTTGGTCATTGGATCACATTTTGGGAAATTCTGGCTTCAGAACATGAGCCCCCACATCTAGAACTTAAGCTCCCAGGAGCAGTGGGCCAACCAGACCAGGTAAGGAGGAGAAGAGGGGCCGAGAGAAGGAGGTGGGAGTCCAAACGGAGAAAAAAAGAAGTGAGGGAGAAGGCAAGGAGATGAAGGGGGGTAGAGAGGGATGGAGTTACAGAACAATGGGGAGAAAGGGATAGGTAGAGAACAGAGAGCGAGGAGAGGAATGGGAGGGGGGAGTGCGGGGGGTCCACTGCTAGAGCAGGTAAGGGCTCGGCCATGCTACTCAGAACACCTGGCTGGGGTCAGCTCCCCACCTAATATGTGAGTAAGGCAGGCCCCTTGGGGGCTGCACCCCAGATGGGTGCTCGGCAAGAGGGAGAAGGGGCCTGGATATCCAGCTGAGAAGAGGCCCAGATCAATTTTGAGGGTGGAACCCCCAGAGAACTGGGAATCAGGACAGACCCCCTTCAGCCGGTTGGCCGTGGGGCCCGGGGCTGGTGGCCAAACCAGCCATGGGTGGTCGCCAGGGGGCAGTCCTGAGGGTCCATCCAGACACCTCCTCTTGTTGGGTGCCTCCCGGCTCTAATATTCTATGGTTCCATAAATGGAATTTAATGAAAAAAATCATGTAAAACCTACAACCTTACCAACCCTGTACAGACATGCGATGCTCATAGCAGTTCCTGAAAACTGTATGAACAGTCAGCAGTTCATTCAAAGAGCTGCACCTGGCGGTACTTTTCGCTCCAGAACAAGAGTCATGTTCACATTTTGTTTTATTTAAAGAAAATTTTTTTTAACGTTTATTTATTTATTTATTTAAAAAAATTTTTTTTAACGTTTATTTATTTTTGAGACAGAGAGAGACAGAGCATGAACGGGGGAGGGCCAGAGAGAGAGGGAGACACAGAATCGGAAGCAGGCTCCAGGCTCTGAGCCATCAACCCAGAGCCCGACGCGGGGCTCGAACTCACGGACCGCGAGATCATGACCTGAGCTGAAGTCGGACGTTTAACCGACTGAGCCACCCAGGCGCCCCTTAACGTTTATTTATTTTTGAGACAGAGAGAGACAAAGCATGAACAGGGGAGGGTCAGAGAGAGGGAGACACAGAATCTGAAACAGGCTCCAGGCTCTGAGCTGTCAGCACAGAGCCTGACGTGGGGCTCGAAATCACGGACCGCGAGATCATGACCTGAGCCGAAGTCGGCCGCCCAACCGACTGAGCCACCCAGGTGCCCCAGTCATGTTCACATTGATGGAGCAAGGAGAGAGGAGAAAGGAAAGTCGTAAAGGCTCTTATTTGCTGCCCTGCCCCCACACACACACACAAAAAGAGGGGCTCTCTGGCTTCTACGGGCCTTAAGACTCGTGATGACCGAGACCCAGATGAAGAGGTGACACCATGACCCAGCCTCAGGTCCCTTTGCAGGCACTAGTCCCACAACAGCCTGAGGTAGCCTACTAGTCAAGACTTCCGATTACGAATGTCAGAAAGCCAACTCAGACTAGTTTTAAACAAACAGGGGAGTTTATGGACTCAGGCAACTGAGGAACCAGACGTGGCTGGAACCAGGAATCAAACAATTTCATTGGGGCATTCTCCTTTTTAACCTTTGCTTATTTCTACTAGGCTCTATGCTTTGGACAGCTTATTCCCACATGGTAGGATAATGGCTGCCACCCCCCTCCCCCATACTCCTATCTACACAGTAGCTAAAGCAGACAAGAAAAATCTGTCTTCCTCAGTAGCCCCATCGGAAAGATCTGATTGGCCAGTTGGAGTCACTTGCTTCTCCCTGAATCAAACTCCGTCCTGCAGGGGATGAAATTCTTTGAGTGGATACACCCAGCTGGGAGGAGGTGAACCCCACTCAAACCCCATAGCATGGGTTGCCCCCAGGAAAGAAGGGACTAAAGAAGGAATTCTACACAGATGAGAACATCAGATTTCCTCAAGTCGATTGTTTTGAAGCCCATTTTACAGATGAGAAAATTGAAGAGCAGACCGGTTAACTAACTTACCTAAGTTCACAAACTTCAGAAGTAGCAGAGCTTGGACTTGAAGCCACATTTGTCTGCCTCCAAAGTGCATGTTTTAACCCCTAGACTCTTCTATCTAAACTGTTCCAGAATCTCCAGGAGTTCCATTATTCCTGCTCCAGATACTTGGGGCTTGTCATTCAGGGCTCCCCAAATAACTGAACTTGTAGGGAGCCTGACAGTAAATTCAAGACCCCTGATGTCTCAAGGAACTTGTTGCTCTTTCTCTGCCTTTCCCCAGTTGGAAAGTAGGAATTGGGGAACCACAAACTCACCTCTCATTACCCCTTCCAAGGCTGAACACGCAATACCCAGAACAGCAGTATCACCATTGAAGGCAAAAGTTCTCAACCACAGTGTGTTCATACTGGTGGAGTGAATCATTTGTAAGGTGGTTTGTGGGTGATTTGTTTTAGTAATAGTTAAAATACTGGAGTTTGCAAACGATTTACCTTTTCGAAAAAAATAGAGAGGAGAAAATTCAAGGTTATCCCTATAATAACGCCCATTGTATCCACTTGTATTGTATGCGTTCTTGAGTGGGAGAGAGAAGTGAAAGCAAGCAGACATTTGTCATTAACTGGGATTGGCATGGTGATTTTCTTACTTGTCTGCCCTACTGGAAAAGGGGCTGGGAATTACTGATTTAAGGAAGGACCTCTGCCCACAGATTTCCTTTTAATACCTACTTTCAATCCCACCAAGTAGAGATGTATTGGCTTTAAAAGCAAAGGCTGGGTAGGGACAGTGTTCAACAGTCGCTTGCACATTAGTGTGAATTATAGGATACCCTTGCTCAAGAATAAAGTATTCTAGAGATCCCAGATGAATGGAGACATTTCTGAGTACTTTGAGATAATAAAAACTTCTGAAGGACTAAAAAAAAAAAAAAAAATCAAACTTTAAAGTGGAGCTTTAAATAGAAGTTGAAAGCTTTGAGTTAATAGATAATTTTATGCAAAATAACTTTCACACTAGCAAGCAGCTTCCAGAGTGAGCGACAGAGTAGGCAGCAGATTTTTTGCCATTGTGGCAAGGTGGAGCTTTATGCTTTCGGCTCTTTTTGCTTTCTGGATAATGATTCTAATGTACTCCTGGGGCGCCTGGGTGGTTCAGTCGGCTGAGTGTCCGACTTCAGCTCAGGTCATGATCTCGTGGTTCGTGAGTTCGAGCCCCGCATTGGGTTCTGTGCTGACAGCTCAGAACCTGGAGCTGCTTCGGATTCTGTGTCTCACTCTCTCTGTGTCCCTCCCCTGCTCACGCTCTGTCTCTCTCTGTCTCAAAAATGAATAAAACATTAAAAAAAATTTTTTAAATAATTTTAATGTACTTGTAGTAGAAGAGACAGCCGGATGCCCATCCATGTTCATTGCGGCATTAGTCACAATAGCTAAGAGGGGAAGCAACCCCAATGTCCATCAATGGATAAAAAGGTGGTGTGTGTTTACAATGGAATATTATTCAGCCTTAAAAGGGAAGAAAATTCTGACACAGGCTACAACATGGATGAAACTTGCAGACATTGTACTAAGTGAAATAAGCCAGTCACTGAAAGACAGATACCATAGGATTTCACTTCTTTTTTTTTTTAATGTTTACTTATTTTTGAGACAGAGAGAGACAGAGCATGAGTGGGGGAGGGGCAGAGAGGCAGAGAGAGAGAGGGAGGGAGGGAGGGAGGGAGGGAGGGAGGGAGACACAGAATCCAAAGCAGGCTCCAGGTTCTAAGCTGTCAGCACAGAGCCCAACGTGGGGCTCAAACTCACAAACCATGAGATCATGACCTGAGCTGAAGTCAGATGCTTGACTGACCAAGCCACCCAGGTGTCCCTATAGGATTCCACTTCTATGAGGTATTTAAAGCAGTAGACTGTGGTCACCACAGGCTAGAGGGAAGGGGAGGATTGGGAGTTGCCATTTAACAGGTATGGATTTTCAAAGTTCTGGGGATCTGTTGCACAACTTTGTGAATGCAGTTGCTATGACTGAGCTGTACATTTAAAGATAATTACAATGATAAATTTTATGGTATGTGCTTTCTACACATTTTTTTAATATTAAAAGGAAAAAAAAAAAGGTACAACCAGAAAACTAGGGCCGAGCTATTCCATTCTTTGAAACAACACAAACAAAAAAGTAGGGGGAGGCAGGAATTCTAGGAACCTCTGGAAGTCAAAAGTGATAGTGACCCCCTCTCTGGCAGAATAAATGTCACAAGAAAAAAAACCATATGGAGTAATTTATTTCTAAAAAGAAACACTCAGAAGGGAGAAGAGAGGAGAGGAAGGGAGGAAGGGACAGTGAGAAGCACAACTCTGAGAAGCTATAGTCTAAAAAAGGAATTATTTGCAATAATATGTAAAATAACAAAAATAATTCAGCCATACCATACCCAGCATTGTACAAGGTATAAAAATGTTTCATGCTGCTGGCCACAAGAGTGCTTATGGCTAACTGAAATAAAATCTCACCCATCACCATGGTGAGAGTTTTGGAATTTAATCAGATTGCTTTCCCCACACTTAAGCATAAGAAAATGGAATGGAGATAAAGAACAATTTGAGGGGCACCTGGGTGGCTCAGTCAGTTAAGCGTCTGACTTCAGCTCAGGTCATGATCTCGTGGTTCATGAGTTCAAGCCCTGCATCGGGCTCTGTGCTAACAGCTCAGAGCCTGGAGCCTGCTTGGGATTCCGTGTCTCCCTCCCTTTCTGCTCCTCCCTGACTTGTGCTCTGTCTCTCCCTTTCCCTCTCTCAAAAATAAATAAACATTGAAAAAATTTTTAATTAAAAAAGAACAATTTGAAGGCATATAACCCTCTGAAGATAAACAGGCCAAAGCCAGGGGTTTGGGTGGTCAAGGATGGTTTGTAGGATAGGAGTGAAGGGGGCGTTATTGACAGACTCGGTGAGGTAGCAGCAAGGCACTGGAAGGAAGTTTTATCAGTAGGAAAAGAAGTTGCTGGAAGTTGGTTCTGCCTTCTCCTTTTTAGAAACACATGGTTTTTACTTAAATTTTCGTAGTCCCTGCCTTCTTCCCCGCCTAATCCCTACAGACACTAGAGGGTTGAGACAAGGCAAAGACAGACTTGCCACGGGAAGTTGGTTCCACACCCGAGGCTAGCCACAAGGCACACGCAGGAAGGTGCGGGGTTACTGATGCCATGACGTGGTATGCACCACGACAGCTTAGTGGAAGCCCCTTCACACACATGGCTGCATGAAAGGCAGCGTGGCCAGCAGCCACACGCCGTGTCATTTTGATGTGGAGCCCTTCCGGACTGGGAGAAGCCTAGTGAAGGCAGCCTTCCCCGAGCGAGGCTGTATCACTTGATCTGCCCACTCCGGACACCGGGATCCCGTCAGCAGTGGTTAGGTAAGGCTCTTCTCCCAGTCGGATTCCATTTGTGCAAGTCCTTGGAAGTGTTCTTTAATTTAGATTTCAATAAAGATAAGACCAAGGTTAATTGAGAATGGCTGAGTTTCACATTATGTAATGAGAGCCATCTACAATTCACTGTAGAGTTAGCAGGGGAAACTGTAGCCGGGCTCCGATGCTGACCTCCCCCTCGATCCGAAGTGAGGAACTGAGGAGTCCACGGATTTTATGTTCTCCAGGTCCGGGGAGCTGATTTGCTTCCTCGGTTCCACCGAATTCTTGGCTCCTATTGGATCAGGTTCAGGTGATCGTTTCTCCTATCAAGCCTCTTGTTACTAATTGCAGGGAATTCTCAATCTCTGTATCTGTCATCGCTCAAAGTTCAGATTTTTTTTTCCCTCATTTATAATTGTAATCGACGCCTTGCTAGTCGTGTTTCAAAGTTCCGCTTTTAAATAACAAAGGTTATATCAATCGATGTCTAGGGAGCCTGCCTTTTCCAATGTGTTCTGCAAAATGCCTACTGTTGGTTATTTATAACCCACAAATGGCTCCTTTCGCTACTTGCTACATGCTCTTCTCTTCCATCGTCAGCATCTGTCTGCCTCTGCTCGGCTGACTCTATGGCGGGCTGGGGTGGGAAGTGGAATTCTTGGTATCAAGAATTACTTCCAGACTGAATGTGCTCTCTCTCTTTGGAAAGACATGCAAATTCTAGGGCACGTCGTGAACAACCCCATTCAACATCCTCCTTTGCCTTCAGATGGTTTAGGGTTTTACCCTCTATACACTTCACCCGTGTAGATGAGGGCAAGGAAGGACTTGAAGACAGCCAGTGTGTATGGACACGAGTTTATACACTGTGTAAAGACGCCCAGCCAAGGAAGAAGGTAGGGCTGAATTCCAGTCCTGCAGGAAGGGATGCCTTTTCTTTGCACAAAAACAACAGCTTTCCACTAAGCCATCTGCTAGTGGAGTGTGTCCACACAGAAGGAGTATCCTTCTAGAATTTACACACTTTATAGGCTGGCAGCAGCCTTCCCTGAAACAGATGCTGTGGGATGGGGAAACTGGGTTTTTAAGGAGCGTACAGAGAAGTTTACCATGGTTGTGAATGGAAGAAAAGTCAGCACGCTCATTCCCTAACGGAAGCTAACAGCGTGCAGTCAAAAGGCCAAAGATTAAGAGTCTAAAGCTCTGGTCCCTGGTGGGCTCTCCATGGGGACATGCCCCACTTGCCCAACCTGACTTCTTTCTTTTCCTCTCCCCCTACATTGTTTCAAAAAAAAAAAAAAAAAAAAGGAAGAGCCAATTTTTCTTATGTGAAATTGGGAGAAAGAGGGCTTAGGTAAGGCAACAAATACCACAGAACACAGTAGCTCGTCCAAAGATGCTCTAGATACCACAGCCCCACGTAACACCTACTTAGCCAGTGGAGTGACTCTTAGGACTGACTACACTCAGCCGCAGGGAAGGCGGCCAGGGCCCCGATGTGCCAGGCCGGCGCACAGCAGAAGAGGGCTTTGTTCAGCGCAGCGATGTCTGCCCTCCGGTCCTGCTTTCCTTTCATCCCCTCGTCTTTTGCACATCCTCTCTTGCTGCTCATGTTCTGTGTTCTGGAATTCTCACTGCCTCCCAGACACTGTGGTTGGCTTTGATTGATGCTCTTTGTTCTGTGTGTCAGTGGAGTGCTGCTGACAGAATAATACAGTCTCTAGCCAACTTAGTCCTGGGTTCCTGCCTTCACTGCTCGAGCACAGCAGTACATGTGGGAGCAGGTCCTTCTGGGCACAAACTACATTCCCGGCGCGATACAGGATCCTAGGCACTGGGAATACAGTGGTCATCAAAACAGCCCAAACGCCCTGCTCTTGTGCCCCCTACATTCTAGAGGTCAGCGGGGAGGGGGGCGGTGGGGAGACAGGCATAAACAAAGTAACTGTACACAGCGTGTCCGATGGTGACAGGACAGTGTGGAGGGGGGCGGGGCTGCCATCTCCTACAGAGTGGCCAAGAAGGCCCTCAAGGAGACGATGACATTGATTAAAGATCGGAAGGGGGTCAGTGAGTCATGACAGATCCGAGGGAAGAACTCACAGGGATTCTTTGTCATTCTCACACTCCGGGTTGGCTACACGTATTAGTTATAGGTTGCTGTGTAACAACTCACCCCAAGACGCAGCGACTTGAAACAACATCTTTTTATTGCCTCATAGTTACTGTAGGGCGGGCACCCGCATATGGCTGGCTCGGGGTCCCCACAAGGTGGCACTGAAGATGCTGGGCAGGGCTGCAGTCACCCCCTGGCTCAGCTGGAAGAGGACCCACTTCTAAGATCACTCAGGTTGTGTTGGCAGCTCTCACATCCTCCCTGGCTGTCATCTGGGGATTTCAGCTCCCTGCCACTTGGAGCTCACTGCATACCAAGCCAACAAGAGCGTGAACAAGACAGAAGTCACAGTCTTCTTATACCCTAATCTTATAAGTAGTATGTTGTCATTTTTGCCATATTCTATTCGATGGAAGGGAATCATTAGGCCCAGCTACATTCAAGGGGAGGGGATGACACAAGGGTGTGAATACCAGGAGGCGGGGATCATTGGGGGCATCTCAGAGGTTGCCTGCCACCCCAAGAATAGAACAAAGCCACGCAAGAACACCCTTTGGTAGTCACCTGGACCACACCTCCCAGTCAATTTTCCCCATAGCCACCGGAATGATCCTTATAAAATGTAGGCGAGAGTATCTTACTAGCCTCTGCTAGGAAAACCCCCATCATGTCTTAGACTAACATCCGCATTTCAAGTCCTGGTCTCTGCCTGGTTCTCCCGCCCTTATTCCTCCACGCACCTGACCCATGCTGTGCTGGCCACAGGAGCCTTCTTGCTCTCTCTTGAACATACCGAACACATTCCTGCCCTTTGCATTGGTTGTTCCTCTTGCCTCGAGCGCTTCCCACAATGGTCCTCTTCTTTCTCGTCCCTCGGGTCTCTGCTCAGCTGTCACCTTCTCAGTGGGGCTTTTTCTGACCACCCCTGTCTAAAACATCCTCCTAGGGGCGCCTGGGTGGCTCAGTCAGTTAAGCATCCAACTCTTGGTTTCGGCTCATGTCATGATCTCACGGTTCATGAGTTCGAGCCCCGCGTCAGGCTCTGCACTGACAGCACAGAGCCTGCTTGGGATTCTCTCTCTCCCTCTCTCTCTGTCCCTCCCCCATTCGCTTGCATGAGCGTGTGCTCCTTCTCTCTCAAAGTAAACAAATAAACTTAAAAAATAGATAAATAAAATAAAACATTCTCCTATACCTCCTCCTCTCCCCTTTATTTTACTTTATTTTCCTGTCCATCTTCCTGACTAGAAAGTAAGATCCATGAGGGCAGGGATTTTTGTCTGTTTTGTCCACAGCGATATTCCCAGTGCCTGGGATTTAGGAGATTGTCAGTAAATATTGCCAGAATGAATGAATGAATGAATGGCATTTGAATGTATGTAAAGATGAAATCATCTCTAACACAGTGAGAATAATATTTTCCTTTTGGGGGTTTATGATATCCTAGGCAATTTAGAAACATAATTTCGTTTAATTCTTACGAATATCCCATGAGTAGGTACTATCATCCTCAATTTACAGAGGAGGGCTTGGCAAAGTCAGGAAACTTACTGGAGATCACACGGTAAAAGGAAGAGCTGAGATCTAAACCCAGGGCTGTCTGCCTCCACAGCCCACTCTGTCACCACCGAGGTATTTACCCACAGGGGTGGGGCCCTGCCACCACAGGCTGATACCATGGGACTGTTGCTAACACTGCTCCCTGGGTAATCCTGACATGCAGGCTGGGATCAAAGCCTTTTCTCCAAAGAATCCTCTTTCGCACCTCAAGATCCAATGAAAAATATTAGTGCAGCGCCTCCCTCAGTCTGTAATAGAACGTTTATTTCATCTCAAGGCAACTTTAAACAAAACTGTGACACTTAGCGTGGAGCCACCCAGAGACTGAGTTAAGGCTTGGACGGCCATGGGCCTCTGCCCTCCTCCCCCCACACTTACCCACGCTGTGGCCTCCTCCCTCGGGGTTCTGGGCTGTCCCTCAGGGACAGTGAGAGGACAAGCCAGGCCTGCCCCCCAGTGCAGAGAATGCCCAGCCTCCAGTGCCGCTGCTGGTTGCAGCCTTATGGAGCTCCCAGCCCTCAGTTTAGCCTTGCCTCCTTTCTGGGGTACATTGGACAGCAACAGCACCCGGCAAGCACCCTGCCTCCCGGTACCCCTCACTCCCTCCCCCACACTGAGCCCAGTCCCTGAACTTGCGGTGCTCTCTCACCCACTGGCTTAGGTCATGCTTGTGGCCTCTACCTACAGCAGTCTTTCCCTCTTACCACCTAGTTAAAGCCTATTTGCACTGGGGGGTCTTTGTAAATGCCGCTTCCTCCGGGAAGACTTCCCTAACCACCTCATTTCCTGTCCGGGGTAGGTGATTGCTCTCCTGGCGCCCAGGATCTCCTCTGTAATGGGAGAATACCACCTTGGATTCACATGTCACCTGAGATTAAGGACCATGGCTGCGGAGCATCTGTTGTTTGCAGCCCAGCATTTATAGCCCCTCCTCTGAGCAAGAGTTTATCAGATTTCCTGGGGGAAACCTCCCTCCCTGTTTCAGCCAGGTGATTTGTGTGGGACTGACCAGGGCCCAGCTTCAGCTGTGGAGCCTAAACTAACCGGCACCCCCTCCCTCCATTCTCCCAGTCACAGTGTTTGGCTCAGGGCTGACATGTGACTTAGGCCGACTCAACCAGACTGAACCTTAGGGCTCTGGCTGGAAATGATGCATCCTGGCCTTTCTCCCCTAGTGGACCTGTAGCCTCCTGGGATACTGGAAGCCACCCAGGACCGGTGGGGTGAGGTTTGTGGAGGGAGAGCCTGGCCAGCAATGGAGCCATTGAAGAAGAAATGGGGAGAAAGTAACAGTCTCCTGGTCCCAATTATTTGAGCCTCTAGATCAGCATTGCCTGAAACCAGAGCTACCTGGAGACCTGTCAGTTATGTGGACAATAAAAATCCACTTTATATTGAAGCCAGTTTGAAAGTTTGGTGTTGGTGGTGGTGTTATTACTTGCAACTAAGAAACACCCTAATTTCAAATTCGGCCTATCACCACTGTACCTTCAGCCCTCAGCACAGTGCCTTGAACTTAGTTGTGGTTGAATGAAGAAGTTTCTTTGCTCTGGGTAAGAAATCTAGGGACGGGGAGGTGGGGAGGAGGGGGGAAGCCTGGATGGCTCGGTTGGTTAAGCGTCCAACTTCGGCTCAGGTCATGATCTCGCAGATTGTGGGTTTGAGCCCCACATGAGGCTCTACGCTGCCTGCTTCAGATTCTGTGTCTCCCTCTCTCTCTGCCCCACTGCTGCTCACGCTCTGTCTCTCTCTGTCTCTCAGAAGTGAATAGACATTACAATAATTAAAAAGAAATCTAGGGACCAGTAAGTATGGAGGTGGGCATAGAGCAGGGACTAGAAAGCACTCAGCTCTCTCTAATCTAGTACATGAAGAGGCTGGGTCTACTTCTTTCTCCCCTATTCTACTCAAGGGCTGGTCAGACATCCTCCCTGCAACTCCTCTAAGCCCTACAGACATAGGAGCTCTTCTGTCTGGCTAAGGCACAATCCCCAACTCCTGGTCCTACTAAGAGTATCGTTCCTGACCAGCTTCATCCCAGCCCCTAGTCTGCCTTAGCAGGTCTATCAACTCAGAGCTGGTTAGGACCATGGGGCCACTCAAAACACAGATTGAGGCACTAATTGCCTTAAAAAAAAAAATCGTGCCATGATGGGTTCTTTACTCACACCCTGAATAAATCTTATGCCCTGTCTCTCTGTCCGCAATCTGTTTCTATTCCTGTTTTTGGGAGCACAGAATCTGAGAAGGAAGCGTAGAGGTCATCTAACTTGATCCCACTCCCAGGGCACGTGCTACCACTATGTCTCTGACTTGGCTTGAACGTGACCAGGGACCGGCTGCTCCATCCTCTGTGAAGCAGGCATATTGTCAGACAGCTCAGATTGTTAGAAAGTTCTTCCTGAAATTGAGCTGGAATCTGTTTCCTTGTCATTCCACCTAGTCCTGGATCTGCCATCTGGAGTCCCTGGCATCAGCCTGATCCCTCCCCCACATGGCAGCCACTGGGACATATGAGGACAGCATACATGTCCCTAAATTCTGCTTGACTCCAGGCAAAGCCTGCCTTGGGATGGTCCCCACCCAATCCTCATAATTTAGTCTTCCGATATTGTCCTAGCACATCATCTTCTGGATGTGCTCCAGTTTGTGGTGGTCCCTCTGCAAGCAGGGCTCCTCAGAGACATCTCAAACAGTCTAAATGCGGCCTGTCCAGCACCAAGTACCATAGAACCATCTGCACCTTGTTCCGGACTCAGCACCCCTACTAGTGAAGACCTCTAAGTCTCCAGCGCCATTGGTACAGCCCCGTCACACTCCTGGCTCAATGGAACATAATTTCAAAGACCCATTGCATTTTTGATATTTGAACGTTGGATGTGTGGAGCTCTACACTGATTTCTTTAAACCTTACCTTGTCAGTTTCAGACCGAGCAGAATCACTAAGGTGACCCTATAATTTACCATCCAAATCCGGGCACTTTTGGGAGTAAAAGTGAGCTGCCATTGTTATTAATAATCACACTGAGACAGCAGGCATACCCGGGGCTGTCCCCGACAAGCCTGGACACCAGGCTGCCTCAGCATAGTGGTCAGGGCTACAGAGTCCAGTTTCAAATCCCAGCGGTCCCATTTACCAGCTCTGTACTTAATCTCTCAAAGTTTGTTTTCCCATCTTGGAAAGGGAGATAATGTTCCTACATTGTAGGATTATCATAGGCATTAAATAAGATCATGTGTGGAGAGCATTAAACCCAGAGCTTGGCTTACATTAAGTGTTCAGAAAATATCACCTGTTATTTTTAGCTTTCTTGAGATCTTTTTTTAATTTGACCAGCTATCCCTCTTCGTATTGTGTCATCTTTAAATATGGTAAGTGTGGCTTCCACAGCTTTATCTGAATTGTTACCTAAAATAACCCGCGTCAGCATCCGGGACAGAGCCCTGTGGCACATCACCGGTGTTCTCCTTCCAAGCTGATGTTGATGCATTGGCTACTATTCTTTGGATATGGCTGTTCAACCAGCTATCCCGGGGCACTGGAAGAAAGTGCATTCAGTATTCAGAGACCACACAACAACTCAGCGGCTTCGCAGATACACAGTTTATTTCTCTCTCATGTAATGGTATGGAGAGGCTCCACTTTGGCAGGAGGCCATCCTCCTGCCATTAGTCAGGGACCTAGGCTGGGGGAAGCTCTCCTGTCTTCAGCATGTGACTCTGTTGTTGTGCTGGTCACCATTCCAGCCAGCGGGGAGGGGACGAGCTTGGATGAGCACGTGGGAGAGGTTTATGGGCCGGGCCTGGAAGGGGCAGGCGTCACGTCTGCTCACATGCCAGTGGAGAAAATGTAGATGCACGGTACACCATACGGTAAGGAAGGTGGGAAATGCAGGGCAGCTGGGCACCCATGACCCACTCTGCTCCTGTTCCCATGGCGAAGATGGGAATTTGGTGGACAGCTAGCAAGCTCCGCCTCCACCATGCACCAAATGCATTGTCATTCAGTCCACATTTTGTATCTTGTCCCCAAGGAAATAAAATGAGATGCTACCCAATGCCTTATGAAAGTGAAGGCCTCCAGCGTTCTGCTCTCCTGCTGGCCTAGGAACCCTATCACACACATAAACTTATTTCCAGGGCCTTGTAAGAAGATGACACACATTATCCCTGAAAAATGGTTCCACGTTTGGGGCAGGGAAATTCATTCCATTCTTCCTTTAATCTGTGTGGGGAAGAAATAAAGAGAATGCAAGAACACATTGGAGTTGAAAGAATGAAATCACATTAAATTCCAAGACAAGGAGCTTTGTGGGAGAGTCAAGAGAAAAGGAAATTCAACATGAAAATCAAAGTCATCTTGGGGAGCCTGGGTGGCTCAGTCGGTTAAGCGTCTGACTTCAGCTCAAGTCATGATCTCACGGTTCATGGGCTCGAGCCCCAGGTCGGGCTCTGTGCTGACAGCTCAGAGCCTGGAGCCTGCTTCAGATTCTGTGTCTCCCTCTCTCTCTGTCCCTCCCCTGCTCGCTCTCTGTCTCTCAAAAATAAATAAACATTTAAAAAAAGATAAAAGAAAAAGAAAGTCAATGTCATCTTAACATTCCACTTTGAGAAGTTCTGAGCTCCTTGAAAAAGGTTACAGAACCCAGGTATTTGAGGCCAGTAACATAAGCTCTCAGCTCTGAAACTCCAGCCTGTAGCTATTAAAGTCATGCACTGTGGAAAAGCAACCTCCTCCCAGGGAAAGCAAGTGTTTGTTCAAGAAACACGTACACGAAAGCTACTCGGTGCTGGGTGCTGTGGGGGAGGAATGAAGAAATAAACAAACAGTGGACCCTGCTCTTGAAGGTTTTTCAGACTAAAAGGTCAAATTTTCTAGTTGCGAAAATCAGAAGCCAAGTCTGGCTACTTTAAGCAGAAAATAGACTTATTAAAGAATATTCGTGAAATCACAAAATTTCTGGGAAGCTACACAGCTAGAAATCACACCCCAAAATGCTTTGCAGAACTGGTTCTCCTGTCGACACAGACATGCAGCTTTAACTGATGACCTCAGAGGCTCCCATCAGGATCTTTGGCTGCCACTCCCTCTGAGACTCCGGAAGATAAAAGCCACCTTTGCCAGAATGGATTCCCCCAGTGCTCACGGCTTTGCAGCACTAGCTTCTGAATGCTCATGTGTGGTTGGTGGTCCGGGTCATGTGCTGTGCCCTAGCTGCAAGGGAGCTGGGGACAGTGAGGCCATCCCTCCCGCGATAGGATGTGGAGGTTTGTAAAACAGAGAATTTTCCGGACACAGGAAGGATGTGAAAGGTCCTGGGTGGCCACAAAACTCATAAGTGTTCATGACGAGGTGAAAAACATGCATTTGAGTTCATACACTAAAGGAGTAAGTGCTTTATGAACTATATGAACAAAGAGTTGTGGAGATACAGCGGACAGAGAAGTAAAACTTAATGGGGCTGGTCAGCAAAGGCTGATCTTCACCAAGATTCACTGAGAATCACCAGGGAATCCCTGCCTCTCCCATCCATCTACCGCAATCATTCTGCCCACATTTTCCATCTTGTCCTCTGAGTCATAAAGGACGAGTAAGAACTTTCTGGGGAAAGATCCTGAGGAGGCGCACTGCACAGAGAAGCAGGCAGGTGCAAAGTCCCAGGAGTGGAAAGCCCTGGCATGTCTGCTGAGAGGGTCCACATGGTGAAGGTGAAGGCTGTGTGTCAGCAGCGAGCAGGAGAGGGGCTGAGAGGGACAAGTGAAGAGCAGGTCACAAAAGGCTTTGTATGCAAGGTAGGAAGTGGGGGCTTTGCATAAAAAACAGTCATTGCCTGTCACGTAAGGATGGGGGTGGTAAGATCCTCTTGCTTTTAAGAAGTAAACAGTACAACATGCAGCGTAGATTGGATAGGAAAGAACACGATAGAGAAAGAGATCAGAGGTGGTGCAAATGACACATGAGCACGATGCTAACCTGAATCCAGGCAGCAGCAGCAGGAATGAAGGGGAAGTTGGAGCTGGGAAATATGTCTACAGTGGATACGTCCAATGGAAACCCAAACTATGGGTCTAGAGACAGAGTCGAGAATCATTAGCATTTAGATGGTAGTCAGTACAATAAGAGAGAGCACAGGGGGTGAGCAGAGGATGACGGGAAACTCGCACATTTAAGCATTAGAATGCCCAAGTCTGGTTCCCAATCCTAGCACCAGGCCAAAGGCAGGATGTACCCAGGGCATAAGGCGCCGCACAGGGTATCAATGGAAAGAGGGAGATATAGATCCAAGCTTCCTAGTGCTGTTTGTCTGGTTGAAGTGCAGAGAAAGCATGTGGGTTTTTGGCTACTTGACATCAGTTTCCTCTTCTCACTGGAAAGGTGCCTGACTTCTTTTGGGGGAATTATCTCTCACCCATTGTATGCAGTCTTGGGAGTGAACAATCAAGGTGTCCCGTCCAGCCTGAGCTAAGGGTGGGGCATGGGGCCCCAGGGCAATATCGCTCTCTTTAAGGAGTTTGTATCTTGAACAAAGTAAAGCTAGGTTGGAAAGAAGAGTTTGGAGTTGATTCAATCCAGCAACATCTCCCTCAGGAGACGGTCCATCAGTCCCTGATGCGTGGAGTCCTCAGCTGCCCTTGCTGAGTCCTTCTGCAAGCCTGCTTTCCAGTTCTGTGAACTCAATGAGACTCTTCAATCGAATTTCTCTTCTGCTTAGGACAGCTAGAATCTGCGGCTTGTAATCGAAGAACCCCAACCAACTCACAGAGTGATAAACACTCATGGGAACTCTATGTAAGAATCCTTACAAACCACTCTCCCCACAGAGGCAAAGTCATTACGAAAAAGGAATAGGGGGGCACCTGGGTGGCTCAGTCGGTTAAGCGGCCGACTTCGGCTCAGGTCATGATCTCGCGGTCCGTGAGTTCGAGCCCTGCGTCGGGCTCTGTGCTGACAGCTCAGAGCCTGGAGCCTGTTTCAGATGCTGTGTCTCCCTCTCTCTGACCCTCCCCCGTTCATGCTCTGTCTCTCTCTGTCTCAAAAATGAATAAATGTTAAAAAATTAAAAAAAAAAAAGGAATAGGGCTCTCATGCAGACCAGAACAGGGGACAGGACACTCCGATTCTAGCTGTGATTCCACCTTATTTACTGCAAAGACCTTGGATGGGTCCCTTTCCTCTCTGCTCCTTAGTGCCCTTATGTGCAAATCACAGTGCTGGGTTGACACTTGGTGTCCAGGGGTGTGCTGGTGACCTGATTCTCCAAACACACAAACACACACACAAGTGCTTGGTGATTTCTGTGATGTAAATACTTGCCCCATGGTCAATTTCAACCTATGGTTTAACAATCAGCTTGCAAATTTCCTGAAAATGTTGTTTTTGACATCAGGTACAGGCTGGCTCTGGCATATGGCTGTTGGTGTCCCTTCCACAGCTGGCTTCTGGTATGTGCCCCTCTAAACTAGGAAGCTGATAGGCTAAGTATCTGGCTTTTGCTGAAAAGAGAAAGTGTAAGGCAGCATTCTCAAACTCAGAATCACCGAAGGAGCTTGTTACAATGCAAATGCCCATAGGCCACCATCAGACAGTCTGAATTAATTGGAAGGGGCAGAGGGGCTCCCAGAAACCTGCACTGTTAACACACTCCCCAGACGATTCTTATGCAGGAGGTCCATATTCTGACATCGGCTGGAAAAGTGGAAGGGAATATGAAGGAGGGATGCTAACTTGAATCCAGGCAGTGGCAGAGTGAGTGACGGGGAATGGGGAGGGAGGATTGTGGAGGAAATGATAACCCAGACCACAGACACACTGGGATGTGGAGGCAGAGGGAGGGGTTGGAGGGAGGGAAGGCAGGAAATATTCTCAACTAAACATCCAGACTCAGAGGGCTCTGTAGAGTGCCATGTACCACAGGGCTTTTAATCGGATTTGGTGAAGCCGGTGGTGATGATGATGATGATGGCGATAATGGAGGGCAGTAGGCTTTGTTAACCAGCCTTACAGGGCTGGTAGGAAGCAGAGCCATCTGGTGCATAGTCGGTACATTACAGAATCTATTTTGCTTTCACTAGTGGTACTCAGCCAAATTTATATCTGTTTCTGGCTGCAAAACTTGCCTGGTATTAGACTAAGCCCTGAGCTCTGAGCAGGAAGAATCCCATGCCAAGGACGTGATCGGTTTGTCCCGAGCCCAGAGCAAGTCTGTATTTCTGCACCTTCTTCGAATGTGAGCCCTTGCTTTAGAGGGTAGGAGCCCAGGAACATCTCCAGATGAGTGACTGTGTTCGTGTGGCCAAGCCTCTGTCTCCTCCCGAAGGAGAGGCAGCTTTGGTCCCAATCTCACTGCTTTTTCACATCTCGGTCCTGATAGTCCATGGTTTCTGGGGGGCAGGGACGAGGTCTTGTTCAGCTCTTCACCCCAGCATCCGTTCCTGGGAGCACTCAATGAGTATCTATCTGCTTAGTCAGACAGAAGGACGACACAGGCAGGTGATGGTAACCCACACAGACTGGGAGATGCCATTGGGGCTGTCCTGACAGACAGATGCAGACAGAAGAAAAGTAATGGACAGATGGCTGAAGATTAGGGGTCCAAATACCCAGAAATCTACCCTTCTTGAGGAGGAAATTGAATCTCCTTAAAGGCTACACAGTGAATTAAGAACAATACATTTTGTTAAAGGGTGACTAATCCTCCTGCCTGCAGTGATCACTCCCCAAAACAGAAGAAAACAAGACAACTTGCTGGAAAGTTGGGGTGGGGAGGTACAGGCTGGTATAAGACATTGTTGGGACCGACAAGGTCTTTGTCTCTTCTGAGTCTTTCAGTTATTCCCCCCACCCACAAACTGTTCCGAGGCACACGGACAGAATTTCTCTTCGTGGTGTTGCAACACAGGTCATGACAAAACCTCTCCTGGACCCCAGAGTGACGCTTCAAGTATCACACGCCTGATGTCCTGCATTTAAAATTCCTCATCAGAAGTCCTTCCCTCCACCCTGACATCCCAGACACAGCTCTCAGCCCTTCAGCCCTGCTTGCCTTGCGTCCCCACAGCTCAGCTCAGACAGATGAAGTGCTGGATAAAACCTCTCAGTGCACAGGGCAGGACCTTGTCTTTGTGTCTCATAAAATGCTGTGTACACCTGCAGTGCTTTGTAAATAATAAATGGCCATAATAAAGACGCTGCCTCTTCGAGGTCAGGAGCACATGTTTGCAGAAAAACAGCCACCCACCAGGTCCGGCCCTGCCTGATGCAGCTATCGCCACGGCCCGAAGATGCACTGCCTGGAGATTTCCAAAGGGACGTGTGGCCCTGAAACTTGGGGTTCTGAACAGTATAAAAGGCAAACGCCAGTATTCCTTGGCCAAGGGAGGTCAGGGAGCAGCCTGCTGACACACTATGTACTAGAAAAATAAACACACCATGGAAATAAATGCAAGATGTCATTATTCAAGTTTTATTGTCCTGCTTAGTCTGGGCTTTACAAATTACAATAGCACAGACCTTTTTGGCCAAGTACATAATAATAATTTAGTATCGAAAGAGAGATTGACTGGTAATAACAGGTATTATTACTATAATAATGACTTGCCAACTTAGTACAAAGGAGAAGGGAGACCTCTTTCCAAAGGGGTGAGCAAACTCAAGGAGGCTGTCATTAGGGGCTATGGCAAGGGCAGGGACACGGTTAACACCCGGCCACTCACTATGGTGACCCCACGCCACTGACACCGGGAACAGGTAGGATAAAACACCAGCTACACCCCCCTGGTCTCTCACTGCAGCTAAGACATGACAGTCCATCTTTTGGAAAATGTGCAGCTAAACTCTCCCTTCCTTATCTCCTATTGCAGGGCATTATGAGGGCAAGTAAAGCTCTGTTGTGATGTGCCCATCTATTAGATATTTTAGCTGCAGAAACTCAGAGCACGTTCATAATAATAGCGTGTACTTGGGAAAGAAAGACACCAGGATAAGTGTCAGGCACGGTGCAACCAACAGCTCATGCAATCCTCCCCACCCACCCCACGAAGTAAATCCTGCATTATCCTTGAGACTTGTGAACTGAGGCTCGGGGTCTAGGCCCAGTGTAGTTGGGATTCAAACAGTCTTGTACTTGAACCCGGAGCCCAAGGTCTCAACAACTATGATCTACTACTTCTACTGCAAGTTGGGAAATTTTCAGTGGAAATGTTCACCTCTAGTCAGAAGGGAATAACTTGCAATCATCCAAACTGATGGAAAGGACAGGGGTGGTAACCCTGACTATGCAGGAAGTCATTGAGATTTGGCTCCGGACCACCTAACTGGGATAGTTTATAGCAGATTTGCTTCTGAATGATGTTTTTCCATGGCAAGTATTAAAAATAGCCCCTGGTCTCTGAGAATACTCTGAGTGGAAGAGGCAATGACTCTGAAGGGGGTGGGGTGGGGGACAGAAATGAGGAACTGCTGTGGCATGAAAATTTTATCCCACATAATCCGCAAAGCTGATCATCAAAGTTGATTAGATTTGCTCTTTCTAATTAGCAGAGCTGTATGGTTGTAGCTCCTCCATACCACTGAGACTTTGTTTAAAAAAAAAATTCTTAATCTTTAAATGAGGAAAGTGGAGGGAAATTAGAAGGATAGATGCTTCAAGGTTCTTTTGTCTTGGCCTGACCATCTGCCTTAGACTCGATTTATTCCAGATTGCAAGTTCCATGAGCCATAGTAATGAGCAGGCAGGGAGAAGTTCTCAGTCCAAGGCTTGCTCTGGACTAAAGCTACTGCCTCACCAACAACTCACTCACTAATTTTTTTTTTTTTTTTTTTAAGAGACAGAGCACGAGTGGGGAAGAGGGGCAAAAGGAGAAAGAGAGAGAATCTTTTTTTCTTTTTTAATGTTTATTGATTTATTTTGAGAGAGGGACAGCACGAGCAGAGGTAGGGGCAGAGAGACGGGGGACAGAGAATCCCAAGCAGGCTTTGTATTCACAGCGAATAACCCCACGTGGGGCTTGAACCCACAAACCATGAGATCATGACCTGAGCCGAAATCAAGAGTCGGATGCTCAACTGACTGAGCCACCCAGGCGCCCTGGGAGAGAGACTTTTAAGCAGACTCCATGCTCAGCACAGAGTCTGATATGGGGCTCGATCCCACAGCTCTGGGATCATGACCTGAGCCAAAATTTAGAGTTGGACGCTCAACCAACTGAGCCACCTAGGCAGCCCGGGAGAACTTTTTAAAAACCAATGCTAACAATGCGGCGGTTTCAGTTTCCTTTGGTTTGTTTTAAAATTAAATATTTTACAGTCGGTTGAGCGTCCGGCTTCGGCTCAGGTCACGATCTCATGGTTCGTGGGTTCGAGCCCCGCGTCAGGCTCTGGGCTGATGGCTCGGAGCCTGGAGCCTGCTTCCGATTCTGTGTCTCCCTCTCTCTCTGCCCCTCCCCCGTTCATGCTCTGTCTCTCTCTGTTTCAAAAATAAATAAACATTAAAAAAAAATTTTTAAATTAAATATTTTAAAATTAAATGTTTTAAAATATTTAATTTTAAAACAAGTCAAGTCTCAGGCACTGCACCAACACGGAGATGAAACAAGTGCCTGCCGCCCTCCGTCGATGTGTCTTCACTCCTGTGATGGCTCCTGTTTGCCAGGTCACGGATGGGAGGAAATTCGCTCTTTGTGGAGGTGCCATCTCGGGGCAGGAAGGGGCTGGAGGGGCCTTCCCCGAGAACCGGGACAGAGCAATGATAGCTGGCTGGGTCACGGCTGCACACTAGCTTCCTGGAGCTGAGGGTCCCTGTCGTCCAGGGAAGCGTCATGGAAAGGGATCAGCCCAGATAACTCTCGGCAGCTTCAACAGTATTTCCACTGAGAAGCTTTTCCTCAAGCCAAACTACCCTGTACAGAGGCATTCCAAAGAAATGCAAATGAAGTAAATAAATGAAAAGAAGTTGGACTTCGCAAGTCATCAAGAAAGTACAAATTAAACCAATAAATCAATACTGACCTGCAAAGGTTTTTAAAGGGATCATGTCGGGGCATTCTCCTATGCTGCTGGAAGAAATGAAAATTAGTGTAACCTTTCTGGAAGGCTGCTTGGCAATATCTATCAAGAGTTTTTAAACTGTTCCTACCCTTTGACTTACTAATTCCATTTCTAAGAGGTTAGTGTAAAGAATTCACCAGAGCATAAAGATTTATCTGCGAGGATGTCCATTACAGCGTTAATTACACATGTGAAACACTGGTATTAACTTTAATGTCCAAAATAGGGAAATTTCAAGGTAAATGGTAGAACAGCCACCTGATGGAATGCTTACGGCCATTTATGGAATTCATAGCCATTAAAAATCATATTTGGGGGCACCTGGGTGGCTCAATCGGTTAAGCATCCGACTTCGGCTCAGGTCATGACCTCACGGTCCGTGAGTTCGAGCCCCGCGTCGGGCTCTGTGCTGACAGCTCAGAGCCTGGAGTCTGCTTCAGATTCTGTGTCTCCCTCTCTCCCTGCCCCTCCCCCACTCATGTCTGTCTCTATCAAAAAATGAATAAACATTAAAAAATTTAAAAAAAAATCATACTTGGGGGCATTACCAAAGGACATGAGAAAACAGTGAAATACAATGTGAAGCAAAGAAAGCAACATACAAAACAGGATATCCATAATGTATATTCATAGAAGAAGGGGCTGGAAGGATACACGTCCAACTGTTAATAGCTATTTTCTTTGGAGAATAATTATCATGACTTTTTTCTTTATACTTTTCTGCCTTTTCCATAATTTTCTATATTGAACATGAAATATTACTATAATAATAAAAACAATATATGTAATGTTCAAAAAAATTGCTCTGAACAACAATCACAAAGACACAGGAATTCCTTTCAGTTTATGAGCCTCTCCTATGGGCCAGGTAATCCCCACGACAGACTTGGGAGGAAGATCTCTTCAAATACCTCCAGCACCACTCCTCTCCCCTGCCCTTCAGCCCATGACCTGGCTTCCTGGTGGGGGGGGGGGGGGGCACCTGGGTGGCTCAGTAGGTTAAGCAAACAACTGTTGATTTCAGCTCAAGTCATGATCTTAGGGTTCATAAGTTGGAGTCCTACATTCGGCTCTGCACTGAATCTCTGCTTGGGATTGTCTCTCTCTCTCTCTTTTTTCTCTCTCTCTCTCTCACCCTCCCCCACCCCAATAAATACAACAAAACCAGAAAAATTAACAAAAAACAAAAAGAAACCTCTCTTGACTGACGGCCCCCTCAAGCCACACACTCTCCTTTCTCACCCTCTTTGGCATCCAGCTCCTAAAAAGAGTTGTCTATATTCACCGGTTACATTTCCTCCTGTTTTCTCTTAACCCTCAATAGTCAAGCTGTCATTTGCCTCACAGAAACTGTTCTTGTCCAGTTCAGTGTTGACTTCCATGTTACTAAGTTTAATGGGCAATTAATTCTCAATGCTCATCTTGCCTAATGTCTCCCAGCCTTTGCCCCAGGTGAGATAGCAACGCTTCTTGAAACAGTTTCTTCGCTTGATTCCTGGTGGTCTACACTTCCCTGGTTTCCTCCTACTTCACTGGCCACCCACTCCCAGGCTTTGGTTGATTACAACCTGCTCAAATCTCCAGGCTTCAGTTCTCTGACCCCTTTTCCTCTCCAATACTCTCTTGGTAAATGTTCTCAGTACTCTTTTCGTGATATGGCTTCCAAATTCATATTTCAAATATGAACCTCTCCTTTGAGACACACACACACACACACACACACACACACACACACACACACACACAAATATATCTCAAACTCAACAATCAAAACCAAACTTCTGATTTTCTCCTCCAAACCCATGTTCCCTCCACTGCTTTCCTCGCGTTAGTTAAATGGCAACTGTATTCTTGTCATTGTTCAGGTTCAAAACCCTGGCATCACCCTTGATAAATCTTTCCCTCCCACTTTGCATCTAATTTATTAGTAAACCTTGCCTTTCCCACCTTCATAAAACATCCAGAGTCCAGTCACTTGTCACCACCTCCACTGCTACCACCTTGGTCCAGACGACCATCATCTCTCTTCTTGACTTTTTCCAGAACCTTCTAACTGATGTCCTTAATCCCACCCTTGATTCCCTACTTTTATTCTCAGCACAGTAACCAGAGAAACCTGCTAAAATGCAGGTCAGATCACATCACCTCTTCCCATGTTACTCAGGGTAAGAGCTCCTAACCCTTCAATAGCCTGTACGGTCCTGTGTAACCCAGACTCCAGTCTCGTCCTGCTTCTCTATCTCACTCTGTTCCCCTGCAATGGCTTCCTTGTTGCTCCTGAACACCAGGCATGTTCCTCCCTCAGATATCTGCTTGATTTGCTCCCTCATATCCTCAGGCTTTGGTTCAAGCATCACTTTCTCAATGAGGCTGTCCCTGATCATCGTATTTAAAATTGCCAATTTCTAGGTCTCTCCCCTGCCATCATCTCTATAGCCCTTGTCACCACCTGATATACTATGGTAGTTTACGTTTTCATTTCTTCATTGTCTAGAATGTGAGCTCCATGAGGGTAATCTCTTGTCTGTTTTGTTTACTGTTATATCCCCAACACCAGATCAGTGCCTGGCATATTAATAGCCACGCAGTGAACATTTGTTGAATGAATGGATGAACTCATAGTGATTGAAAAGGACTTAACACCCTACTAGATACTTTAAAAATGTACTACTGATTACAGGAACAGAAAGGAAATTAGCGGCGAGTATTTCTTTTCTGTTCCCATTAGAACCTCTAATGAGACTGCACGGTTATGTCATTATTCCAAAAGCTTTCCAGTTTTTAACAATCTGCTAACTGCTTTTGCTGTTTGTTTCCATTCCTTTTCCCTCATGGGTGAGGGGATTCCCTTGCTGATTTCCCCACCCTACTTGCCACCCGGAGCCTGCTTTTCCCTTTGGCATTTGACGTCTCCTCGTCTCCAATTTAGTCACTTGGTCAGTTGATAAAATTTTTGAGCACCTCCCACGTCCTCTGGGCAGTGTTCTCTATCTGAATCACGAGTCCATTGCATACCACAAAACATAAAGCCAAGATTTGTGTCTCAATCCTAGCTCTGTCCACTTGTAGGAATTTTTGTGCCCAGTGTCTCTAGTGATAAAGAATGTCACCTCTCTGCCAGGAGACTTGATACAGCAGGGGGTAATGTGTTGGTTGCCAGACTCTTCCATAAGAGCTCTGTATCAGTGTCAATAGAGTCTAGACCCTCTTCACATGACAGTGGTTATAAGTCTATCAGCTGAGGCTACAGGTGGAAACTACTATACATTTGGATTCACAAACCCCTTATAAAAATGGAAACCTCTAGGGTCCACAGATTGAAACACTGATGTCACTGGAAAGAGCACTATTTTAGAGCCAAAAGACCAAGTCTTACTCTTGGTTCTGCTGCCTCCTGGATGTGCCTTCCTGAGTGAGTGACTCTGTCTTTCAAAGTCAGTATCCTGTAAAATGAAAAGAAACCTGCCTGGCTACCTGTCCTGAGGTCACAGTGAGGACCAAGTGATAGCCATTTGGAAAGAGACTTGTAAATGGGTGCAGGGATGAGTCTCAGTAAAGCCATGGGTCCCCTCTGTCTTCTCAATACTCACTTGCACAGGTGGCTGTCATTTGTTCCCCGTTGGGCCTGTCTCTTTAGAAGTATTAGCTGAGTTATATATGGAGGTAGCTTTTTCTGTCTACTTCTGTTTGTTTCCTGGTTTCACGAAACATAAGCTGAGAATAAGTTCAGTATGAGGCTGAGAATTTCTTTGAGCAATGACAAGGGTCTCCTCAGTCCCACTGCCCCAGAAAGGACCAGCAGTAAGCACTGGTCTCAGAACATACCTCTTCAAAGGAGCCCCCGGGGCCCTGGGGTCTGAGGGAGCCCCAAGCTGACTGAGCAGAGGCTTCCAAAAGAGGTCCTGAGGCCCGGGGGTCCTTCTGGGGTCACAGTCGAGGAGAATTTTCCTTTGGCCTCTCCGAGCAGGCTCACTTCCTCCATGAACATTTTTGCCAGCTGCTTTCAGTCCTAATATTTTGGCAGCTAAACAGCATGCTGTTCTGCAAAAGAGTTGGAAAACTGCAGATGATCTGATGTTAACAGCCTCTCAGCTCCTCCCTGCTCCTGCTCCGAGCCCGAGGTTGATAATGGGACATGGCAGCTCCTAGCCCCTGCCCTGGGCCTCAGGCTTCAGAGCTCCCCTCCTCACCCCCATCACCATGTCACAAACACACAGAAACTACATTTATGAAGGAAAACATGGGCACCTCTGTCACTCGGGACCTGCTGCCTGACTCTGGTACAGCATGATCCGTAACCTTAAACACCCACTCTTGGAATGACACCATTCAGACCCCAGGACAGCCCTTCTCCACATCTCTTGTCTTACGACCTTGATACAAAAGGTGACTGCGTCCGAACGTCAAGATCTGTGGGCTGTGTTGTTTCTGACGTTGGAGATGGACATTATTTCAGAATGTGCATTAGCTAAGGGGGGGGGGGTGGCGGGGGGGGGAGGGTAACTGATAGTCAGAAGCGCTTAGGTAAAAGAAAAGACAATTAATCAAAACGTCAAATTCTTCCTCTCACATAGCAAGAGGGCCACGGATTCTTGCAGAATGCAGTCTGTGTCGCCTGTCCATTTTCTTGCTTCTCTTCATGTTCCAATTCGTGATTCTGGAGTTACCCATAATTAGCGTAGTATCCACAACAACTGCACATAGCAGTGAAAGAACATTTGGCAGGATCCAACAGTTCATGAGTCTCTTCTGTGTGTGTGTGTGTGTGTGTGTATGTGTGTGTACGCGCGCGTGCACATGCGCGTGTGTGTGTGTGCGTTACCAGGGTTTCTCAACCTCAGCACTACTGACACCTTAGAATGGTGAAGTCTTTTTTGTGTGCCTTGTAGAATATTTAGCAGCATCCCAGGCCCCTCCTGGCTAGATACCATAGCAAGCTGTATCAACCACAGATGTCTCCAGACATCTCCAAACGCTTCTGGGGGACAAAACCACCCCTGGTGAGAACCAGTGGTCTAGACACAATGTGCATAAGGGATGATGCTGGTTTTTTACACTGGTAATGTGTGGCTATTACACACTACAATTGTAGGAATAGTTTTATTTAGCTTGATTGAAATAACTTTGATGAACCATTTTTATATTCATTAAATTTGTATTTTACCCTTAATTTTATCATGGTAAAAGAAATATTACTTTTCTGAAATGCGCATGAAAATTTTATGTTCAAATAGTTTCCATTTAGTTTGAGCTACACTTTATGATAAAATATGCTAAGACTTTGAATCCTTTGAATATGATCCCTTTTTTAAAGATATTATTGCTAATTATTTTGTTTTTTTAATCCAGATCATTACCATCAATAGAACACATGATGTGAATATCTTGGTTGTATAATAACACAACTAGTGATTTTCCTGAAACAAAAACATAAACACTAAAATTATGGTGTAAATGCATAGTCATTCATGAATTAGATGTGCTTTTGTTTTATAATTCGCCCTGTTATCACTGGTTCATCAACAGAATGCCTAGATTTTAATTATAATTTAAGTCTGTCATCTTTGATATTTGGCTAAATTTCCATCATACAAAAGCTATAGCTTCATACACCTTTTTTGTTGTTGTTTTGAAGATATATTTGTCAAAATGGGAGGCTAGAATATATTTTATTGAACAGGTGCTTCACTTTGTTTATAACTTGATTATGTTTGGACATATGGCCCCTGGGCCTCCACTTACCCTTTTTCCAGGGGGTCTGGCATACATGAGGGACAGGTTTGGTCTCAAAGGCCTCAGTTTAGAGTCTGAAATGTGACCTTGCAGGTGCTGGAGCTGAGGGTAGGGAGTAGGGGTTGGGGGAGGCTGAAGACAGAGAAGCTAGTTGATCAACCACAGGTCTTGGCAACAGAGGCCAAACTGACTATCCCTCATAAGGGCTGCCCTATCCCATCTTAGATTCCAAGGTCCTCGTGCCCTACCTCAATCAGTGCTCAGAATCCAGCCCCAAAGCACAACCTGACCCATATCCCATGTATTTACTCAACAAGTATTTATGGATCATTTCCCATATTCTAGGCACTGAGAAGGGCCACAGGATATAGAATAGTTCTTGCTCTTAAGAAGCTCATTTAGAGAGGGAGGGGCGTCTGCGTGGCTCAGTCGGTTAAGTGTCAAGTCTTGATGTGGGGTCAGGTCATGATCTTGCAGTTCATGTGATGGAACCCCACATCGGGCTCCATGCTGACAGCAGAAAGCCTGCTTGGGATTTTCTCCTTCTCTTTCTGCCCCTTCACCATGCACATACACTTTCTCTCAAAATAAATAGATAAACATTTTTTAAAAAATAAAAGAAGCTCATCTAGAGAGGGAGAGCCCTGGTCAATCTTCACTTCTTCTATTTCCTTCCCTTTTTCTCCTTTCTCTTTCCATGCACCATAATAAAGGGGAGAAATACATATGTAAGAGTCTCTGTATTTAAGTTCTGCGTTCATTCACTCCTTCTGAATCTTGATTTCTATTGCCCTCAGCAACAATTAATTTAATTTAATTCCACAAGAATTTATTTATTATTACCTGGCAGGCATGGATCTGTCCTTAGAGGACCCAAAGATCTAGAAAAATTATGATTCCTGGCCTTCAGGAGCTCATCCCCCAGTAGAGAGGCAAGCAGGTGGGCAATGCACTCTCTTATGGGCTGAGCTGAGGCCAAGCAAAAGGGTTTGCAACAAAGTATAACAACAACAGAAAAAAAAGAGAAGAAACTTTTCCTGGGGACTTTACCACCGGATGCTATTTGAGCTTAGCAGAGTATGTGGAACCCCTCCAGACAGACGGACGCAGAGACAGACTGGCAGAGAAGCAGCGCTGGCTGAAAGAGGAACAGGTACAGAGCACATCGCAGGTGCTCCACGGGTTCCGGTTTCCCGCGATCACCCCCTAGCAGTGGCTCAGGCAGCTTGTTCACCATAGAGCTTCAGTTATTCCCCGAGACTAACACTGTAGCCCAAAAAAGCAAATTGGTCCTAAGGTTTTCTGGCCCTAGCTGCTGGAGCTGCGCCTTTTGCAACCTTCCATACATACAGAGGCAGCTGCCATCTCTGCAAACAGAGGGGCGAGGGCAAGGGCGAGACGCCAGGCTGAGGGCACGCTGGCTGCTTAGTTAGCGGCACTGATTGGCTGCCTCCCTTCCCAGTGTGGCTTTCAAGTAGGAAGAGGGCGTGTGTGAGCGTGTGTGTGTGTGTGCATGCATGAGGTTCATTGTTTCTGGTGTTGCCAAAGAATTAGAAGACATCATTCTTATCAAGGAACAAAAAACATGCCTGTGAAATGCATGAGAAATGACTTTGGAACTGACAAGGTTTTCAAGCAAAGCATCAGCAGGTAAATCCATGGAGAGGATCCCCAAGTCTAGAGGGTTGTGGGAGGATAGCGACACGGGTGGGCAGGGTTAATCTGGCTGAGCCCCCTCCATGAGAAGCGTGCACTGACCAGGAAGAAGGCACAGGGTTGTGGGTAGGCGGCACATAGGGTCCAGCGAGCTAACAAGGCGTGTGGGAAGCACAGCAGGTGGATGTGGCCAGGTGGGGCCACAAAAGAGGGGCACTGTGCCAAAGAGCAAAGGGCCAGGCCAAGGACATTGGCAGTGGGGGAGGGGCTGGTGAAGAAAGAATTGGCGGTGTGAGGAGGCTAAAATGCCAGCTGGAGGAGGCTTCCCTAGAAAGGTGAGGCTGGATACCTTTTAGAGCCACTTCAATCCTGAGACCTTCCTTGCAGACAGAGTCCACTCTTTTGGGTGCCCTCCTCTCCCCAGCATGATCCACTCAATCCCCAGCTCCAGGGGTGTATCCGGATGGGTTTTAATGCTGTTCTCCTTGACTCAGGGAAGGTCTGCGATCAGGCCTGGCCAGGAGCCATGCAGGGGATGTGCGGGGGTGCCCGGGAAGGCAGACAGAGGAAGAAGCCATCCATGTTTCCTTGTGCACGATGTTGATGTGTCTGGATGTGAGCCCTGGAACCACCCCAGCCATCTTGCCACCAGCCTGAGGCTGAAGCCAATGCAAAGAGGGGCAGAGCGGAGAGAGGGACAGAGACCTGACACTCTGCACCAGCGGCCTCCCCTCCCGCAGGATCTCTTACCACGTGAGATGCTAAGTCCTCTCATTGCTTATACCATTTAGGGGTGGGTTTTGTGCTGTCTGTAGTCAAGAGCATCTTAGTTATAATTATAATTATATTTATAATTTATAATATATTTATATTTACCCAGCCCAGTAGAGATGGCAAAGTATTATTCCAGAAAGAGAAACCCATCAAAGGGGGATGACACAGGCACACAACTATGGGTATTTCGGTATGATTAATGCAGGACACCATGTGGCTGGAGATGGAACCAGAGGCGAAGCCAGGGGCCAGCTCTCAGGAGGACTTGTCCATTTGGCTAGGAAACCTGATCTTTGGGATATTTGGGATCCATTCATTGACAGGAGGGCTAAGTCATCCTGAATAACTTAGGGTATTCACAAGGTATTCGTAGGAGTCCTAGCAACCTGTAGGATTGCTGATGGGGAACACTAGGGTGGAGTCGATGGGGTGAGTGCTGCATAGAGATTCAGGGCAAGGGCTTTCCTAACACAGAGTGTGAATCACAGTCCCACCACTTATAAGCCATATGCTCTGAATGATCTTCTCTAAGCCTCAGTTTTCTGGGAGATCGTAAGTCCCACTCCTCAGGGAGGTTGCAGAATGGAAGCAAGCTCTCCCTCTGAAGATCTGCACACTGCTCTACAAATGCTCACCGAGCACCTGCAAGGTGTCAGATGCGGTGCTGGAGACGACTACGATGTTGTAAAGGGCCAGGGCTGCCATCATGGCCATGGCCAACAGGGAGGCCAAGGCGTGAGAAGGTAAACATCAATGGCATGTGCAAAGTGCTAAGTGGAGACAGACACCGTTTATGAAGAGTGTTGTTGTTGTTGTTTTTAATGCAGTGAACAAAAAGTCCAGTGACTGCAAAAGCTCAGCAAGTTGGTGACCCGGTTGAGAGGCAAGGGAGCCTCTGTGCCTGTTCCCCATCACTCACCACACATTCATTCTTCCACTACTCTGAGACCTATAGCTGCCCCTATTCCCTCAACTCCATGGGACCATCAGGGGGGCGTCTCAGCACCCTTAGGCTTCCTCTGGGAACCCTTTCTTGGCCCACCCGTTAGGGTCACCTCTCAGGAATAGTTTTACAGCCTGCCTCTGAGGAAGACCTCGCATCCCTCCCAGGCCCTGTGGTTTTCTATCCCGTTGGAGCCCTGATCACTTCAGGAAAGCTTTCCTATGGAGAAACCTCACGGCCCTGCTAAGAGCAACACCAAGCCGGTGCCTAATCAACCTTCATCCGAAACAAATCCTTTTTTGGATGGCAACTGGGCCAGGACTAATTCTCCCTGCTCTCCTCTCCCAAACCATAACCTTTTGTAAAGGATTCTAGAGGCTTCTTTGAATCATCCTCATCTCAGAACACTGCAGTTCCATAGCACCATTCATCAGACAGTCTACAAATCTGTCACACCAGCAGCCACTGAAATTAGCTCATTATTTGGATATTCCAGCTTCAAAGCTGCCACAAGATTCAGTGACCACCCCTTCCCTGCAGCAATCCCCATAGCCCCCTTCCCTGGTATTCAAAGCCATTCTTCACCCCCACCTTGGAAAGCACAGGAGGGTGATATTAAACACTGAACCAGTTTTTTAAAAAAATTTATGGTAGTATAACATGTGTAAAGAAAAGTGCACACATTGTCATGGCAGAGATCAATAAATTATCACAATAGGACTATCGTGTAACGACCACACAAGGTAAGAAATCAAGCATGGCCAACCCTCCAGAAATCTGCCTTGTCCACCACCAATCCCACTTTCTTCCTCAAAGGTAACGTGTATCCTGACAGATTCTAACACTGAAGAAATTTTTGAACCAGAGAAGCACTAAAGGTTTAAAGCTGGGAGGAAATATGATCACATTTGTCCTTTGGAAAGCACTCCCTGGCATGGACAAGGGCAAGGCTGCAAGCCGGGAGGTGAGCTGGGAGTCTGCTACAGAGAGAGTGATGGTTGGGACACTGTCCCAACAAGGGACAGTGAGGAAGGAAGGAGGAAGGGAAGAAAAGAAGGAGAGGAAGAAGGATGAAGGTGGGAAGGGGGAAGAAAGTGGGAAGGAGGAGGGAAAGAGGAGATAGAGGGAGGAAGGGGCAGGGAAGGGTGGGCACAGGGGTGACGGGGCCAACTTCCTGCCAACCTATCCACTCTGTTGTGTTTTCCAGGGTCTGCAAATTGATCAAATGACCTTAAAAGTCTTCTACCCCCAACCCTGGAAGTCTTTTACTCAAACCAGTCACCCGGAAAGCAAGCCTCCTACTGGTGCTTAATTCACTCAAGGAAAGATCAGAAGAACCTGGTTAGCAAGCTTTGAAAGTTGCTCATAAAATTCAGCAGGAGCCCGCAATCCTCAGAGACTTCTATTTTTACCAAAAACACACACAGAGAAGTGGGGAATTTTCAAATGAATTAGACATGAGATTGATCTTTTTATACAAAAGAAGAGAGAAAAGCAACAGTGAGGCTGAGTCTGAACTACTCCCCGCATCCTCCCGCCTCCAGTTTCCCTAAACTGCCTCATCTCCTAGCCTCCCTCGGGCCTGATCTCTGGCCCTGACCCAGGAGCAGCCTGTGGCAGGAGCCAGCGGCCACAAAAGCCCCGTGATTTCGCCATGACAATGAACATAGTACACAAACAGAGAGGAGCTGGCCAAAATGGCTCCCCCAGTCTCATCTGAATAATCAGAACCACTTACGCTGTGAATGACGGCTGGTGTTGAGGAGGCTCAAAATATGACATGCTCAGCTAGGGATGGGGTGATCTACCCTGGACACCCAGCTGGTAAGTCAGCGATTATTTCCAACCCATGTCCTACACTCATCAAGCTACGGTCTCCCTCAACAGCACATTGTCAACTAGCTAACACCCTCATGTTTGGCTGGACTCAGTCAAGAACTTCCCGTGTTTCCTCTTATGAGCTTTGCATAAGTTAGATCTGTAGCTGTTCAACAGTGCTCCGTAGGACCCCAGGGATTGTGTGAAGGGGTCCCAAGAGCCCTTTAGTAGGCAATACTCCAAGTCCTCTACAAACTTCAGTTGGAGAAGCTTCACCTTGTTGTTTGGGTTTCAAAGATTTTATTCCCATTTGGTTTGAGATATTGAAGTGTCAACACTATGCACGACTTGGAAAGTTCTGTCCCTGGTTATCAATATGTTTCTTTTTTTTTTAATTTAAGTTTATTTATTTATTTTGAGAGGGATCGAGAGAGAAAGAATGCACATGGGCAGGGGAGAGGCAGAGAGAGAGAGACAGAAAATCCCAAGCAGGCTCTGTGCTATCGGAGCAGAGCCCAACACGGGGTTCAGTCTCATGAACGGTGAGATCTTGACCTGAGCCCAAATTAAGAGTCGGACGCTTAACCGACTGAGCCACCCAGGTGCCCCCCCCCCCCCCGCCACCAGCCCTCCGTCAATATATTTCTTCAGAAGGAACCAGGAAATGAAAAATCCAACCTGCATGCCCTGTACTCTCCCGTCCCCTTCCCCTGTCACCTGACGGCTCACCAGCCTGAAACACCTAAACATGCACTGTTTTAAAAGTCAGCATCAAAGTTCCCACGGGTCCCTCTTATTCAGTCTTCTCTCTCCCAGGGTCATTGCAAGAGGTCGGTAGGATGAAATGAAAGTGAGAGAAGCTGCTGGCTGACGCTGGTTTAAGCCTTGTTGGACTTCAGTTTCCTTGTGCAAATGCTTCTGCCCAGCAGCCCCTGTGACGTGGGTTGATGTCACCCTCATTTCATCTACTTCATTCAGGGGAGGTGGAAATGGTGGCTGCAGAGGTCCAGGTGCCTTCTTGGTCTGCATGGGGTCCAGGAGCAAGTGGCGTCTACACCGACACATGCCCGTGGGGAACACCGGCAGCATGGCTGGGGAGAAGCCCCACTTATTTTTTTTTTAAGTTTATTTATTTTGAGAGAGACAGAGACAGCGCGAGTGGGGGAGGAGCAGAGAGAAAGGGCGTGAAAGAATCCCAAGCAGGGTCCTCGCTGTCAGCGCAGAGCCCAGTGCAGGGCTTGAGCTCACCAACCGTGAGATCATGACCTGAGCAGAAACCAAGAGTCAGACACTCAACGGACTGAGCCATCCAGGCGCCCTGAGAAGCCCCCAGTTTTAAACCAGGCTTAAGACAACATAGCGATCCTTTTGTAAAAAGTTGTCGGCTGGCTTATCTCTGTCTTCTTGGCCATAACAGGACGATTAAAAAACTAATTTGTGGGGCGCCTGGGTGGCTCGGTCGGTTAAGTGTCCGACTTCGGCTCAGGTCATGATCTCGCGGTCTGTGAGTTCGAGCCCTGCGTTGGGCTCTTGCTGACAGCTCAGAGCCTGGAGCCTGTTTCGGATTCTCTGTCTCCCTCTCTCTCTGCCCCTCCCCTGTTCACGCTCTGTCTCTCTCTGTCTCAAAAATAAATAAACGTTAAAAAAAAAAACTAATTTGTGTGTGGTTTGCCAGGTGGGAGAAGATAAACCTCGAAAAAGCCTGTGTTCTTCAAAGGGCTGGACAAAGATGACAAGCTCAAGGCTTCAATGACGTCAGGCGAGTAAGTGAATGAGCAGAGAAGGCTGCTGTGAAGTGACAGGGAACGGTAGGTCTCGGGCAACACAGAGGACACATTTTTCTCGCCTTTAGCCACTGCCACCACGTAACAATTGCAGGCCTAAGGTTTCCAGACCCTCTAATGCTTCTAGAGAAGACAGATATCACAGTTGTCTGTGAAGATCTCGATTTTTAAATATGGGCAATTAATCCAAATTAAAAAACAAAAACAAAAAACCATTTGCAGTCAAACTCATGCAGAGTCTGGGGGCCATGGACCTTTGGCTTATTAGGTCTATTCGGTGAATTATACCAGAATGCTAGAGAAGAGAATTTTGAAGGCTTGGGACTTCAGGGATTGACAAGGGGGAGGCCTGATCCAGCGGAGAAATGTAGGATCTTCCCAAAGAGAAGGAGGGTTGCAGGCTGCAGGGTGAAGGGACCTGAGCCAATGCACCTTGGGGAGGCAGAATCTCGGCACGAGGGTCTGTGAGGACAGGCAGGCCACCACGTTCCAGAGCCCGGAGGCTCTGTGGAGGATCCCACCGCGGAGCAGGGCTCTGGGTGGCAGAGCCGCCTTCGGAGACACCGGCATCTGCAGGGACCCGGAAGGCCTGGGCAAGGAGCTGGTCAGCATCAGCCCCAAGGAACCAAGGCCCTCACCTTTTGTCTGTGCCTGACCCGAGAGAGGAGGAAGGAATCCCAGAAGAAAGCACAGCAGACTTCCTCAAGCCAGGGTTAGTTTCATTTAGAAAATAAAGAAATGCAGGGTACCTGGCTGGCTCAGTCGGTTCATCATCCGACATTGGCTCGGGTCACGATCTCAGGTCCGTGGGTTTGAGCCCCGTGTCGGGCTCTGTGCTGACAGCTCAGAGACTGGGGCCTGCTTCTGCTTCTGTGTCTCCCTCTCTCTCTCTGTCCTTCCCTGACCTGCGCTCTTTCTCTATCAAAAATAAACATTTTTTTAAAAAAAGAATGTTCTCGATGAGGTGGTAAACATTATTAATTTTATTATTAATTGTATTACTCTTAACCCTTGAGTGTATGTGCTTTAATGTTCTGTGTGACAGGTCGGGAAGTACACATTAAGCAGTTTGGATGCTGAGGCACAGTGGCTGACGAAAGGCACTATGTGATAGGTCTGCGCTGGGAGCTGCACTAGCCTTTTTAAGAAAACGGAACACCGTTTTTGCTTAAAAGAATCACTGACAGACAAAATGTGGTTCTTCAGACCGGGGATCTGGCAGAAATTTTCTAAAATGAACAAAGTGAGCCTGTCACGTCAAAGAAACCGACTGACAGTATTTGTTGCCAGCGATAGAATTTGAGCTTTTAAACAAAAATTTTCAATTTTTGGAACACTCTGCATCTACCACTGTAAGCTTGACAGCTTCCCAATATCCTAAGACTTTTCTGATGAGACTGGTGGTAAAATTAATGAATGGAATTTTTTAATGCCATGTAAGGAAATATGTCAACATTTAGAAGCTCTGCAGAACTCACTGAAACGGTATTTTCCAAATGACCGATGCACGCTTTTACAAAATCCTGCACTGGTAAAAGATGTACTCAGAGTGCGAGAGAGGCCAATGGGTGGCAACAGAACAAAGAATGAAAAATTCGTTGATATGATTTCAGATTCCACATTGCAAGTTCAACTACTGCTTATTGAGGGAGTATGATATCAAAGAACATCCATAATGATCTGAAAAGGCTATTAAGATAATTCCCTCATTTCCAACTATACATGCACGGAGGACAGATTTTCTTCATATACCTCAGTCAAAACCGCATATCCCAACAGATTGTGGCAGGCCAGATATTAAAGATATTGCAAAAATGGGATGCCTGGGTGGCTCAGTCCGTTAAGCGTTCAACTTCAGCTCAGGTCGTGATCTTGCGGTTCATGAGTTCGAGCCCCACGTTGGGCTCTGTGCTAACAGCTCAGAACCTGGAACCTGCTTCGGATTCTGTGTCTCCCTCTTTCTCTGCCCCTCCCCCACTCTCTTTCTCTCTCTCCCCAAAATAAATAAACATTAAAAAAATTTTAAAGACATTGCAAAAATGTGAAACAATGCCAATCTTCTCACTTGATTTTTTTTGTTTTGAAAAATATCACTATTTTAAAATAACAATATGAATTTATGTTAATGTTTAGTGTTTTCTCACAATGGATTGTCAAGTGCTTTTTTTTAATCCTTAGCTTTAACTTTGAACATAGTGCTTTGGACCCCCACACAAATAACTCTTTGGGGTCTTCAATGATTTTTAAAAGAGTAAAAGGGTCATGTGATTGTGAATTTTGAGTTCTCCTTTGCTCTAGAACCAGTCAGACCTGTCTTACTCTGCTTTTCCAGAGAGCCCAGAAAGATCACAGCCACTAAGAGCCATTAACTTCTACTGTAAAGGTTATGATTTGCAATTTGAAAATCACTTTCATGTATACAGTATAATTTTCTTCTCAGGCACGGCAGCAGGATCTGGGATGAAGAGCTGGAATGCAAGATGTAGAGTCCCTGGTCCCAGGCAGACCTCGCTCCCAGGCAGACCAGCCAGGATTTGAACCCAGGTCCTCTGACTCCAAGTCCAAAGCTCTTTCGGCTCCCGTGTACCTTCCCTCTGTGCCCAGACAAGCCTTGTCCCTAGTCTCTTCCTTTCTGACTTTTCCTCTGGTTTGGTCTCATGGATATTGTGAGCCTGTCTTAAAAGAGAAAAACTGGGGGTGCCTGGGTGGCTCAGTTGGTTGAGCGTTTGGCTCTGGATTTGGCTCAGGTCATGATCTCATGGTTCATGGGATGGAGCCCCACGCTGGGCTCTGTGCTGACAGGGCAGAGCCTGCTTGGGATTCTCTCTCTCCCTCTCTGTCTGTCTCTGCCCCTCCCTTCTCATGTTCTCCTCATGTTCTGTCTCTCTCTCTCAAAATAAATAAACATTTTTAAAAAAGAGAGAGAGAAAAACTGAACTTCTTTTCACACTTCAAACATTCAGTAGTTGACCACAGCACTCTGCCCACAACCTGCGGCCCTCTATGCTATGCCTGGTGACTCAATGTCCTCTTAATGACTGCCTGTGACTGAGGGAATAGGGGTGGTCACTTGACCTAGAGACTGAGACCACCTGTAGATGTGCTGGGCCAAGACATCTCTCTTCCGGAATCTGATTTGAGAGACATGGAGAGTATTGTCAGGTTGATGGAGAGTCCCAGAGCTGAAAGCTCACACTGACTTAGGGGCCAAGATGGCTGCTTTGTGGCCACATGACAGGTGATTAACCAGAGATGGGTGGAAGGAAACAGAGAGGGAGAGCAAAGAAAATGAAGTGGCCACTGGGAGACAGAGAAGAAGGCCTAGGGTCTTGACTCTGCACTCCCCTTGAGATCCAACTACCTCCTTTCCATCCTCCAACATCCCTGAGGAGGCCCAGGCTGTGCCTACAGTTACCTCTGCCACCTTCTAGTGGGGCCACCTCTCAGCTCCTTGCAACTCTAAGAGTCTCAGGACCTCTCTAAGACTCACTCTGCTTGTGCTCCCATCAACTCTGGAGGGACAGTTGTTCTCTTTCTGGTTTGCATTTCCACCCATGAACTAGAGCCAGGAAAAGGAGCTGCATAACTGACATTTCATTGACCCACACTCTATTTGCTTTGGAGCAAATCAGACCCTGCCCACAGCATGCCTCAAGAGGCCTGAGAGTGTCTTCTCCACATTGGAGTATGAGGTTTTTGGTTTTTTTTTTCAACGTTTATTTATTTTTGAGACAGAGGGAGACACAGTGCGAGTGGGGGAGGGGCAGAGAGAGAGGGAGACACAGAATCTGAAACAGACTCTAGGCTCTGAGCTGTCAGCACAGAGCCCGACGCAGGGCTTGAACCCAAGAACGGTGAGATCATGACCTGAGTCGAAGTCAGATGCTTACCCGACTGAGCCACCCAGGCGCCCCTTGAGTACGAGGTTTTTTCCTTCTTCCTGGGAAACGCTTTTTCCTTCATTCAAAGTAAGATGCAGTGATCAAACACACCCTCAAGTCTATTAAAACCCCTTTAAGTGGGATTGAGGATCAGATGGATGGATTTCATTTCACAGGATTTATTGGTTAAAAGAGCTTTCCTCTAGCTCTGTACACAAATCTCTGTTTCCTATGTTTATCCAAAGCTTTAAAACCCCCCTCATGAAACACCACGAGGTAAGGAACCCTGGCTTTGGGAACTTGTTGAGCAGCAAGTCTAACTTGTCATTGAATGCCCAAAGGAAAAGGCAATGTGTCTGGGGTCCTCATTGCATCACCGCAATGACAATGCAAGTCCCTACCCTGAGCTGAGTTATGTCACAGAGGCTTCAGTGTGGCAACGCTTCAGTAAAGAGAACACCATCACACCCAGCTGGCAGGAGAGCAAATTGGCATAACCTTCCTGAAGGACGGTTTGGCAAAAAGTATCAAGAGCTTTATGGGTGCCCAGGTGGCTCAGTCAGTTAAGCGTCCAAGTTCAGCTCAGGTCATGATCTCTTGGTTTGTCAGTTCAAGCCCCACATTGGGTTCTGTGCTGTTAGTGTGGAGCCTGCTTCAGATCCTCTGTCCCCCTCTCTCTCTGCCCCTGCCCCACTCATACTTTTTTTCTCTCTCTCAAAAATAAACATTTAAAAAAAATTTTAAAAAGCTTTAATAGGGGTCATACTTCTTGACACAGTAATTTTTTAAGACATTTATCCAAAGGTAATGGTAAGATTCCTTAAACGATATTTGCATGAGCAGAAAACATCAGAAGCAATTTAAAAATCTCTAAGAGCAAGAAATTAATTATCAGTACATGCGGCCATTAAAAATCTTCTAAAACTATCTAAAAACATGTAAAATTGCTTATGATAAACTGTAAAGTAAAAAAAAAGCAGGATACAAAATCCTAATACATGAAAATATATATGTAATACATATAGAATGTACAATATCTACACATATTATATGTAATTATAAAGTTTATATCTGTGGTATAAATAGTATTGTGTGTGTGTTTGTGACTGAAAGTCAACACAATAAAATAGTAACAGTTGAATGTGGATCTATGGGTGAATTTTATTTTCTCTATAGTTTTATATAGTTTCCCAATTTTTCTCATGAATGCATACTACTTTCATAATTAGGAAATCTTAATATTAAAACAATCTTTAATTTTTTCCTAAATTTTTGACTGGGGTCATGTGACCCTTGGGAAAATGATGCCACCTCTTTGAGCCTCGCTTTCCACTACGAAATGGAAAATAATGCCTAACTTGCTTCTCTAGGGAGTGTTGTCAGGCTCAAATGCAATTAGACAAAATGCAATCTACAAATATATTATTACTTCTGATATGTTTTTCAAAGCAATCTATTTAAAGCGGCAATCAGAGCAGCTGAAGGCCTTCCCATGCCTCCCCGTTGGAAGCAGGATGGAGCCCCAGCTGTGTGGCTCCAGCCCCAGCCTCCGCCTGACTCTCTCCCTCATCTCCAATTCTTTGACTTGGACCCTCAGCTCCCGCAGCCCCAGCTTAGACGTGTGGCTCCCCAAACACCACGCCATGTCTCCCCTTACCTTCAGTCCTGCTGCCCCTCTGTCACACTGCCTTTCTCAGCCCCGGTCACTTGGCTGCCTCCTGGTCTTCCTTCCGTATGGTCTCAGGCATCCAGGAAGACGTCCCTGCCCTTCCCGCAGGTTAACTTCCCTGTAGGAAAGCCATCCCTCACCACTGCACTTCCCACACTGCATTGGATGTTCTCTTTAGCGCCCCTTCCCAGCCCAACTGTGAACAACTTGAAGGCACCGACCTCCTGTCAGGGGCTCTTGGGTCCCCTGAACCAGCATGGGGCCCAGCCTTAGCAAGTGCTTTAAAATAGGACCGTAAACATTGCGGAGGGCACCTGTTGGGATGAGCATTGGGTGTTGTATGGAAACCAATTTGGCAGTAAGTTTCATATAAAAAAATAGGACGCTAAAGCTTTGTCTTTTCTGGACAAAGGCATCTGCAACCTCAGCTAAATCTACTCCCCACTCAGGGCCACTGTGTAAGGTTTTATATGTTGTGCACTGTGCAGACGTGTCTGGCAGAGGAGGCTAGTGGGGGCTGAGGTCCACCGGCCCAGGTTTGCATCAGCCCAGAGCACTGAGAGACTTCTGCTTTGCACAAAGACTCCACTGCCCCACTGAGGGGTGGTCACGAGAGCATACCTATCTAGAGGTGTATCAGGCCGCCGTATTTGACTCTACTCCCCTAATTCCTGTAGAGGCTCCGTATGGCCCAACCAAAAGGCAGGAAAGACGTGACCCACAGAGACAGCCATGGACCTCACAGATCAATGCCAACCAATGCAGAGCTCACTCTTTAGGAGCAAATGCTTTTGTAGAAAAATTGATTAAATTTCACCTATCAGTACAAAAATATTTGTAATCTTCTACATCACATTTACAAGGTTCCTTACAGCCAGCTCTGTCCAATAGAATTCTCCATGATGGTGGAAATGCTCTGCACTGTCCAATACAGTAGCCACTAGCCACATGAGACCATTGGGCGCTTGAAATATGGCTAGCATAATTGAGAAAGTGAATTTTTACATTTTATTTCATTTTAATTAATATAAATAGTCACAAGCGGTTAGTGGCTACTGTATTGAACAGCATAGATATAGACAGAGTTTTCTTTAAAAAAAATTTTGGGGGCGCCTGGGTGGCTCAGTCGGTTGAGCGACCAACTTCGGCTCAGGTCATGATCTCACGGTTCGTGGGTTCGAGTTCCGTGTCGGGCTCTGTGCTGACAGCTCGGAGCCTGGAGCCTGCTTTGGATTCTGTGTCTCCCTCTCTCTCTGCCCCTCCCCCACTCATGCTTTGTCTCTCTCTGTCTCAGAAATAAATAAACATTTAAAAAAATTTTTTTTAATTTTTTTAAATGTTTATTTTTATTTTTGAGAGACAGAAAAAAAGAGTGTGAGCGGCAGAGGGGAAGAGAGAAAGGGAGACACAGAATCCAAAGGAGGTTTCAGGCTCCAAGCTGTCAGCACAGAGCCCGACATGGGGCTGGAACCCATGAGTCACTAGATCATGACCTGAGCCGAAGTCAGATGCTCAACCGACTGAGCCACCAGGCACCCCGAGGTATAGAAAAGGTTTTGTTAAATTTTAGTGTGCATAGAAATTTTCTGGGTTCTTGTCATAAAAGTAGATTACCAGGCCCTCCCCAAGGGAGGTGGGGCTTGGGTGGGACCAAGGAATTTCATTGTTAATCAGTACCCCAAGAACTTCTCATCATACAGGTTGGCATCTGGACCACATACAGGGAATTACTATTAAAGGGGCCTCAGGGTATCTTGGTCTTGGGTTTGGTCTTATTCATCTTAGGTCTTGTGTTTTGTTTTGTTTTTTTCTTCTTCTTAGAATGTTTTGGTCCCTAAGCTAGACCTGTTGTATTGACTCCCACAGGATTGAAATTCTGGAATAAAAGAAACACTTCCTAGAGGTAGAATTTCTGGCTCTGCTGAGTTCTCCTTGGAAGCTCACACATTTGTCCTTGTCAATTAGCCCCGCTGTAAAGCAAATAGGATTCTGTCAGTGCCAACAGTGTGGTTCAACGTAACCACCTGAGACCATGTATACTTTCCTCCTCTTTTCCATCTGCTCCAGACTGACACCACTCCCAGCACCAGCCTCTCTGCTGCTCACCCCACATCCTCAGACCTCAGGGGTTCTGGGTCCTCTCCTTGGCTAAGAATCCCTCCTCTGAGTGGCTGGGGGAAATACCACCTGCTCTTCCAGAGGAGGTCCTGGACAGTCAGGGCTGAGTTCAGTTGGAGCCAGAGAAGTGGCCAGAAAGAGTAACGTTGATGTTCTGCCTTCACAAATGCTCCCCAGTGACCCACAGTCTCCAGGTTTAGGACTATAACACAGGGTCATATTTATGTCTATACCCCAAATGCAGTGATCCTGAGCAATCCCTTTCTTGCCCATGCACAATCTAGCCCCTTTCCGGAGGCCCCCGGTAAATTCTAGGAACCCCTTCGGGAGAGCCTCAAGGAGATGACAGGCCAGGCTTCCAACTGCAGCAATCACTCAGGACTGCCCTATGTGATCTCCTCTGCCAGCTGTCACTCACCCACTGGAAGAAGCCTTCCAAGGCCACCACTCCTCAGCATGGCAATGTGATCTAGGCAGAGGAGGGAGCCTCTTCCCTCTCCCAGACCACACTTTGTCACCTGGGTCCTGCGCATCCCAGCTTGTGCCCAGAATCGAGCAGAATCTTCCATGAAAATAATTCTGTCAGTTTCAGATTCTTATCCCTCTAGAGATCAAACCCAGGCCAAGAGGGGCAGGTGGAAGACAGATTCATGAAACCCCTGCTCTCTTCCTCCTCCAATTACAAAATACGAGCCCCATGAATATGAATGGACACAAATAGATGGAGAGGGATGACAACCCAATAGCTGGGTTCTGCTTCAGCCAAAATTGCCCCTTGATGCACATAATGACAAATGGTCTGGTTGGATAAATGGAGGACGCCTGCCTTTCTCCATGTTGTTCTAAATCGAAGGCTTGTGCTATGCCAAGAATAGAATCTGCAGTGATGCAGCCTGGATGGTGTGGCGGGGAGAGTGGTAAGGAAGAAGTCAGGAAGGCTTTTTTCTTATAAATACAAACATTTTGCCTCTCCTGGAGAGCACCACCTGTCTGTTCTTTTCTTTCCTTTTACTCACTTGAAAGCACAGTTCATTGATTCAAGCTTTCCATTGAGTC